>NW_023416335.1:106435444-107000395 GCF_014108235.1 Myotis myotis
GGATAGAATGTGAGTGAATGAGGGGATGAAAGGAGAGTGTGTGGATGTGTGTGGTGTGTGTGTGAATGAGTGAGGGACAGTTAAATCTGGCAGGAGCAGCAGGGGCTGGCAGACCCGGCTTTCTTGGACAGGGAGAGACTAACACTGTTGCGGACACTCCCCAGACTTCAGGACTTGGGCACAGAGCCCATGCATCTTGAAGGGAAGAGCTGCCTCTTCTAGGAACTCATCAGCACCACCACCCAGACAGGCCTTGGACATTGCCCGCGACCCGGCAGCCACTCCAGCCAAAATCCTGCTGCCCCACCCACAGACCCGTGGACACTTGGACCTCCACCTCCTAAGGTGCACTGCTCCTGCAGCAGTAAGTACAACTTCCCCCCTCCCCAGCCGCAGACCTCAGGGCACCACATTCATGCATTTCCAGTGCGCAGGCCTCCAGGGCACACCACTGGATAGGCAGCTCTTGGGAGCCACTGTGAGCCCCCGCTGGGTGTGATTTTGTACAGACAAGGGTGCGCTGCCCCACAGTAGAAATTATGAATTCCCTCTTCCTGAATAAATGCCCACAGAGAACCCAGCTGCACAACTTCAGCACCAGAGCCCTTCAGAGTGCATCAGAGCTCTGCACCAGCAAACACACTGCCACAGTCACGCATTTCCAATGAGCAGGCCCCTTGAAACCAATTGAGATGCCTCGATTTTGCAGCTTCAGTGCCAGGGCCCTTCAGAGTGCTTCAGTGCGCCATGCTAGCAAACGCACTGTGGGTGCCCCTGTGAGCCACCACTGGGAGAGTGCGCCTATCCAACCACAGGTGCAGTAGCAAATACTGAGTCTTCCCACCCCACAGTTGCAGAACTCTGGACACTATAGTTGCATGCTTTTCCAGTGTGCAGGCCTCCCAAGCCCAATACTGCACAAGCAGCCCTTGGGCACCACTTGGATCCCCCACTGGGCCTGCACTTATACAAACAGGGATACACTGCTGGGCTGTAGAAATGCTGAATTCTCTCTTCTTGGATACCTGCCCACAGACACCACAATCCTGTGGCTTCAGCACCAGGGCTCATCAGAGTGCATCAGTACACCCTGTTGGCAAACACACCGTGGGTGCCCCTGTAAGCCACCACTGGGAGCATGTGTATCCAACCATGGAGGCAACAGTAAAAGCTGAGTCTTCCCACCCCACAATTGCAGAACTCTGGACACCACAGTCACACCTTTCCAGAATGCAGGCCTCCTGAGCGCTACCACCCCAACAAACAGTTCCTTGGTCCCACTGTGCCTCCCCACTGGGCACATGTGATTTCAACCAAGGGCACTAGACAGCAAAAATTGGAACACCTCCCTCCACGGCTTCTGACTTCTAGACACTGCAATTGCACCTTTACAGCTTGCAGGTTTACATCGAGAACTCAAATAGCTCAAGTGGGGAGCTATGCTAGATTACCAAGCCCATGAGACCTGAGAGATCACACCAGTAGCACCATCTCCAAAAGAACTTGGGTAGCAAAGCAATCAGATCTACAATTAAAACATTAGAGCAAAACATGGGAAGACAAAAAAGCAATCCCCAAAGGAAAGAAAAAGAGAGGTCACCAGAAAGGGAGTTAAATGAAATTGAGGCTAGTAACATATCAGAGAAAGAATTCAGAGTAATGGTTATAAGGATGATCAAACGGCTGGATGACAAATGCACACAACTCAATGAGAATTATAAAGAGCTGAATGAGAATGTCACCAACATGAAAAGAAACCAAGAGCAAATGAAGAATTACATTGCTGCAATAAAGAACACAATGGAAGGCTTAAACAGTAGACTAAAAGATGCTGAGGACCACATCAGCAAGCTAGAAGACAAGGTAGAAAAAAACACACAAACACAGTAGCAACTGTAAAGAAAATTTAAAAAGCAAGAGGAGAGCCAAAGGGAGCTTTGGGACAATGCAAAACAAAACAACATTCACATAATAGTGGTACCAGAAGGAGAGGAAGACAAGCAAGGAATAGAAAACCTGTTTGGAGAAATAATGACAGAAAACTTCCCTGATATTGGCAAGGAAAAAACTATGCAAGTCCAAGAAGCACTTAGAGTCCCAAACAAGATGAACCCAAAAAGACCAAAACCAAGGCACATCATAATTAAATTGGCAAACACCGACAACAAAGTAAGAATCTTAAAGGCTGCCAGAGAGAGACAGAAAGTTACCTATTAGAATATCAACTGATTTCCCAACAGAGACACACCAGGCCAGAAGTGAATGGAATGAAATATACACAGTGATGCAAAACAAGGGACTGAAGCCCAGAATACTATACACAGCAAGGCTATCATTCAAAATTGAAGGTGGAATCAGGAGCTTCACAGACAAAAAAGGGCTAAGAGAGTTTATTACCACCAAGCCAGCAATGCAAGAAATGCTAAAGGGACTGCTATAAAAAGAAGAAACAGTAAAGCAAGAAGAAACACAAACATTAAGAATAAAAATGACAACAAACAAGTATTTATCAATAATAACATTAAATGTAAATGGATTAAATGCTCCAATGAAAAGACATAGGGTAGCTGAATGGATTAGAAAACATGACCCATGTATTTGCTTGCTGTTTTTCCAAAGGAGGAGATGTTGTAATAGCTCAGAATTTCAGAGAGGATTCAGGAAGATGGCGGCGGTATAGGCAGACGCGTCCCAGGTCGTGTCCCTGAGCAAATGGAGTGAGCAGCTGAAACTAGTAACATCCACCCCGAATTGGCGAAATTCCTCAGCTGGCGAGACAGTTTACAGCCGGGAAGAGCAGAACTCCCTTGGAAAGGTAAAAAAAACCAGGGATTTGGGCAGGAAAGTTTGCCAGACCTCTGAGCCCAGAGAGTCGGAGGGAGACCGCGTGGCAGACAGCCGCGTCCCTTGGGACAGGCACAGCCCCTAACAGGGGAAAGGAGAACCTCGGGATTCTTGGCGCTGCCGGGGGAATTGAGAGCTCGGTCTGTGATCACAGAGGACTGAGCCTAAAGGGGGCAGCCTGAAGAGCTGATCAGACCATGCAGTCCCGGTAAGAGAAGAAGCTTACAGAAACCAAGCCTTCCCCGTTTCCGCGGCCGGCGTTTGTTTGTTTGTTTTCACTGAACCCTGTTCATGGGACATTTCGGATACAGACATTCACCTGTGCTGAAGAGAGGGAGAGTGTGCGGAGGAGTGGAATCTGGGGAGAGACTGAGGAGAGAAGGGGGGCCGGGAGAGGTGGCAGCGAATTGAGTGCTGAGACACCCCTGAGCCCACGTCTGAGGCAGCCATTCTCTCCGGAGAGTGAGACTCCTCCCCCCAGCCCCCAGGCAAGGAGCACAGCCACACCCAGATTCCACCCTGTAGGAGATCAAGGATTAAAATAACCTGATCAGTCCCTGGGAGTTAACAGGGTCTGGCCTATAGAGGGATTTTCAATCCCAGCAACAACACAGCACTGGTAACTCTTACGCAGCCAGCTCTGGGCAGTGAACTTCCACTGGACAGAGAGGCCCTGTAGCCTCAGAGGCCAACCCCAGAACACTGCCACCCAGAGGCTGACCCACAAACTGACTCTTTGCTAAACACCAAATAAGGCAGTCTGGGAAACAAATGCGGCTTGCTTTAAAATAAGGACTGTGGTTTACAACACAGAGGAACAGTGTATCGCAGGGAAACTCAACACTCTCCTGAATACCTGGCAGGTCTAAGGCGAGCCACACTGAAGAATAGAAGAACCGAAGGACCTTCACTACTGCAATATTTTTTTTTTCTTTTTTCACCTTTTAACTAAGAAACCAATTTTTTTTTCTTTTTTTTTCTTTTTTTTTTTCTCTTTTCCTCTTCTTCTTCTTTTTTTTTTCTTGTTTTTTCCATCACCTGATTTTACCCTTTTAATTACTACCTTCTTATTTTTAACCAGTATTATTACTGCTACCGTTTTACCATTTTTTTTAAAGTGCCATTTTATTTTCTCTTTATTTTATTTTGGGATTAGTGTTCTCCATTCTATTTTCATCGTTATATTATTGGTTGTTTCTAGTTTGCATTTATCTCCAGGGAGCTGTTGCTGGAATTTGTTGGGATTAATGGCTGTTCTATAGGAGCATTCTCCTCATATAAAAAGTCTCTTCCCCTCTTCCACTTCATTCTCTCTTTTCGCTCTTTTTTTTTCTTTTCCTTTCTTTTCTCACTTTTACTTTCCCCCCTCCTTTTTCCCACTTTCATTTTTGCACTCCTTTTTTTGGTCCCTAATTTTCTTTTCTTTTTTCTCTTTTCTCTTTTTCTCTTCCTTCTTCCTTATCCCCTAATTCTCTTAATTCAGGTGGTCACCTTTATTTGGTGTTATTAATATCGTGAATATATTTGTGTATAGTGCCTGGTACGTGGTGCCTTGTTGTGTTGTATTTTGTGCCTTTAAATCAACACAGCAGATCCAAGCAACAGCAACCTCCTGAGCACCACACCCTCTGCTGAGGAACAGCAGCTGTACGTGAAACCTCGCCCCACCAGCCAGAACAGCCACCACAGCTGTGAGCAGCACCCACCAGAGGAGTTGCTGCCAACTGAAGAGCAGCTGCTACCGCAACCGCCCGAAGAGGAACCGCAGACCAAGGAGTCACTGCCACCAAGGGAGCAGCCACTGAACGACTCAACGTCTAGATATGTCAGTGAGATCAAACATGGGTAGACAAAGAAACCCCCAAAGGAAAGAGAAGGAGGACTCTCCAGAAAAGCAGCTAAGTAATACAGAGGCATGCAACATGACAGAAAAAGAATTCAGAATAAGGGTCCTAGAGTGCATAAACCGGATGGAGGAAAAAATCGACAACCTCAGCAAGAAGCAAGAAGAAACAGATGAAAAAATCAATAACATATGGAAGAAGCTAGAAGAAACAGATGAAAAAATCGATAACATATGGAAGAAGCGAGAAGAAACAGATGAAAAAATCAACAACTTAAGTAAGACCCAAGAAGATATGAAGAGTGATATAGCTGCAGTGAAAAACTCCATTGAAAGTATCAACAGTAGACTAGGAGAAGCGGAGGACCGAATTAGTGATTTAGAAGACAAGGAAGCAAAACACACCCAAAACGTACTGCAATTGGAGAAAAAAATGAAAAGACAGGAGGAGAGCCTAAGGGAGCTTTGGGACAACATGAAACGAAACAACATACGAATAATAGGGGTACCAGAACAACAGAAGGATGAACAAGGATTAGAAAACCTATTAGAAGAAATAATATCAGAAAACTTCCCTGAGGTGGGGAAGAAAAAAGTCACACAAGCACAGAGAGTCCCAAACAAGGTGAACCCAAAAAGACCCACACCAAGACACATCATAATTACCATGGCAAATGTTCAGGACAAAGAGAGAATCTTACAGGCTGCAAGAGAGAGACAGAAAGTTACATACAAGGGATCTCCCATTAGATTGTCAAATGATTTCTCAACAGAAACACATCAGGCCAGAAAAGAATGGACGGAAATTTACAAAATGATGCAAAGCAAAGGACTGAATCCAAGAATACTCTATCCAGCAAGGTTATCATTCAAACTTGAAGGGGAAATAAGAAGCTTCACAGACAAAAAAAGGCTAAGGGAGTTTATCACCACCAAGCCAGCAATGCAAGGAATGCTAAAGGGACTGGTATAAAAATAAGAAATAAAAAGCTCAGAAAGAAAACAGCCACACAAAAACAGAAATGCCTACAAACAAGTACCTTTCAATAATAACTTTAAACGTAAACGGACTAAATGCTCCAAACAAAAGACATCGAGTGGCTGAATGGATAACAAAACATGACCCATACATCTGCTGTCTACAAGAAACCCACCTCATTAGAAGGGACTCACACAGACTGAAAGTGAAAGGATGGAAAAATATCTTTCAGGCAAATGGAAAGGAAAAGAAAGCTGGGGTAGCAATACTTATATCGGACAAAATAGACCTCAAAGTGAAGGCCATAACAAGAGATAAGGAAGGCCACTTCATAATACTAAAGGGATCAATACAACAAGAAGATATAATCCTGGTAAACATATATGCACCCAATGCAGGAGCACCCAAATTCATAAAAAAACTCCTGGAAGATATCAAAGGAGACATCGACAACAATACAATCATAGTAGGGGACTTTAATACACCACTGACAGCACTGGATAAGTCCTCTAGACAAATAATCAGCAAAGATACAGCAATCCTAAATGACTCACTAGATCAGATGGACTTAATAGACATCTTCAGAACACTTCACCCGAAAGCCAGGGAATATACATTCTACTCAAATGCTCATAGGACATATTCAAAAATAGACCATATATTGGGTCACAAGCAAAGTATCCCCAAATTCAAGAAAATTGAAATCATAAAAAGCGTCTTCGCAGACCACGATGGCATAATATTAGAAATAAACTACAATAAAAACAACCCAAAATACTCAAACACCTGGAAGCTGAATAGCATGCTATTAAATATTGATTGGGTTACCAATGAAATCAAAGAAGAAATTCGAAACATCCTGGAAACTAATGACAATGAAAACACAACAATCCAAAACCTATGGGACACAATGAAAGCAGTCCTGAGAGGGAAGTTTATAGCTCTACAGGCCTATCTCAACAAACAAGAAAAAATGGTAGTAAATCATCTAACTCTACAACTCAAAGAATTAGAAAGAGAGCAACAAGAAAACCCCAGAGTGAGCAGAAGGAAGGAGATAATAAAGATTAGAGCAGAAATAAATGACATAGAGACCAAAAAAACAATACAGAAAATCAATGAAACCAAGAGCTGGTTCTTTGAAAGGATAAACAAGATTGACAAACCTCTAGCCAGACTCACCAAGAAGCAAAGAGAGAGGACCCAAATAAACAAAATCAGAAACGATAGAGGCGAAATAACAACAGACCCCACAGAAATACAAATGATTGTTAAAAAATACTATGGACAGCTCTACTCCAACAAACTAGACAACCTGGAGGAAATGGACAAATTCCTAGAAAAATACAACATTCCAAAACTCAATCAGGAAGAATCTAAATATCTCAACAGGCCAATAACTATGGAAGAAATTGAAGCAGTCATCAAAAAGCTTCCAGCAAACAAAAGCCCAGGACCAGACGGCTTCACAGGGGAGTTTTACCAAACATTCAAGGAAGAACTAAAACCTATCCTCCTCAGACTACTACAAAAAATTCAAGAGGAAGGAACACTTCCAAGCTCATTCTATGAAGCCAGCATCACCCTAATACCAAAACCAGGTAAAGACAACACAATGAAAGAGAATTACAGGCCAATATCCCTCATGAACATAGATGCCAAAATCCTCAACAAAATCTTAGCAAATCGGATCCAGCAGTACATCACAAAGATCATACACCATGACCAAGTAGGATTTATCCCAGGGATGCAAGGATGGTACAATATCCGCAAATCAATAAACGTGATACATCACATAAACAAATTGAAAGAAAAAAACCACATGGTCATATCAATTGATGCAGAAAAAGCATTTGACAAAATTCAACACCCATTTTTGATAAAAGCTCTCAGCAAGGTGGGAATAGAAGGATCATACCTCAACATAATAAAAGCCATATATGACAGGCCCACAGCCAACATCATACTCAATGGACAAAAACTAACACCATTTCCCCTAAGAACAGGAACAAGACAGGGATGCCCCCTCTCACCACTCCTGTTCAACATAGTACTGGAAGTGTTAGCCATTGCAATTCGGCAAGAAGAAGAAATAAAAGGCATCCAAATTGGAAAAGAGGAAGTAAAACTGTCCTTATTTGCAGACGACATGATATTATACATACAAAACCCTAGAGACTCCATCAAAAAGCTACTGGACTTAATACATGAATTTGGCAATGTAGCAGGATACAAAATTAACCCCAAGAAATCCGAGGCATTTCTATACACCAATAGTGAACTCTCAGAAAGAGAGATTATAAAAACAATCCCGTTTACCATCGCACCAAAAAAATTAAGCTACCTAGGAATAAACTTAACTAAAGAGGTAAAAGACCTCTACTCAGAAAACTACAGGACGTTGAAAAAAGATATAGAGGAAGACATAAACAGATGGAAGAACATACCGTGTTCATGGATTGGTAGAATCAACATCATTAAAATGTCCATACTACCCAAAGCAATCTATAAATTCAACGCACTTCCCATTAAAATACCAACGGCATACTTCAGAGATCTAGAACGAACTCTCCAAAAATTCATCTGGAATAAAAAAAGACCTCGAATAGCTGCAGCAATCCTGAAAAAGACCAAAGTAGGTGGGATCTCAATACCAGATATCAAGATGTATTACAAAGCCACTGTTCTCAAAACTGCCTGGTACTGGCACAAGAATAGGCATATAGATCAATGGAATAGAATAGAGAGCCCAGAAATCGGCCCGAACCAATATGCTCAATTAATATTTGACAAAGGAGGCAAGAACATACAATGGAGCCAAGATAGTCTCTTCAATAAATGGTGCTGGGAAAATTGGACAGATATATGCAAGAAAATGAAACTAGACCACCAGCTTACACCATACACAAAAATAAACTCAAAATGGATAAAGGACTTAAATGTACGACAGGAAACTATAAAAATTCTAGAAGAATCCAAAGGCAACAAAATCTCAGACATATGCCGAAGCAATTTCTTCACTGATACAGCTCCTAGGGCACTTGAAACTAAAGAGAAAATGAACAAATGGGACTACATCAAAATAAAAAGCTTCTGCACAGCAAAAGAAACCATCAACAAAACAACGAGAAAACCCACTGTGTGGGAAAACATATTTGCCAATATCATATCCGATAAGGGCCTAATCTCCAAAATTTATAGGGAACTCACACCACTTAACAAAAGGAAGATAAACAATCCAATCAAAAAATGGGCAAAGGACCTAAATAGACACCTTTCAAAAGAGGACATTCAGAAAGCCAAGAGACATATGAAAACATGCTCAAAGTCACTAATCATCCGAGAGATGCAAATCAAAACAACAATGAGGTACCATCTCACACCTGTCAGGCTGGCTATCATCAACAAATCAACAAACGACAAGTGCTGGAGAGGATGTGGAGAAAAAGGAACACTTGTGCACTGCTGGTGGGAATGCAGACTGGTGCAGCCACTATGGAAGACAGTATGGAGTTTCCTTAAAAAACTGAAAATGGAACTCCCATTTGACCCTGTGATCCCACTTCTAGGAATATATCCCAAGAAACCAGAAACACCAATCAGAAAGGATATATGCACCCCTATGTTCATAGCAGCACAATTCACCATAGCTAAGATCTGGAAACAGCCTAAGTGCCCATCAGTAGATGAATGGATTAGAAAACTGTGGTACATCTACACGATGGAATACTATGCTGCTCTAAAAAGGAAGGAACTCTTACCATTTGCAACGTCATGGATGGAACTGGAGAGCATTATGCTAAGTGAAATAAGCCAGTCAATGAAGGAAAAATACCACATGATCTCACTCATTCATGGATAATAGAGACCATTATAAACTTTTGAACAATAATAGATACAGAGGCAGAGCTGCCTCAAACAGATTGTCAAACTGCAGCAGGAAGGCCGGGGAGGGTTGCGGGGAAGGAGGTAGGGGGGTAAGAGATCAACTAAAGGACTTGTATGCATGCATAGAAGCATAACCAGTGGACATAAGACATTGGGGGATAGGGGAGGCTAGGGGACTGTCTAGGGCGGGGGGATAAAATGGACACATATGTAATACCCTTTGTAATACTTTAAGCAATAAAAATAAATAAATAAATAAATAAAAAAAAATAAAAATAAAAATAAAAAAAAGAAAACATGACCCATGTATTTGCTGTCTGCAAGAGACCCACCTCAAAACAAAGGATTCACACGGACTGAGAATGAAGGGATGGGAAAAAAATTTTCAAGCAAATGGAAATGAGAAAAAATCTGGGGTTGAGATACTCATATCTGACAAAATAGAGCTCAAAGTAAAAGCCATAACAAGAGATAAGGAGGGCCACTACATAACACTAAAGGGGCCAAATCAACACAAAGATATAACTCTGGTAAACATATATACACCCAATACAGGAGCATCCAAATACATAAAACAACTTCTGGAAGATATCAAGAGCAATACAGTCATAGTAGGGGACTTTAATAACCAACTGACACTACTGGATGAATCCTCTAAACAAGAAATCAGCAAAGAAATAGCAATCCTAAATGACTCACTAGATCAGATGGACTTAATTGACATCTTCAGAATATTTCGCCCCAAACCTACAGAATATATATTCTTCTCCAGTGCACAGAGGATATTTTCAAAGATAGACCACATATTAGGACACAGGCAAAGTCTCTTCAAATTCAAGAGGATAGAAATCATAATAAGCATCTTCTCAGATCACAATGGCATAAAACAAGAAATCAATTACAATAAAAACAATGAAAAAAATCTAACACTTAGAGGCTAAATAGCATGCTATTAAACAATGATTGGATTACCAAAGAGATCAAAGAAGAAATAAAAAGCATCCTGGAAACAAATGACAATGAAAACACAACAACCCAAAATCTATGGGACACAATGAAAGCAGTCCTGAGAGGGAAGTTCATAGCTCTACAGGCCTACCTCAAAAAATAAGAAAAAATGGTAACAAATTATCTAACCTTGAAACTTAAAGAATTAGAAAGAGAGCAACAAGAAAACCCACAGTATCCAGAAGGAAGTGAATAACAAAGATCAGAGCAGAAATAAATGACATAGAGACAAAAGCAAAACAATACAAAAGACCAATGAAACCAAGAGCTGGTTCTTTGAAAGGACAAACAAGATTTATGAACCTCTTGCCAGGCTCACCAAGAAACAAAGAGTGAGGATCCAAATAAACACAATAAGAAATAAAAGAAGTGAAGTAATAACTGACCTTATTGATATGCAAAGGATTGTAAAAAAATACTACGCACAACTCTACTCCAAAAAACTGGACAACCTTGACGAAATGGACACATTCCCAGAAAAATACAAGCTTCCAAAACTCAATCAGGAAGAATAAAAAAACCCAAATAGGCTGATAACTACTGATGAAATTGAATCAGTAATCAAAAAAAGTTCCAGCAAACCAAAGCCCTAGACCAGATGGCTTCACAGGGGAGTTTTACCCAACATTCAAAGAACCTATTCTTCTCAGACAATTACAAAAATTTCAAGAGGAAGGAACACTTCCATGCTCGTTCTATGAAGCCAGCATTACCCTAATCCCAAAACCAGATGAAGACACCACAAAGAAAGAAAATTATAGGCGAATATCCCTGATGAACATAGATGCTAAAATCCTCAACAAAATTCTAGCAAACCAGATCCAGCATTACATTGGAAAGATTATACAACATGACCAAGTGGGGTTTATTCCAGGGATGCAAGGATGGTACAATATCCATAAAACAATAAGTGTGATACATCACATAAATAAATCAAGAAACAAAAATCACAGAATCATACCGATTGATGCAGAAAAAACATTGGACAAAGTCCAACACCCTTTTCTGATAAAAATGCTCAGCAAAGTGTGAATAGAAGGATTATACCTCAACATAATAAAAGCCTTATATGACAAACCTACAACCAACAGCATACTCAATGGACAAAAACTAAAACCATTTCCCTTAAGAATAGGAACAAGACAGGGATGCCCGTTTTCACCACTCCTTTTCCCCATAATACTGGAAGTGCTAGCCAAAGTGATTATACAAGAAGAAGAAATAAAAGGCATCCAAATTGCAAAAAAAAAGAAGTAAAATTTTCATTATTTTCAGATGACATGATACTGTACATAGAAAACCCTAAAGACTCCATAAAAAAATTATTAAACTTAATAAATGAATTCGGCAATGTAGCAGGATACAAAATTAATGCCAAGAAATCTATGGCATTTTTATACACCAATAGTGAACTGACAGAAAGAAATTTTTTTAAAAATCCCATTTACCATTGCACACACAAAAAATTAAGATACCTAGAAATAAGCTTAACTAAGGAGGTAAAAGACCTCTACTCAGAAAACTACAGGATGTTGAAAAAAGAGATAGAGGAAGACATAAACAGATGGAAGAACATACTGTGTTCATGGATTGGTAGAATCAACATCATTAAAATGTCCATATTACCCAAAGTAATCTATAGATTCAATGCACTCCCCATTAAAATACCAACAGCATATTTCACAGATCTAGAAAGAACTCTCCAAAAATTCATCTGGAATAAACACAAAAACAAACAAACAAAAAACCCCACAAAAAAACGAATAGCTACAATGATCCTGAGAAAGAAGAAAAAAGTAGGAGAGACCTCAATACCATATATCAAGATGTATTACAAAGTCCCTGTTCTCAAAACTGCCTGGTACTGGCACAAGAACAGACATATAGACCAATGGAATAGAATAGAGAACCCAGAAATCGACCCAAACCACTCTGCTCAATTAATATTTGACAAAGGAGGCAAGAACATACAATGGAGGCAAGACAGTTTCTTCAATAAATGGTGCTGAGAAATTTGGTCAGACACATGCAAAAAAAAAAGAAACTAGACCATCAACTTACACCATACACAAAAATAAACTCAAAATGGATAAAGGACTTAAACGTAAGATGGGAAACCATAAAAATATTAGGGGAATCCACAGGCAGCAAAATCCAGATATATGCCGTAGTAATATCTTCACCCACACAGCTCCTAGGGCAATTGAAACTAAAGGAAAAATAAACAAATGGGACTACATCAAAATAAAAAGCTTCTGCACAGCAAAAGAAACAAAACAACAAGAAAACCCACTGCATGGGAGAACGTATTTTCCAACGATATCTCTGATAAGGGTTTAATTTCCAACATTTACAGAGAACTCATACAACTTAACAAAGGAAGACAAACAACTCAATCAAACAATGGTCAACAGACCTAAATAGACACTTTTTGAAAGAAGGCATAAGGAAGGCCAAGAGACATATGAAAACATGCTCAAAATCACTAATCATCTGAGGGATGCAAATCAAAGTGACAATGAGGTACCATCTCACACCAGTCAGAATGGGTATCATCAACGAATCAGCAAATGACAAATGCTGGCAAGGATGCAGAGAAAAAGGAACACTCGTGCACTGCTGGTGGGAATGCAGACTGGTGCAGCCACTTTGGAGAACAGTATGGAGTTTCCTCAAAAAACTAAAAATAGAACTCCCATTTGACCCAGTGATCCTACTTCTAGGAATATATTCCAAGAAACCAGAAACACCAATCAGAAAGAATATATGCACCCCTATGTTCACAGCAGCACAAATTACAATGGCTAAGATTTGCAATCAGCCTAAGTGCCCATAAGCAGATGAGTGGATTAAAAAACTTTGGCACATTTACACAGTGGAATACTATGCTCCTGTAAAGAGGAAGGAACTCCTACCATTTGCAACAGCATGGATGGAGCTGGAGAGCATTATGCTAAGTGAAATAAGTCAGTCAGAGAAATATAAATATAACATGATCTCACTCATTTGTGGATTATAATGAACAACATAAATCGATGAACAAAAACAGATCTAGAGACAGAGAAGCATCAATCAGGTTCTCAAACCTCAGAGGGAAGGTAGGGGATGGTGGAGGTAAGGGGGAGAGATCAACCAAAGGACGTGTATGCATGCATATAAGCGTAAGCAATGGATGCAGACAATAGGGGGTGAGGGTGAGGGCAGGGCTGGGGGGATTGAGGGAAAATGGGGGAATAAAGACACATTTGTAGTACCTTAATCAATAAAGGAAAAAAATAATTATGTGTAAAAAAAAGAGAAAAAAGAAAGAATAGAGAAAAAAATGTAAAAAGAAAATTAAACCAAAAAAAAAAATGTACAAGGCATTAGTTTTAACAGAGTCCAGTGCTCCATTGGGACATCCTTTGGATCCTACTCTTCTGCTCTGTCTGCCAATTCTGGGATTCCTGTGAGGTAGTTAGGTGCTAACCACTGTCTGGAACTTTTCTTCTAGGGCTTTCAGCAACTTACTTGACATTCCAAGCAATCCACTGATGCACTGTTCGTGTCTGTCTCCACAGGAATTGGCTGCAAGCAGGAAGGTCCAATCTGCTCTCTAATGTAAGTTTGTTAGCACAATGGAGTTGAGGTCTAGGTCAGCCAAGTTCCCTGGGCTCCACCTCTGCCCACCTTTGCCTGCTAACCAGCTGTCAATCTTAATCACTCCAAAGTCTGTTTCTGAAAGGGCATTAGGGGGAATCGATGCTATTTGGCTTCAGAGAATATGGGAGGTGTGTTTTCCTGTCCCAGAGCTACTCCTCTGCAAGTGGTCCCAAAATATTACTCTGCCCTTGGCTAGACAGAGGTCATTTTATGTAGACCAGTGGGGTTGGCTGGAAATCTGGAGTTTTTATCAGTTCTCCCAGGTGGAGAAAGTACCAGTCTGGTTCCCTGGATAGTGGGGTGGAATAGCCCCTCCCTCAATCCAGTCTCTGGCACACGTGAGACTGTTCAAACCCTTTGCTTTTGATCTATTTGAAAAGATCAAAATACATTGTGTGGCATGCAAGGCTTCTGAGGGTGGGACAGGCTGTATTACCTAGGGTGTTTTGTTTTGTTTTTCTTCTTTTCCTGCCCTCTGGCTACTGGCAGTGGCTAACTCCTCTTAGGAAAAATGGCCATTTCAATTTGGGGCCTATGACCAAATATTCCTGGCTACTGCTTTTCTACATCTTCTCATAATGCTTTGCACCACAGCCTCTCTTTAGGTACCTTGAGTCTGCATCTCTCTCCCTGCACCAAAGCCTTGGATGAGTAGCTGCAAATGAAAATTCCTGTGCTCTGAGTTTAAAACAAACAAACAATAGAAACTGCAGCTTTCTCTCCAACTAGCTCTGGTCTCCCAGCTCCAGAATCTGCCTCCACCAGCAGCCTTGCCACCTTTCATGGCTGGATGTTATGGGGGCTGCTGGTCCTGACTCTGATGCTCTAAGCTGTGGAGCCCAGTCTGGGTCCAGGCCTCTATCTTATGAGGGAACAGACTCTCCTATAGCTGGAAGCTCTCTCCTCTCTCTTGGCTCAGTGGCCTGCTGCCCCTGGAAGCCTGGTCAGCTCTTCTTGTGACCTTACACTCCATTCCAATCTCCAGTGTTTTCTGTGCTTCCTTGATATTAAGTCTCCCCAGCTGAACCTCAGTTGGTAATTCCAGGTGAATGTTCCCCAATTTAATTGTATTTCCAGTCTGGCACTGGGAGGAGATGCTCGACAAGTCTGCCTATTCAGCTGCCATTTTTTCCCCCTCATCAGAGCAATATTTTTGAGTGGCTGAGCATCTCTTAACCATGGTACACCCAAGCCTCATACCATGATGATGTCAGCAACACAGATGGCAGAGCTCTTCATCCTGAGAGACCACTGGGTGGAGCAGCATTTCTCTCAACCACTGAGCTTGGTCATAGGGGGTGAGCCAGACAAACATTGTTATTTAAGCCACTCTCATTTGTGATTGTTTATCCTATCGAATAAAAGACAAAAAGGGTAATTGACCATACCTTTGATACACTTCCCATTGGCTAATCAGGGCAATATGCAAATTAACCGCCAACAAAGATGGCGGTTAATTTGCATACTAGGCTCCAAGTGGCCAAACGTACCCAAAGCCTGCAGAACAGCAGGGCTGGGAGGCCTCATGCCCCTGGGATCAGCGGAGCCGCGAAGCCTGACAGCTGGGGGAGGGGCCTCTGGCCAGAGCCCAGCCAGAGTGAAGGCCTGGGTCCCGGGTGCCAGAGGAAAACTGTTGCCAGCAGCCAAGGGAAGGGAAGGCCTATTGCACGAATCTCTTTGTGCAACAGGCCTCTAGTAACTGCATAAATACCTTGAGTGTCCTAACTGCTAAACTAAAAACCAAAACAATGAAATGAAAACTTGCTTTAAACTTGTATATGTTATATCTTATTTACTCACAAAAATTCTCTAAGTTAGATGTTACCCATAATATTCTCATAATAGTAACGGCTAAATTATGATTATAGAGCACTATTCAAGTAATCTCAATGAATCTATGAGCTAGGTGGTATTATTATGCCCATTTTGGCAAAGAGAAAACACTCTCTAAATCACACAGCTAACAAGTGGTCAAAGTAGGATTTGAACTCAGACAGTGTGTGCATAAAGTAATGAAAATGCACTGCAGGGAAGTTAGGTGAGTTCTGAAGAGCACACAGCTGAACAGTGCCTGCAGCAATGCTTGATAATGATCTGAGTTCAGCTTCCCTGATGTTTTAAAAACTGCTATAGAGTCCCTACACAATGCCTTTTGGGGATAACTTAGTGTTGGTGAGCACCTTCAGAGATTCATATAAAATAAATCAGGGTAACTCAATTAATTCTCTCTCTCTCTGTTTATCTCTGAGTGTGTATGTTTTGTTAAGAATTAGTCTTTAAACCTGTGATTTTAATTTTCCTTGTGTTTAACTTTCCTAATTAACAATAACCTCATAAATAATGATACGATGATGCAAAACTCAACTTTCAGAAGTTAAAAAAATAAAACAAAACACAAAACTCTCTCCAACATGTTGCCTGGTTCTAGAAATACATTAAAAGCTGAAAAATCCTGGGTTACTAGTATTTTCTTCATTGGCAGCAGAAATCAGAAAAATTAACTTATTAGTTGCCCTTTTTATGTGATTTTTTTTATCATCTTATAGGATTAACTAGAGGCCCAGTGCACTAAATTCGTGCATGGGAGGTGTCCCTCAGCCCGGCCTGCACCATCTCCAATTTGGAACCCCTTGGGGGATGTCCAACTGCCGGTTTAGGCCTGGTCCCTGTAGGATCAGGCCTAATCAGCAGTCAGACATCTCTCTTACAATCCAGGACCACTGGCTCCTAACCACTCACCTGCCTGCCTTCCTAATGCCCCCAATTGCCCTCCCCTGCAGGCCTGGTCACCCCCCAACTGCCCTCCCCTGCCAGCCTGATCACCCCTAACCTCCTGTCAGCCTGATCTCGCTCCTAACTGCCTCTGCCTCAGCCCCCACCACCATGGCTTTGTCCAGAAGGAAGTTGGATGTCCATAAGATGGCCTGTTGACCCAATCTAATTAGCATATTACCCTTTATTAGTATAGATGTAGCCGAAAGAGATAGTTGTTTTTCTTACCAGATAGTCTAACACCAAGTCAATCTACTAGTAGATTGTTTTCCAGGCTTTAAAATATATAACCAACATAAAAATAAACTCAATTCATTTGTGTGTTTTTCCCCCCTACCACTCATAACATGCATATCTTTACATGGGGAACTTTTCAGTTTTCACTTCCTGCATATGCTCACAAGTTATTTTATTTTTGCCTACATCATGTCCTTTTGCCATTTCTCTTTTGTCTGCACAAAGGCTCCCATTCCTAATGTCAAGTGAAAGTACTTATGCTCCTTAAACCACTATTAGTTTAGCATATGTGATTAATTTAGCCCCACTCTTCAGGGAAAGATAGGGGCTGTATTATTTATTTAAAAGCTTTTATGACTGCATTTCTTGCTTTGTTATCTTTTGATGTCTTTCCCTTCTTAAGGTCTAAGCATCTTTAAAAAATGACTAGTGTGTATGTATATATCCTTTATAATAAAAGGCTAATATGCAAATTGTCCCCATGGGTGGGAGTTCGACCCACTGGGAGTTAGACATGCACTGACTGCCAGGGGGTGTTGGCAGCAGGCAGCCAAGGGAAGGGAGGCCCTGGCCAGCAGCCAGCATGAATTTTGTGCACTGGGCCTCTGAGCCTCTAATGTATATAGTGTATATATATTAGAAAACCTAGTGAAAAACCATGAATGTAATACTAGTAAGTGTTAATAAATGTATTTTGATTCACTGTCAAGACCTACCTGTGCATGAATTGTATGCACTGGGCCTCTGGGCCTCTAGTGTATGTGTATATATATATATATATATATATATATATATATATATATATCTTAGAAAACCTAGTGAAAAACTGTGAATGTAATACTAGTATTAAATGTATTTTGATTCACTGTCAAGAATCAACAACTCTACACAGTGATATAATAAAAAGTTTCTTCTAAGTGAATTTGTGTACCATAATCTCCTTTTAAAATACAATACCATAAAATGTTACATTATTGATTCAAGCAAACAACTGACCCTTTATTATACACTGACAATATGACCAATATTTATTTTATGTTATCTTTT
Organism: Myotis myotis; assembly: GCF_014108235.1. Taxonomy (NCBI): domain Eukaryota; kingdom Metazoa; phylum Chordata; class Mammalia; order Chiroptera; family Vespertilionidae; genus Myotis; species Myotis myotis. The sequence continues at coordinate 106,453,705 of NW_023416335.1, forward strand.
TGGATATAAAAACCCTGAGATCCAGGCTATGATTTTTCTTGTTTTGTTTATTTTCCTATCGATGCATCAGAAGTCCTTGTGTTCCTTTCCAAACACAAATTCCACCCTACCTTTTGAAGGATCCACCATCCCTACCTTTTGATAATGAGTTCCTTTCTTTTCTTTATCATTTTGTGACCTGTATTCATATTTTGAAACATGTTCTGTATGATTTTAATCTTCTGAAACTTGTTGAAATTTGATTTATGCCAAGTAAGTATATAATCAGTTTTTCAAAGAATGTTCCATGTACATTTAAAATAATATTCTTTTTCTGCAATAGTTGAGCAGTCATTTCTATATCTACTTGGCCAAGTTTGTCCATTATTTTTTTGTGTCTGTAGGTTCTATCAATTACTCAGGGACAGGAGTTTGAAATCTAAATTGTGGATTTTTCTTTGTCTGCTTCTTCTTGCAGTTCCCACTTTCTCTAGTAGGAAAACTCATTTTGAAACACAGAGCATGTACCATAGGTTACACACCATGTATAAAGTACATTACAGTATTAAACACAGAGGATACATGAAGACATAAATGATATCATGTCAAATCAGTTCAGGTTTGGGCAGCACATCTGCAAGTCCTTCAGTTTTGAAAGCTTTGTGGATTTCATCATTGTAGATGAGAGATTTTATATCTCTATTTTGAGGTTATGTAATAATGAACAATATAAATGATGTTATCTTCTAGTAAGTGGAACTATTTATTATCATAAAGTGATGTTCTTCATCTCTAGAAATGTCTATTACTTTAAATTCTATTGTCTGATATTAATATCATTCATATCAATGTGTGTTATTGCTGTAGCAGCAAAAATTTTAATTTATGATAGGTGATATTCTATTATATCTGTAAAACTCTGGTTGATATTGTGGTATGTCTTTCTACATCTTTTCCTATTCTTATAGTTTAGGTATCCTATGAGCATATAATTAAAAGTTTAAAAATAAACTCTGAAGAAATTTGTCCCAAAGTACTCAGTCCCCTTATATATAATGAAATCACCATATTACATTCAATAAAATAATTATCATAATTACTTTTTATATTTTCTCTCCTTTTTGACTTTTTTATTGATTAATTTTTGTCCCGTTTTTTCTACTAATTCAGAAGTCATTTTTTATTAGTTGTTACTTTAGAAATTAAAATATGCACACTTGACAAGATCTAAAATTAATTAGTTAATCACCAACCAGATGACAATACAAGGACATTAAAACACTGCACATTTCTGCACCCCCTGGTAGGTATGCTATTTTGGCAATGATTATTTCTGTATTTTCTAAAACACTTCATGACATGGTTATTATTGCAGTTGCATAGTCAGGAATCATTTAGATTTACCCACATTCAGGACATTTTTTTGTCTTCAATCATTTTGGCATGTTATGCATTTAATAATCTTTTTTTATTAAAAAAATTCAATTTGGGTAGGAGAAAATGGCAGCTGAATAGACAGACCTGTTGGGTACCTCATTTCAAGGCCAGGTTGGAAATACAATTAAATTGGAGAACATTCACCTGGAATAGTCCAGATGAGGAGGTGACTTATAACAAGGAAGGACAGCAAGCACCTGGAGACTGGTAAGAAGGGCAAGATCGCAAGAGGAGGGTTTCCCAGAGAGGAGGGAACCGAGCTACTGGGAGAACTGTTCTAGGAGCACACATGCCCATCCTTGGCGGTGGTGGTGACCCTACTAGGGACGCCTCTAGACATGAAGCATCATGACCCACAGTGCCCATATTATCCAAGCAGCTATGAAAGGTAGCAAGACTGCTGGCAACAGGGGAGTCTAGACCTGAAAGACCAGAGCCAGTGGGGGACAGAGCCACATATTCAATTGATTTTTAAAAAATCTCTAAACTCAGAGCACAGAAATTTTCATTTGCAACTACACACCCAAGGCATTGGCATAGGGAGGGAGGCATGGACTTAAGGTGCCTGAGGATAGGCAGGGTGGGAAGCAGATTAGGGAGACCTGGAAAAGCAGTAGCCTGGAGTCCTGCATTGAGCCATTCATACTCTTCCAAACTGAAATGGCCATTTTCCCTGGGAGGAGCTACCTGGAGGAAAAACCCTGCCCTAGGTGATACAGCCTGCCACACCCAACATTTTGAGCTTTACTGAGGAAACAAAGGCAGAGGCCAAGCTTATGGATCTGAACACTCTCAAGGAGCCCTCAGTGACCAGAGTGGAGGAGGGGCCATCCACTTCACTATTCTAGGAACCAGACTGATAAATACTCCAGGGTCACAGTTGACCCCATTGGTCTCCATAGAAGGATCTCTGTCCAGCCAAGGGCAGGAGTAATATTTTGGGCCACTAGTGAAGGTGTAGCTCTGGGACAGAAAAACACCCCCATTATATTCTCTGAAAGCAAAACAGCACCAACCCCACATAAAGCCCTGTCAAAAACAGACTTGAGTGATTAATATTGACAGCTGGAGGACAGGCAAAGAGGGCATATTGGCCCCTCCTTCTTGAAACCAAGGCCTGTGGAGAGAGACACAAGCAGTGGACTGGTGGATCACTTGGAGCTTCAAGCAGGATGATAAATAACAAAAGATGGTACCTGACAGTGGTTAACACCTAAGTACCTCACAGGAAGCCCAGAATTGGCAGACAGAACAGAAGAGTGGGGACCTAAGCCATCCCCCATGGGGAATTAAAACTCAGGTGAAGGGAATGACACTTCATTTTAAATGTTTTATTTTATTTTTAAAATTTTTCTCACTATTTTCTTTCTCTTTTTGTTTTTTCCTCCTGTTTTTCTTTACCTTTCTCCTTCTTGGTTTTTCTCTTTCCTTTCTACCCCCCCCTTTTATATTTATTTTTCTTCTCTATATGCTTTATTATTCTAGGCTCTGTTGTTTTGTTCATATATCTAATTTCCTCTTCCCTTGTCCTACTTAATTTACCTCTTTTCTGTTTTTTCACTACTCAGTTTTTTATTCTATTTTTTCTCTCTTCTCTTTCTCCTTTCTTCTCCTAATTCCTTAACTTGTTTCACTTCCTAAATTTGCTCTCTCCTGCATTTTCCTTTTCAATTATTTTCTTCTTTCCTAAATTATCATTTATTTTCTCCCTCCTTTGGTCTAAACTGTCATCCTCCCCCTAGTCCTCTAATTCTTTAATGTTAATTTCTTAATTTAAGCTCTGCATCTACAGATTATGCCCCTTCTTTTTTTCCAGGTGTTTTTATTTGTGCTTCTTGGTTTATTAGTTTGTTTTGTTGAATTTTCTCCCCATATTCTTCTTTCTTTTTTTTCCCTACCATTCTTGCTCTCTTTTCTCATTCCTAATTCTCTTTCCTCTAGTGGTCACTTTTGTTGGGGCTATAAGGGTATTGTGTACATTCATGTTCTGTTCCTTCTGTGTCATGTATTGTCTTATTGTATTTTGTGCTGTTCAGTCAGCACCTCCACTATAGCTGGCACAACATGGTATGGAGCAAGCTACATAATCAGAGACCCTGAGAGAAGATTCCATCCATGAACAGGACAATAACATTCAAGACCCAACTACATCAGGAGAACTCAAATATCTCAAGTACAGATTATCCCTAGAACACCCAGTCCAGGAGACCTGATAGACTACAACACTGGGTCCCCCAAAATGTCTACTGTTATGCCCAGATTTCAAGATCCCCAGAAAACCACGCCAGGGAACCAGTCCAATGCAAAAGCAGAGGGTCTCTTATACAAGCTCGCTTGGTCCCCCCCTTGCCTCCATTACTGGGTGCAAGAGAGAGCCCCGAATCCCAAGAGAACAAAGAATTTATAGGGCTTGCGGTCCGGGGGCAGGGTGCAGCTAGGGTCTGGTTACACAAAGACGGGGGGGGTTGGCCAGCATACTTTTGGCCTTGGGCTAGTTTCCCCCACTTTCCCATTGGCCGAGATAAGGGCAGGCTGAGTAACTGATACACCCTGCCGCTTTTAATTGGAAGAGGGGTTAAGGACACAGCCATCAGTCCTGCTCTGTCCTTTCATCTAGTACATAAGACCAACCTCAAAAATCTGGATGATGTAGCAGTTTGATCTAATACATAGAAACAAGTACAAAGTAATAGCAAAAATGGGGAGACAAATAAACAACCCCCAAATGAAAGAAAAGAAGGAATCACTAGAGAAGGTACTAAATGACATGGAGGCAAGTAATTTATCAGAGAAAGAATTCAGAGTAATGGTTATAAGGATGCTCAAAGGTCTGAATGAGAATTACACACAACTCAATGAGAATTATAAGGAGCTGAATGAGAAAAACACCAACATGAGTAAGAATCAAGAGGAAATGAAGAATAATATAGTTGCAATAAAGAACAAAATGGAAGGTTTCAACAGTAGACTAGAAGAAGGTGAGGACTGAATGAGTGAGTTAGAAGAAAAGGTAGAAAATACACCCAGGCAGAGCAGCAACTGGAAAAGAAAGTTAAAAAACAGGAGGACAGTCTAAGGGATCTTTAGGACAGGAAATAAAACAACATCCATATATTAGGGGTGCCAGAAGTAGATGAAGCTGAGCAAGGAATGGAAAATCTGTTTGAAGATATAATGAGAAAAAACTTCCCTGACTTGGGGAAGAAGAAAATCACACAAGTCCAAGAAGCACAGAGAGTCCAATTAGGATGAACCCAAAAAGATCGACACCAAGAAACATCATAAGTAAATTGGCAAACATAAAAACAAAAAAAAGAATCTTAAAGGCTGAAAGAGAGAGACAGAAAGTTACCTACAGGGATCTTCCCTTAGACTATCAATTTATTTCTCAAGAGAAACACATCAGGCCAGAAGGGAATGGCATGAAGTATACAAAGTGATGAAAAGCAAGAGACTGAATCCAATGAAACTCTAACCTGCAAGGTGATCATTCAAATTAGAAGGAGAAATCAGGACCTTCCTAGACAAAAAGAGGCTAAGGGAGTTTGTTACCACCAAGCTAACAATGCAAGATATACTAAAGGGACTTGCCGGGAGCCGGTCCATGCTTGCTGTTTCAAGGGACCTGGCATATATGGCATACTGTTATCAACACAGAGAAGCAGCCAAAATGTGGAGACAAAGAAACATGTACATGGTTATTATCTTCACAATTTTTCTGTAAATCTGGAACTGGCAACAGAACCTGGCTGGAGACCCTGACAAGAGAACACGGCTATGATGATCACCTGAACGCTGCCTCTGTGTCATTCCTTCTTCGCCGACTCCGTCCACACCTTTGGAGACCCCTGGACCTGCTGGGGTTGGACCCCAGCATCTGGCGCCCGAACAGGGACCCCTAGGTAAGCCCCACTCTCGGGATGGATAGGACTCCACCGTAGGAAGAGGGTGGATAGTCTTCGCCGACTCCGTCCACACCTTTGGGAACCCCTGGAACAGGATTCCCCTAGGTAAGGCCCCCCCCCATTGAGAACCCCACACTCGGGACGGATAAGACTCCACCAGGGTACTGCCGACCCCCCTATAGAGGATAAGTAGGGTAAGAAGGTGGATAGCACAGAACTTAGATTGAGAAGATGTGCCATACTGAGTCCAAAGAAAGAAGACTGTATTGATTCTTAGATTGAGAAGATGTGCCATACTGAGTCCAAAGAAAGAAGACTCTGTATTGATCTTTTAACACATATGCTTGCTAGCAGAGGAATTAAGGTTACTCCCAGTCAGACAGAACATTTTATACAAGAAGTATGTCCATGCTTTTCTGAGGAAGGAAAGGTAAATGTAAAGTCATGGGAGGAGGTAGGCCCAAGGACCCTTATCCTTAACCCCACTGCAGCCTTTCCACCCTGGGAAAGTGCAGGATTGGCAAGCTCTCCCTGGAGTGATAGATCAGGACTCAGGTAATAGCGGAAAGTGCCAATCCTACTCTTAAAATGGATCCAAGGTCTCTGAGAAAGGTTGTTTCCCTAGGTAGAGCATTTCAGGTTTTTAAAAAATAAAAAAGGGGGAATTTGCCGGGAGCCGGTCCATGCTTGCTGTTTCAAGGGACCTGGCATGTATGGCATACTGTTATCAACACAGAGAAGCAGCCAAAATGTGGAGACAAAGAAACATGTACATGGTTATTATCTTCACAATTTTTCTGTAAATCTGGAACTGGCAACAGAACCTGGCTGGAGACCCTGACAAGAGAACACGGCTATGATGATCACCTGAACGCTGCCTCTGTGTCATTCCTTCTTCGCCGACTCCGTCCACACCTTTGGGGACCCCTGGACCTGCTGGGGTTGGACCCCAGCAGGGACTGTTGTAAAAAAAAAAATAGAAAGGATGGAAGGAACACAGGCACAAAGAATAAAAATGGCAACTAACAAGTACCTATCAATAATAACCTTAAATGTAAGTGGATTAAATGCACCAATCAAAAGACATAGGGCATGCGTGGCATGGGTAGCTCAGTGGTTGAGCATCATCCTATGAATAGGGAGGTCACAGTTAGATTCCCATTCAGAGCGCATGCCCTGGTCATGGGTTCAGTCACCAGTTTGGGGTGTGCAGAAGGCAGGTGATCAATAATTTTCTGTAATCATTGATGTTTTTGTATCTCTCCCTCTCTCTTTCTCTCTTAAAGAATACATTTAAAAAAAGACACAGAGAGCTGAATGGATAAGAAAACACGACTCATATATATGCTGTCTATAAGAGACCCATCTCAGAGTGAAGGACTCACACAGACTAAATGTGAAGGGATGGGAAAAAATTATTCAGATAAATGGAATTTAAAAAAGAACTATGGTAGCAATACTTATATCTTCCAAAATATACCTCAAAGTGAAAGCCATAACAAGAAATAAGGAAGGACACATTATACTACTAAAGGGATTGATAAAACAAGATAATATAACTCTGGTAAACATATATGTACCCAATACAAGAGCATCTAAATACATTAAAAAAAAACACACTTCTGGAGGATATCAAGGGAGAGATCAACAGCAATACAATCATAGGAGGGGACTTCAATACCCCACTGACATCACTGGATAAATCTTCTAGACAAAAAAATCAACAAGGAAATAGCATTCCTAAATGACACTCTAGAACAGATGGAACTAATTGACATTTTCAGAACATTCCATAGCAAAGCTATGGAATATACATTCTTCTCAAGTGCACATGGGACATTTTCAAAGATAGACCACATGCTAAGTCTCTACAAATTCAAGAAGTTTGAAATCATATCAAGTATCTTCTCAGAACACAATGGTAGGAAATTAGAAATCAATTACAATAAAATTCTCAAAAAACAATCAAATACATGGAGGCTAAATAGCATGCTATTAAACAATTAATGGGATACCAAAGATATCAAAGAAGAAATAAAAAAAAAAACATCCTGGAAACAAATGAAATGAACCCACAACAATCCAAAGCCTATGGGACAAAGTGAAAGCAATCCTTAGAGGGAAGTTCATAGCACTACAGGACTACTTCAAAAAACTAGAAAAACTGGTAATAAGTTATGTAACACTACAAGTTAAAGAACTAGAAAGAGAACAATAAGAAAAACCCAGAATAAATAAAAGGACAAAAATAATAAAGATCAGAACAGAAATAAATGACATAGAGACAAAAAACAAACAAACAAACAAACAAACAACAAAACAATAATAGCAAGAGCTGGGATTTTCAAAAGATAAACAAAATATATGAAGCTCTAGCAAGACTCACCAGATAACAAAGTTAGAGGGCCCAAATTAACAAAATCAGAAACAATAAAGGTGAAGTAACAACTGATCCTACAGAAATACAAAGGATCGTCAAAAAATATTATTATCCAACAAACTGGACAACCTGGATGAAATGGACATATTCCTAGAAAAATACAACCTTCTAAAACTCAATAAGGAAGATTCAGAAAAGCCGAATAGGACAATAACTACTGATAAAATTGAAGCAGTAATAAAAAATAAAAAACACCCGGAAAACAAACACCCTAGTACAGTTTAACAGGGGAGTTTTACCAAATATTCAAAGAAGAACTAACATCTATCTTCCTTGAACTATTCCAAAAAATTGAAGAGGAAGGAATACTTCCAAAAAGACACAACAAAGAAAGAGAATTACAGGTCAATATCCCTGATGAACATATGCTAAAATCCTCAACAAAATTCTAGCAAATCGGATCCAGCAATAAATTAAAAATATAATACATCATGAGCAAGTGGGATTTATTCCAGTGATGCAAGTCTGTTACAATATTCACAAATCAATAATGTGATAGAGCACATCAACGTATTGCAAGACAAAAATCACATGATTATATCAGATGATGCAGTGAAAGAATTTGACAAAATCCAACACATATTTTTGATAAAAATTCTCATCAAAGTGGAAATAGAGGCATCATGCTTCAACATAATAAAAGCCGTATATGATAAACCTACAGCCAACATCATACTCAATGCGCAAAACTAAAACCATTTCCACTAAGAACAGGAACAAGACCCGGACGCCCACTTTCATCATTCCTGTTCAACATAGTACTGGAAGTGCTAGCCATAGTGATCAGACAAGAAGAAGAAATAAAAGGCATCCAAATTGGAAAAGAAGAAGGAAAACTGTCATTATTTGCAGATGACATGATATTGTACATAGAAAACCCCAAAGACTCCATCAAATAAACTATTAGACTTAATAAATAAATGGATTTGGCAATGTAGCAGGACACAACATTAACACCCCCAAATCAATGGCATTTCTATACACCAGCAATGAATTCTCAGAAAGAAAAACTAAACGAAAATCCCATTTACCATTGCAACAAAAAATTCAAGATACTTAGAAATAAACTTATCCAAGGATGTCAAAGACCTATATTCTGAAATCTACAGGACACATTAAAAAAAGAGATAGAGTAAGAAATAAATAAGTGGAAGAATATACCATGTTCATGGATTGATAAAATCAAAATCATTAAAATGTCCATAGTATGCAAAGCAATCTACAGATTCAATGCTATTCCCATTATAATACCAATGACATATTTCACAGACCTAGAACAAACACTACAAACATATATATAGAACCAAAAATGACCCCAAATAGCTACAGCAATCTTGAGAAAGAAGAACAAAGTTGGAGGGATCACAATACCAGGTATCAAGTTATACTACAAACCACTGTACTCAAAACAGCCTGGTACTGGCATAAGAACAGGCATATAGACCAATGGAACAGAACAGAGAACCCAGAAATCGACCCAAGGCACTTTGCTCAATTAATACTTGACAAAGGAGGCAAACACATACATTAGAGCAGAGACAGTCTTCAATAAATGGTGTTGGGAAAATTGAGTTATAGCTTCTCTGGTTCTTGGTTGTTCTTCACTCCTCTCTGCCTCTGGCACCATGAAAAAATCTTGGGCATCCCCTTACAGGTGGGGAGTCAGGGTCAGTTTTCCAATTAGACTGAAAGTGATGGGCAGGTTCCAACTTTTGATACATATCTTCATTACCCCAAGAGACCCTCAAAACAAAAACTTAGATTAACCTGTATGAGCAAATGCACTCAGGTGAAGTTGGTTCAGCACTCAGCTTGCTTTCTAAGTCTCTACTTTCTTTTTTTTTTATTAAATTACTTATTGTTGAAAGTATTACATATGTCTCCTTTTTCTCCCATTGACCTCTCCCCACACACTCTCACCCCCAGCATATGCCCTCAGCCCCCTACTGTATGTGACAATTTGTTATTCTTATATGCACGCATACAAGTCCTTTGGTTGATCTCTTAGCCCCCCGCCCACCCCCTCCCCACACACACACACATACACACACTCCCCTGCCTTCTCTCTGAGTTTTGACAGTCTGTTTGATGCTTCTATGTCTTTGGATCTATTTTTGTATATCAGTTTATTTTGTTCATTATATTCCACAAATGAGTGAAATCATGTGATATTTATCTTTCTCTGACTGGCTTATTTCACTTAGCATAATGCACTCCAGGTCCATCCATGCTGTTGCAAATGGCAAGAGTTCTTTTTTTTTTTTACAACAGCGTAGTATTCCGTTGGGTAGATGCACCACAATTTTTTAATCCAGTCATCTGTTGATGAACACTAAGGCTGTTTCCAAATCTTAGCAATTGTAAATTGTGTTGCTATGAATGTAAATATACTTTCTGATTGGTGTTTCTGATTTCTTGGATATATTTCTCGAAGTGGAATTACTGGGTCACCTGGGAGTTTCATTTTTATTTTTTGAGGAAACTCCATACTGTTTTTCAATGTCTTTTGGCCTTCTGTGTGTCCACTTTCAAGAAGTCTCTATTTAGGTCCTTTGCCCATTTTTTGATTGGATTGTTTATCTTTCTTTTGTTAAGTTGTATGAGTTCCATATCAGTTTTGGAGATTAAACCCTTTTCAGAGGTAACATTGGCAACTATTAGAGGTAACATTGTTCTCCCATGCAGTGGGCTTTCTTGTTGTTTTGTTGATGGTTTCTTTTATGGTGCAAAATCTTTTTATTTTGATGTAGACTCATTTGTTTATTTCCTCCTTAGTTTCCCTTGTCCTAGGAACTGTATAGGTAAAGGTATTGCTATGAGATATGATTGCTATTTTTCTGCCTATGAATTCTTCTAAGGTTTTTATGGTTTCCTGTTTTGCATTTAAGTCCTTTATCCATTTTGTGTATGGTGTAAGTTGGTGATCTAGTTTAATTTTTTTGCATGTATATGTCCAATTTTCCCAACACCATTTATTGAAGAGACTGTCTTGACTCCATTGTATATTCTTGCCTCCTTTCTCAAATATTAATTGAGCATAGTGGTTTGGGTCAATTTCTGGGTTCTCTATTCTATTCCATTGGTCTATATGTCTGTTCTTGTGCCAGTACCAGTCAGTTTTGAGAACAGTGGGTTTGTGATACAGCCTGATATTTGGTATTGAGGTCCCTCCTACTATGTCCTTCTTTCTCAGGATTACTGCAGCTTTTCTGGGTCTTTTTTTATTCCAGATGAATTTTTGGAAAGTTCATTCTAGGTCTGTGAAATATTCCATTGGTATTTTAATGGGGAGTGCATTTAATGTATAGATTGTTTTGGGTACTATGGACATTTTAATGATGTTGATTTTACCAACCCATGAACACAATATGTTCTTCCATCTGTTTATGTCTTCCTCTATATCTTTTTTCAGTGTTCTGTAGTTTTCTGAGTACATATCTTTGACCTCCTTAGTTAAATTTACTCCTAGGTATCTTAATTTTTTTTGTGTGATGGTAAATGGGATATGTATATTTTTTAAAGTCTCTCTTTCCGTAAGTTCACTATTGGTGTATAGAAATACCATAGATTTCTTGGCGTTAATATTTTATCCTGTTACATTGCCAAATTAATTTATTAGGTCTAATAAGTTTTTGATGGAGTCTTGAGGGTTTTCAATGTACAGTATCATGTCATCTGTGAATAAGGACAGTTTTACATCTTCTTTTCCAATTTGGATACCTTTTATTTATTCTTTTCTAATTGCTATGGCTAGCACTTTCAGAACTGTATTGAACAGGAGTGGTGAAAGTGGGCATCCATATCTCATTCCTGTTCTTAGGTGAAATGGTTTTAGTTTTTGCCCATTGAGTATGATGTTGGCTTTAGGTTTGTCATATATGGCTTTTATTATGTTTAGGTATGTCCCTCTATCCAGTGGTTCTCAACCTTCCTAATGCTGCGACCCTTTAATAGTTCCTCATGTTGTGGTGACCCCCAACCATAAAATTATTTTCATTGGTACTTAATAACTGTAATTTTGCTACTGTTATGAATTGTAATGTAAATATGTGATATGCAGGATGTATTTTCATTGTTCGATTTGCAGAGGGTTTTTATCAAGAAAGGGTGTTGGATTTTGTCAAATGCTTTTTCTGCATCAATTGATATGACTATGTGGTTTTTTTCTTTCAATTTGTTTATGTGATGTATCATGTTTATTGATTTTCGGATATTGTACCATCCTTGCATCCCTGGGATAAATCCTACTTGGTCATGGTGTATGATCTTTCTGATGTACTGCTGGATCCAATTTGTTAGAATAAATCCCTTATTATGATTGTGTTGTTCCGGATCTCTACCTTGATATCTTCCAGGAGTTCTTTTATGTATTTGGGTGCTCCTGCATTGGGTGCATATATATTTATCAGGGTCATATCCTCTTGTTGTATCAATCCTTTTAGTATTATGTAGTGGTCTTCTTTATCTCTTGTTATGACCTTCACTTTGAGGTCTATTTTGTCAGATATAAATATTGTTACCCCAGCTTTTTTTTATTTCCATTTGCCTGAAAAATATTTTTCCATCCCTTCACTTTCAATCAGTGTGAGTCCCTTGTTCTGAGGTGGGTCTCTTGTAGACAGAATATATATGGGTCATGCTTTCTTATCCATTCAGCCACTGAATGTCTTTTGATTAGAGCATTTAATTCATTTACTTTTAAAGTTATTATTGATAGGTACTTGTTTGTGGTGATTTTTATTTTTTGTGCCTGTGTTCCTTCTTCCCTTTTTATTTCTTTTTTTTACACCAGTCCCTTTAGCATTTCTTGCATTGCTGGCTTTGTACTAATAAACTCCCTTAGCCTTTTTTTGTCTTTGAAACTACTTATTTCACCTTCAATTTTGAATGATATCCTTGCTGGGTATAGTATTCTTGGATTCATTCCCTTGCTTTGCATCACTTTGTAAATTTCCTTCCATTCTTTTCTGGTCTGATGTGTTTCTGTTGAGAAATCATTTTATAATCTAATGGGAGATCCCCTTGTATGCAACTTTCTGTATCTCTCTTGTAACCTTTAAGATTCTCTCTTTGTCCTGAAAGTTTGCCATCATAATTAAGATGTGTCTTTATGTGGGTCTTTTCGGGTTCATCTTGTTTGGGACTCTCTGTGCTTGTGTGACTTTTTCTTCCCCACATCAGGAAAGTTTTCTGACATTATTTCTTCAAATATGTTTTCTAAGCCTTGTTCCTCTTCTTGTCATTCTGGTACCCCCGTTATTTGTATGATGCTTCGTTTCATGTTATCCCAAAGCTCTCTTAGACTCTCCTCCTGTCTTTTAATTTTTCTCCAATTGCAGTTCAGTTTGGTTGTGTTTTGTTTCTCTGTCTTCTAATTTGCTAATTCAGTCCCCCACTTCTCCTAGTCTACTGTTGAAACTTTTCATGGTGTTTTTTACTGCAGTTCTATCACTCTTTATTTCTTCTGCATTCTTACATAAGTTGTTGGTTTTTTCGTCCATTTGGATTATGATCTGTGTGACCTTTATTCTGAATTCTTTTTCTGACATATCGCATGCCTCCTTTTCACTTAGCTGCTTTTCTGGTGATTCCTCCTTTTCTTTCCTTTGGGGGTTTCTTTGTCTAACCATTTTTTCTCTCACCGAAAGATCTAGTTGTTGCGTTGTACAGGGGCTGCTCCTTGGGTGGCAGTGGCTCCTCAGCTGGTGGCTGCTCCTCAGTTGGCAGTGACTCCTTTGGTAGGTGCTGTTTGCAGCAGTGGTGGCTCCTCTAGCTGATGAGGGAGAGGCTGCTCATGAGGCTTCTGCTCCTCGGATGGGGGCAGGCTGCTCACAGGGCTGCTTCTCAGACAGGGGCAGGCTGCTTGCATGGCTGCTGCTCCTGGCACTGATGCGGGCTGCTTGTGATCTGGTGCTCCTCTGATAGGGGTGGGCTGCTCGTTGGTGCTGCTGCTCCTCGGATGGGGGTGTGTTTCTCATGAGGCTGCTGGTCCTTGGACAGGGGCAGGTTGCTCATAGGGCCACTGCTCCTTGTACAGGGGTCGGCTGCTTATGCGGCTGCTGCTACTCGAAAGTGGGCAAGGTGCTTGCACAGCTGCTACTCCTCAGATGGGTGTGGGCTGCTGCTCCTCGGATGGGGGTGGGCTGCTCATGCAGCTGCTGTTCCTCGGACTGGGGCAGGCTTCTTGCATGGCTGCTGCTCCCCCAACGGGTGTGAGCTGTGTGTGGCTGCTACTCCTCAGACAGTGGCGTGCTGCATGCGGCTGCTGCTCCTCAGACATCCTCAGGCTGCTCATGTGGCTGCTGCTTCTCAGGTGGTGGCAGGATGCTCCTTGGACCGGGGCAGGCTGCTCACGCAGCTGCTTCTCCCTGGATGGGGTGAGCTGCTTGCAACGTTGCTGCTTCTCAGACAGGCGCAGGCTACTTGCACAGCTGCTGCTCCAAAATTGGGTGGATGTTATTCAATTTAGTTGCTCATTCTGTCTGCTTCGGGACAAGGCTCGGGACACGTCCATCTATTCCACCACCATTTTGTCAAGACTTCTTCTTGATTCATACGTATGTTGTTGATTTTCTCATCCAGCTGGTTTAGGAATTTCATGACCCTTATTCTAAATATTTTCTCTGGCATATTGCTTGCCTATTTTTCATTTAGTTCCTTTCCTGGTGCTTATTCCTTTCCTTTCCTTTGAGGGTTGTTTCTTTGTCTCCCCATTTTTTTCTGTCTCTTTCTGGCCCTGGGCTCCCTGCTTGGGTTCCAAGGGGTTGAAGCAGTTCAATGGTTTAGGACTTGCTATACTGGGAATGGATCTCCCTTGAGTTTGACACCTTTATTGTCTATGCTCTGAGTTGTATCCCCTTCTCACACAGTTCTTGTCCCTCAGTTGTTCACTTGAGACTCTTGGGTTTGGTGGGGGCATGTACACAGTTCTTCTAGTGTGGGACTCCCTGTAAGGACCTAGATCCCTCTGGCATGCAATTCACTCTGTGGCCCCAACACCCAAGGTTCAATTATGCCCTAGGTCTCTCTGGAAGTGCATTTGAAGCGTGGTCCTGTGACCTATGGCTGGGCACACCAGGTCACACCAACAGCTCTGACCTGGGCCAGGGGGTGGGCACACACTGTGCGACAGCTCTGTCTGTGCTGGGGATGGAGCGTGCACTGGGTTGTGGCTCTGTCTATAACAGGGGCAAAGCAAAAGCTAGGTGAGGGCTCTGTCTTGGTGGGGGTGTAATGCACACTGGGCTTCAGCTCTGTATTGGGACCAGGGTTGAAGCAGGATATGGGGTACCTGTGGCTTGCACTCACAGCTTGGGACCTGAAGTGCGGGATCCTGGGACACTGTGTTTGGGCTCCAGTGAGAAGATACAGCTTCAGATGTCTCCCTGGCATGCACTTATTGTGGACATCTGGAACCCATCATGCTGTTCACTGTCAGGTCATGGTGGTGGTTCCACATGTGTTATGGCTAGCCACCAGCTCCCTACACAAGTCTGGGGGTGGTGTCCAAGGTTGATCTGCATATTGGTGTACTCCTGTCCTTTGTTGCTGCTCTCTACATGATGGTATATGTTTCATGCTGGGCTTGGAGTGCCTGTGGTGGTAGCATGGGATCCCTGTCTAGGAGAGCATGATCTGCCAGTCCACAGGACTCCTGAGATTTCTATCTGTCCCTGACTTATCCACACACACACACCACACATGTCCACACACGCCCCTCTCACTACTCTGTCACACTCTCTCCCTCCCTGCCATCTGTTAGCAGCCATGTTCTCTCTTCCATTACTTCTTTATTATGTATAAAAAAGGGCCTTTCTCCAATGGATTGTCAATGCTACTGTAAGAGTGTTATGGGTTAAAGTGTGTCTCCCCCAGTAAATAAATTCATTATTTTAAATTCTTAACCATCAGGACCTCAGAATGTGACCATATTTGAAGATGGGGTGTTTACAGAGGTGATTAAGTTAAAATGAGATCATTAGGGTGGGTTTAACCCAATATGGCTTGAGTCCTCATATGAATAGGGCATTTGAACATAGCAATGTAAAAGGAGAAGACTATATGAAGAAACAGAAGATGGTTATCTATGAACCAAGGAGAGAGGTTTAGAAGATGTTCTCCTTCACAACCCTCAGAGGGAACCAACACTCTGACACACATGCTCCTAGATCTCATACTTTAAGTCTCCAGACAGTAGAAAATATACTCAAGTTGTTTAAGCCACTGCATCTGCAGTACTTTGCCATGGCAACCCTAGGAAACCATAGGAGATTTTTGTTTAATTCCTGTGTCCCCATAATAGTAAAAAAGAAATAAACAACAACAACAAAGAAGAAACAAGTGAAAAAATAATAAAGTTGGGGAGTAAATCAATGAAATAGATTAAATTCCAATAAGTGTTTATTATACCAGCTAAACAGGTCATATTTATACTAGATGATGAAGAATAAAAAAGAAGGTAAAAATAAGAAAGCCTCTGTGTCATGATGGTGTGTCGTGAACTGAGGGCACAAATGAATGTAAAACTCCGAGTACCAAGGTCTCCAGATGAGCTGTCCCAAACAGGCTGGAGGGTCTTCCTATTGAGTTCTCTACTATTGTAAGTCTCAAAATAAGACTATTTCTTGTGTGCATAATGACATGAAAAATTGTTCACAGGACAATATAAGTGCAAATCCCAGTGTGTTAGCATTCATGCAAACGACTAAAGAAAAAAGTTGCTTTCTTTCATGGTAAGTTTAGGGTAGTGTCCCCAAGTTTTCTACAATCAGCATGAATTTATCTTTGAATAAGAAAATATTCACAAAATTTATTTTTAAAATAACCACATAAAATTCACAGAAATCCTGTAAAATTAGGGTGCATAAGCAGATTAGAACTGAGCTTCCTGCAAAAAGTTAATGCGAGGTCATGTGGTAAATAAATGACTTATTTGAACTGAAATATTCATAGTTTGACAAATCATTATCATTAAAGAAAATACAAGTCTTAGGACATCCAACATATTGAACACATTGGTAGCAGTGTATTGAACATTTTTACCTATCTGAAAAGTATTTAAATTTATGAACTCAGTATTGAGGGAAAAGTGATACATTTGCTACTTGAGAACATTTACTATTTACAAAAGAAAATTTCCTATTTCTGTGAGAAAAATAGGTATTTATGTTTTAACCAACTCCATGAAACTAGCTTTTCTTTAATATCATCTATTGAGTTGAGAAGAAATATTCTTATTGAATTGTCCAAAGAGTCAATTGGCTAAATACTCAATGGTGAAGAAATGAATCACACAGAACTATATTTTGTTTCTAAATATCTAAGAAATACCTTGCATCATTCAGATACAAAGTGCTTGATTTCCTTATACTATAAATTTAACAGTAGAATAAAAAAGTATAATGGTAACTATACAAAGGTGAGTCAACCTAATAAGACCAAAGGACACAGTGAGTAAATAAAACTCAGTTGAGAAGGATTTGACCCATTGATATTCAAATACCTTCTATATGTGAATGACATGTTCTTCAAACATTAGAAATGCTTTATAAGCAAGGTTTTGTCATCACTCTCTATTTTCCTGAAGAAACTAAATTTATGAGATTCTATGATACCAAACATAATGAAAGTTTAATAAATCGTCATGAGTTAAATATATAAAGAAAACCAAAGTGGAAAATAAACATTCTATTTTCGCATGAATTTATTTTTGTTACCTTTTTAGTACATATCAATTATCACAAAATGTCCTATCCCCCTTACATATACACACTATACTCCTTAACAGGCTCTATGCTTTTCCAAAGCACTAAATATACAGTCATCCCTCAGTCCATGGGGAATTGGTTCCAGGATGACCCACAGATACCATAATCCTTGGATACTAAAGTCTTTCATATAAAATGGCATAGGACAACTCCTCATGGTGACGGAGGCTGTTGGGGTGCAGTGGGGCAGTGACTGAGCTGGTGCCGGGCCGACGTTCGCAGAGCCCTGGCCTGGCCTCCTAGTGTCCACCAGGCTTTGCACCCCTGATGCTGCTTGGGTGCTGACCCCGCCCGGCCTGGACAATGGTGAAGTATTTCCTGGGCCACAGTGTACTCCGGAGTTCCTGGGACCAAGTGTTTGCTGCCTTCTGGCAGCGGTACCTGAATCCCTATAGCAAACATGTCTTGACAGAAGACATAGTGCACTTGTAGGTGACTAGAAACTCCTGTCCCAGAGACTCCTGACCAAGACTAACAGGATGCCTCGCTGAGCCTAGTGACTATTTCCTGCCAATGTTGTTCACTCAGTGTACAGCCTGGAGGATTCTATTGTGGACCCACAGAACCAGACCATGACCACCTTCACTTGGAACATCAACCACACCTGGCTGATGGTGTTGGAGGAACAATGTGTTCACTGTGTGAACTCTGATAACAGCGGCTGGACGAAAATCCACCTGGAAGTTTGGGTCTCCTCTAGCTTATTTGTTGTCTCCAGAGCTGTCCAGGAATTTGGTCTCACCCGGTTGAAAAGCAATGCGACCAAGTCATTGAAGGGTTTTGAATACATCTTGGCCAAGCTGCAAGGTGAGGCCCCTTCCCAAACCCTTGCTGATACAGCCAAGGAATCCAAGGAGAAGGCAAAGGAGACAGCACTGGCAGCTACAGAGAAGGCCAAGGACCTTGCCAGCAAGGCAGCCACCAAGAAGCAGCAGCAGCAGCAGCAGCAGCAGTTTGTGTAGCCAGCCCAGATCCTGGTGTGGCAGCACATACACCACCTGCTGCACTCCCTCTGCCCTCCCCCCTGTATTTTATTATTAAAAGTCAACTTCCAGCCTGATCTACTCTCTGGGTAGTGGGTTGGAGGTGGTATCTGTTTTGCATCTACAGTGCATCAGACATGTTATCCATGTCTGGGCCAGGCCTGCTTCTTCCTGCATTGGATAGCTAAGGAGAGACTTGCCCAGGGTCACTGACAGCATTCAGGCAAAGTGGTCATGAACACTAGACTGTAAGCTCCATGAGGACAGGGATCTTTGTTTTGTTCTCTGATGTGTCCCGAGTATCCACAACAATATTTAGCTCATACTAGACACTCAATAAATATTTGTTGAATTAAAAATAATAAATAAAATAAAATAATAAAATTGCATAGTGTTTGCATATAACCTACGCACATCCTCCCTTATAATTTAAATAATCTCTGTGTTACTTATAACACCTCATCCGGTGTAAATGCTATGTAAATAGTTGTTATGCTATATTGTTCAGAGCAGTGGTTCTCAACCTTCTTAATACCGCGACCCTTTAATACAGTTCCTCACGTTGTGGTGATCCCCAACCATAAAATTATTTCCGTTGCTACTTCATAACTATAATTTTGCTACTGTTATGAATCGTAATGTAAATATCTGATATGCAGGATGTATTTTCATTGTTACAAATTGAACATAATTAAAGCATAGTGATTAATCACAAAAACAATATGTAATGATATATGTGTTTTCCGATGGTCTTAGGCAACCCCTCTGAAAGGGTCGTTCGGCACCAAAGGGATCGCGACCCACAGGTTGAGAACCACGGGTTTAGAGAATAATGGCAAGAAAAAGGTCTGTATGTGTTCAGTACAGATACAACCAATGTAGGCCTAACTACACTATTCATATAACAGCAACAATGTAACATTTAAAAAAATATCTTTAATTCATGGTTGGTTGTGATTGGTTGAATCTGAAATTTGGAACCTGTGATACAGAAGGCTGAGTGTGTATTTACTTGAGTATTTATTAACTGTCTTCTCCCACTAGAATACAAGTTCTATAAGGCAAAAACTAGGATAATGATATATGTAATTATTGAGAAAAGTTTTTCAATTAAATATGTACTGGGGGCATCACATTTAGATATTGTACCTAATTTCAGTTAAATCAAGGAACTGAACAAAACTGTTTTGGAATTCTCAGATTTGACAAGTACAATTTAAAGGTTAAAATTTCAATTTTAAAGAGGGTTCTTAAATTTTATTGAAAACACATTTGTACTTAAACATTTTAAATTGCATGTTGTTTTAATACAATAAAAAATCTCCAGATGATACTGTTAAATCTGTTGCTTCTTTAACAAAAAAATAGGTTTTGAAATGGGAATATAGACAGAAACTTTCATGTTCCCCTGAAAAGACCTTTCTGAGAGGTTCTATAATTCAGGTGTTTGCAGGTCCCCAGGGCAGGAGGCCAGCAAGAACCTCCATGAGCTTCTGAAAGCCTTTCACAATACTCTTTGGAAAACATGACACCACACCTCTGGCTTTGGCGTCCAAAATGTTCTTTTCTTTCCTTGAAATCAGCCTTGGGGAGCTCCTTTTTATTTTAATTATTTTTTGGGAGACTTTCTTTTTTAATTGACTAGTTAAGTTAAAGGCCACTGTACATAGTCCTGGACGTACTTACCTTTTAAAAACAGCATTTTGGCCTTTAAGAGTTCCAAAGAATGGTCTCCTCCACCACAAGTGCCAGTGGCACCTGACCTGATCCAGACATATGCATAGATACTTCTGAGTCTAAAATGGGAGAAGGAGCTACAAAGGCAAAGTTATGTGGTTCTTCCCATCTCCCAACTTTTTCATTTCCAGTGGACACCGTAGAGATTTGATGCTGACTTGTAAACACAGCAAAGCACCTTTGACCATAAGTTGAAAGTATTGGTTGCTCATCCATACCAGTGATTCTCCTTTGCCTATAAAAACAATGACCCAAAAGCATTTATATGAAGTTGTAGGTCGACATGACGTGAGTCAGGCTCAGAGGGAAAGGCAGACTACTACAATTTTTAAAATTCAGCACTTCACACCCACCTGAAAATTTTTAAACTCAGCAAACTAAGTAAGAGTGCTGTGGCATTTATTAATGACTAGGGGCCCAGTGCATGAATTTGTGCACCTTGAAAGGAACTGTGGGCTGTGAGGCTGTGGTGGACACAGGGGCGGGTCTCAGCCCATCTTCTGCACCCTCAGCCAGCCCCTCCCACCGTGACCCCCAGTCCCCTGTCTGCTGGCAACCCCACTCCCACTGCTGCTCCCACACACTGACGGAACAGAGCGATTGGGGCCAGCATCAGCAGCGGGTGCGAGTGGGGCCAGCTCGGGTACTGTCAGTGGGTGCAAGATGCAGCTGCTGCCTCGATCGCCCCTAGGGAGCAGGGGGAGGTGGAGATGCCCTGAGGGGTGATCAGGGCCGGCACCCTCTCCAATCTGGGACCCCTTGGGGGATGTCTGAATGCCGGTTTAGGCCTAGAAGGGTATCTCTGGTAATGATGCACTTTCAGCACAGCACTGTGTAGGCAACAAGACATCTATAGTGTCCTCCCCAAAGTAAGAAGTTGTGAGGTTGCTAATCCCATCGGTTCTGATAGTGGATGCCTATAATAATAGGAAAATCCTCAGGCTACTGCAATTGACATATGACATTTCTTTGCCTTTTCTTGCCTAAAACCATTGTTTTAATGTATTGATGTATGTGACCCTCTTAATACAGTAAGTTAGGACTTCCTTGTAAGGAATGACATGATTGGCATGTGTTTAGGACAGGGCTGTGAAGACCACAAACAACACAGTTGCAAAGAGGCCACATGAGTTAGCAGCCAGAATATCTGAAGGTTTTGTCTGATTCTGTGTCACTAAACACCTCTTTTTGGAAAAATCAAAGTCAAAATCACTTTTATGTTAGAAGGATTGAGTAGAAACTTCTAAATATTTGATGATAAGACTAAGCAATGCAAGATTTCTACAAGCAATTTTTGTGTATTGACTTTATATTTCTCTTTCTTGACTCTCTACTTACCATCAGGACAAAATTATGACAACTCAACTAGTACCTCTCCTCTCTTTTTCATTTTCATTCTCATCAATCTTCCTTAGTCAGGGCCTCATTATTAATTACTTAAAGTCATTTCAATAGCTTCATCAGGCTTTGCCCAATGCATCTCCAGGCACTTTACATTCCAATTCATGCTAGACATGACAGCAAGATTAATTTTCCTAACACATACCACTCATATTAACAACAACAACACCCTCTAATAGATTCTTATTGCCTATAAAATTGAATGTAATACCCTAGTTTTGTATTAAATAGTTCAATCCATCAATCCTCCCAGACCTAACTTCTTATAAATCTATCATCCTTTTCCTTATATTTCAGTCTAGCTCCAATTTTGTGCCTATGCTTTTGGTCCAGCTTAGATTCAATCATTGAGTTCTAAAAAAGCCACCAAGAGATTTTAAGCAAGAAAATGATGTGGCCTTGTAATGTTTCCAGCAGGCCTGTGGTCATAGCCGGGACAGTGACTGAGCTGTTTCCATAG
This sequence comes from Myotis myotis, assembly GCF_014108235.1. Lineage (NCBI taxonomy): Eukaryota > Metazoa > Chordata > Mammalia > Chiroptera > Vespertilionidae > Myotis > Myotis myotis. Next base: position 106,475,814 of record NW_023416335.1, read on the forward strand.
TGACTGCACTTGTCAAGTTTGAGAAATTGAACTTGACATTAGGAGGAGAAATAGAGCACAAAGACATGAACCGAGAGAAAGACACCGAGAAACAGATTTCTATAATGATATTTGATAAAGGAGATTAAAGTTATAAAAAAAGAAAGCCTTCAGCATTCTTCCTTTTTTAAAGAATGTTTCTACAATAAGCCTTTCCAATAAAGCATTAGTAAGTTGTATGTATTTCTGTTTTAAATGACATGTGTATTATTTCATTTTAAATACCACTCAAATGAATAGGATTTCATTTTTAACTAATCTCTTATTCCTAACATTTCTAAAATATTTTTTAAAGTATTACAAATAGTAGTACATATGTCTCTTTTTTTCCCCATTGGCCTCCCCTCAGCCTCCCCTACCCCCCAGCACATGCCATCACCTCCCCCAGAGTCTTGTGTCCATTGGTTATGCTTATATGCATGCTTACAAGTCCTTCAATTGACCTCTCACCCCTCCCAACCCTCCCCTGGCTTCCCACTGCAGTTTGACAGTCTGTTTGATACTTTTTTGCCTCTGTATCTATTTTTGTTCATCAGTTTATAATATTCTTTATGTTCCACAAATGAGTGAGATCATGTGATATTTATCTTTCACTGACTGGCTTATTTCGCTTAGCATAATGCTCTCCAATTCCATCCATGCTGTTGCAAATGGTAGGAGTTCCTTCCTTTTTACGGCAGCGTAGTATTCCACTGTGTAGATGTACCACAGTTTTCTAATCCAGTCATTTGCTGATGGGCATTTAGGCTGCTTCCAAATCTTAGCTACTGTAAATTGTGTTGTTATGAACATAGGGGTGCATATATCCTTTCTGACTGGTGTTTCTGTTTTCTTGGGATATATTCCTAGAAGTGGTATTACTGGGTCAAATGGCAGTTACCTAACATTTATTATATTTTTACCACAGGCCTATCAGATAGTCTGATTTGCTTCCTCAAAGTATTTTTGGTACCTGACTCAGTATAAACTAATTAATCAAATGATGAAACTATTACTCTAATCACAATGTGTTTTCTGATTGTGGAACACAGAAAAAAATAGAAAAAAATTCTATTAAGTCATTTAAATCAACATTGTAAATATGCTACTCTCTTTCTTTGCATCTGTATTAATAGACATAGAAGATAACACAGAAGATAACATGTGCTATATTACATGATTGGAATAGGTGGTCTACAGTCAGTGCTCAACAAAGGTCTATTGAACAATGAAAATATTCATAAAAGTTTTATGGTTTAAAATACCAGTAATACCATCACAGAGTAGCAGAGGTGATTGTACTACTTCTACCTCAGAAAGGATAATGGATAAAGTACTACCTTGCTTGTTTGGACCATTGCTTTTTTTATAAAATTGTGTGTGTGTGTGTGTGTGTGTGTGTGTGTGTGTGTGTGTGTGTGTGTGTTTAATCCCTTGAAATATTTGGTAAGAGAAAAATTGACAGGTGTTTACTTATTGGACAATATAGGGGTTAGGACAATGTTAGGCTGTGGTTTTCTCCTCTGTGATTATCTGATTATTTCTCAGGAATCAGAAAATAAAGAGGTAAGGAATTCTATATCTGATTTCTAAATATCTGATGAAAGGTGTCTTACAAATTAAGCCCAAGACCCTTTTCAGAGCACTTAATAAACTCGCCAGGGTGAGTTTTTTTTGTTTTGTTTTGTTTTTAGCAAAGTGGATTAGCTTATATCTTGTGATGGGAAAAGTCCATGTAATATTGTTGTCCTTTAACTCCCATTTCAAACCATTTATTCCGGTTGTATCTCTTGGCTATAGTTTTAGATCTCAACTTTCTTCCCTGAGTGTCAAATTGTTTTCTGGCTGCTGTCAGGCTGTCTTTCTTGGTTCCCAGTACCCCTCTTCTTTTGTAAGCTATTCACTTATTTTCAAGATCATATTGAATCCACATTCAGTTTTCTTTCTTTATCACACTTCAAAATCTTCCACTGGTTTATGAACCTGACTGCCAACTGTGTGCAGTTTTAACTCAGAATATAGACTAATTTACTATAAATAATTGGTATCAAATTTTACCACATGCTCAGTGTGCAGGCCTTGCTCTTCTATAGTTCAGAACAAGTGGAGTAGGCATTTTCTCCAGATACAGTATCTAATGATAACTACTTCCAATTGTTGGATAGTAGACAAGTCAATGTAACCCTCCACCTTGTTCATACCACCTCTTATGTCCCTTCTACGACTTCCAAAAGCTTGGAAAAGCTACCATTCCCAAGCCCACAAGCTGCTTTCTTCCATACATCCAAAATGAAGCCCCATCACTAACTCAGGGCTCCGGGTCTACTTTCATTATTTCTCATGGCAAATGGTCCAACAGATGTTTCCAAGAAGATTGTGCTGGTTGGAAGACTGATTTCCTGGCTTACTGGCATGTTAACATAACATCTTGAAAGTTATGTCATATGGATTATAACCCCAATATTTTTCTAAAAGGAAATTTACATTGATTTGGAAGAGGATACATCTACTTATATAAAAACCATGGGTGGTGTTCATCACAACCTGAACCGCCACGACCAAGCAGAAGGAAGTCCTGCAGGGGTTGTCTTGGCAATGGCTGCGCCCTCCCCTGAGCTGTTTCCCAGAGCTATTTCTAGTGGGGGCGGGGTTTGAGACAGGAACCCGCCCTCAGAGCATGGACCCACTGAACCCTGGGTCGCTTTGCCGATGGCTGCGCCCTCCCTGAGTGGTGTCCCGGAGCTGTTTGGGTGTAACATCAAGCCAGAAGCTCAACCAAGTGGAAGGAAGTCAGTCCTTCAGGGGTTGTCTTGGCAACGGCCGCGCCCTCCCCGGAGCTGTTTCCTGTAAGAACTGGGTTTGAGGCAGGAACCTGCCCTGGGAGAGTGGAGGCATATATCTTTATAAAGTGTGCCACGCCAGCACAGCCAAGGGTGAACCTGAGTGAGGGCGGCTGAAAGGCTTAGAAAAGACAGACAAGAGAATGAAAGCCTGGTCTCGGTGAGATGCTGCTTCTCTGAGAGACAGCGACCACGCCCACAGCCATGCCTTTATTTTATAGCAGATGCTACATGGCAAAATAAGGGCATGACCAAGATGTTTACAACATTCTCCTGGGTTTCAGTCTTATTCAACTACATGCACCTGAACTCTATCAAGCCTACATCACTCAGGCACGTGAGGCCATGTGTTCGGACCATAGGTTCAAGCTTACAACTACAGCTGTTGGCTATAATTGTGCTGGGAGGGCCCTGCCCTCCAAGCTGGGACTTGCACATGGCAATGAGAGGTCTGTGCCCTCTCATCAGTCCAAGGCTTGAACCTGCCCAAAACACTGTAGCAGCTCCCCACAATAAAGTTTTAATTCTGTTTCTTTGTTACTAATGTTGTGGCCCCACCCCATAACAAAGAAACAGAATTTCCGGAGGATGAGGCCCAGGAATCAGGATTTTAAAAAGATTCCCAGGTGATTCTAATGTGCAGCCAAGGTTGAGAACCACTGCTATAGATAATACTAAACATATATCTAAAAGTACAATTCTTTGTCCAAAAAATGAGCATGTTCAAAAATTAAATGAAGAAAATTTGGATATACTTGATGGAGATTTTTACACATATTTGAGTGATGATTCCATTGATTCCACAGGTGATGCTGAAAAGGAAAATTTTCCCATCGAATTTCTTAATAGTATTACTCCTTTGGGAATGCTGTGTCATAAATTAAAATTGAAAGTGGGTGCAATCATCACGCTATTGAGAAATCTCAATATTAAATGGGGTTTTTGGGATGGTAGCAGATTTATTATCAAAAGATTATTACCTAACATTATCAAAGCTGAAGTATTAACAGGACCTGCAGAGGGAGAAGCTGTTCTGATTCCAAGAATTAATTTGTCCCCATCTGACACTGGCCTCCCATTTAAATTGATTCGACGATAGTTTCTCGTGATGCCAGCATTTGTGATGACTATTCATAAATCACAAGGACAAACTCTAGACAAAGTAGGCATATTCCTACCTGAACCCGTTTTTGCACATGGTCAGTTATATGTTGCTTTCTCTCAAGTTTGAAGAGCATGTGATGTTAGAGTTAAAGTTCTAAGTACTTCATCACAAGGGAAATTAGTCAAGCACTCTGAAAGTGTTTTCACTTTTAATGTGGTGTACAGGGAGATATTAGAATAAGTTTAATCACTTTATCAGTCATTGTTTGCATCACTGTTGTTTTTAATCATGTTTTTGTTGTTTTCATATCATGTTTTGTTGTTTTCATATCATGTTTTTGTTGTTTTTATATCATGCCTCTGTTGTTGTTATATCCTTTTCTTACTGTTTATTTATTAATAAATTTATATATTATTTTCACATACATTTTGCTAATTTCCTTTCATCTCTCACACTTCTATTATAGAGAAAGGGCAAATAGCAATATTAAAATAGCTCTGCTAATTAATTCCCTTTTTTTAAAAATATATTTTATTGACTTTTTACAGAGAGGAAGGGAGAGGGATAGAGAGTTAGAAACATCAATGAGAGAGAAACATCGATCAACTGCCTCCTGCACACTCCCCACTGGGGATGTGCCCGAAACCAAGGTACATGCACTTGACTGGAATCGAACCTGGGACCCTTGAGTCCACAGGCCGACTCTCTATCCACTGAGCCAAACTGGTTAGGGCAATTAATTCCCTTTTAATGTGCACAAATTTCGTGCACCGGGCTACTGGTATCCATATAAAATTACATTGGCAATAATCTTCATTCCTGTTTCCAAATGAAGGAGGCTACTTCAAATACTGGAAGATAAACTTCAACATGTTTCAAAACCCCCAAATACAAGATCTCCTTGACAAAGCAACGCTATGCACCTTGACATAGATATTTATTACAACAAATTCAGCAAGCAAACTATTATTGTCTCCTAATAAAAAGCATGATATTTTATCTAGACTATATTTAAGTCTAAGCCTTCTCTCCAGCCAGCTTGCCTAACTTCCACATATACTTAATCATAGCTAAATTTAATACAGCAATTTACTCAATGCCAGGTGCCCTTAAAAACACTTCACATTTATTAACTAATTTTCCCCAACAGCCACCCTATGATATTGATGCTATTATGATCCCCATGTTAAACCTAGGGAACTGATGCACAGAGAGGTTAAGTGACTTGTCCCCAGTTCAACAGCTAGTAAGTGTTGGAGTCAGGATTTTAATCAATTAGTCTCAATTCAAGATTAACTACTTTATTCCATCTGTATAAGATTTTTTCTTCCCAAGTCAAACATTTATGAATCATTGATGTATTTGTTTCAGAAGAAGTTACAAGATCGATTCCAAGAAAACAATCATCATTTCTACTCCAAGCAAATATAGTTTTGTACAGTGGCATTTAATTAATATTTGTGACAGACCAATTTGTAGAGGGAACACAACAAATAAGAATCTAAGAATTCAAGACAGCAGCTAGCAAGACTATTTTGTGGATTACTGTTACTGAGACAAGATTTGTCAAGGGCCCAAAATAAGACAATGTTACTGTAGTAGAAAATTTCATGATACAGTAAAACCTCGATATAACATATGACAAGGGGTGTCCATTAAAGCTAAAAATCCATTATATAATAAAATATATTTTCTGAATGCATATATTAAAAATGGACAAATTAGTTTTTACTTATGTAGGCATGTTTGTGTGATTAAAATTAAGTATGTATAAAAATTTTAATTTCACAGCAAAGTTTCCTATATGTATTACAGTAATTTTAAATTTATACTGAATAGTCTAGTAAATGTGTGCATTTACCAGTCACTGCTAGTAAACAAATGTATGCAGCTGGGATATGTCTTAGTACAGGTTGGAACATGGGCGGGCACACATTTAAACTGTTGCAGAAAGTCATGCCACTGGGCAACAAAAGCAATCACCATGTGAGTGTGATCATGTGCTTAACATTCCCTGAACATTGTTTAGGAGTGGTGAATCTTGGATGTTAGTATGTAGACTTTTAGTTATAGTTATGTAATATTTATTTATGTAGACAGAATTATACAGTGTTTTTCCAATATATAGTCTATTTATTAAAATTTGTTGGGAGAACCAAGATGGCGGCATAGGTTAACGCCAGAGTTTGCTGCTTTAAACAACTACTTCAAAAGTGAAACTAAAAGATGGAACAGACGTCACCCAGAACCACAGGAACGCTGGCTGAGTGGAAGTCCTACAACTAGGAGGAAAGAGAAACGCATACGGACACTCAGAGGAGGCGCAGTGCTGAAGTCAAATTCTGAGGTGCAGAGTGCGCAGAGCGGGCTGGCAGCGGAGGGTGCAGTTGGCGTTTTCAATCGGGAGGGAGTCGCAGACTCTGAGCTCCAGATACGGGCGAGTCTTTAGGGACCCAGACTCAAACGGGAGAAGCGGGACTGTCTGGCTTCGGTCAGAGCGAGTGCAGCTTTCTCTCCGAGCTTTGCAGTGAGTGCTGGGACTCAGGGAGGCAGAGCCCCTGGGGACAGGACTGAGAGCCGCCATAACTGCTCTCTCCGGCCCACCCTGTTGATCCTGTGTGACCCGCCCCGCCCAAGCCATGCACTGAGGCATTTGCCAGATAGCCTCAGGCAAACGCCAGATTAGCACCTCCCTAGAGGACAGAAGTTCTCTCACTGCTGACACAGCTGATTCTCATAGCCACTTGGCCTGGAGGTCAAACCCTCCCTGGTATTAGCTACAACAATCAAGGTTTAACTATAAGACTTCGAACAAAGACCACTAGGGGGTGCACCAAGGAAGCATAACAAAATGCGGAGACAAAGAAACAGGACAAAATTGTCAATGGAAGATATAGAGTTCAGAACCACACTTTTAAGGTCTCTCAAGAACTGTTTAGAAGCCGCTGATAAACTTAATGAGATCTACAAGAAAACTAATGAGACCCTCGATGTTATATTGGGGAACCAACTAGAAATTAAGCATACATGGACTGAAATAACGAATATTATACAGACTCCCGACAGCAGACCAGAGGAGCGCAAGAATCAAGTCAATGATTTGAAATGCAAGGAAGCAAAAAACACCCAACCGGAAAAGCAAAATGAAAAAAGAATCCAAAAATGCGAGGATAGTGTAAGGAGCCTCTGGGACAGCTTCAAGCGCACCAACATCAGAATTATAGGGGTGCCAGAAGATGAGAGAGAGCAAGATATTGAAAACCTATTTGAAGAAATAATGACAGAAAACTTCCCCCACCTGGTGAAAGAAATGGACTTACAGGTCCAAGAAGCGTGGAGAACCCCAAACAAAAGGAATCCAAAGAGGACCACACCAAGACACATCATAATTAAAATGCCAAGAGCAAAAGATAAAGAGAGAATCTTAAAAACAGCAAGAGAAAGAAACTCAGTTACCTACAAGGGAATACCCATACGACTGTCAGCTGATTTCTCAACAGAAACTTTGCAGGCCAGAAGGGAGTGGCAAGAAATATTCAAAGTGATGAATACCAAGAACCTACAACCAAGATTACTTTATCCAGCAAAGCTATCATTCAGAATTGAAGGTCAGATAAAGAGCTTCACGGATAAGGAAAAGCTAAAGGAGTTCATCACCACCAAACCAGGATTATATGAAATGCTGAAAGGTATTCTTTAAGAAGAGGAAGAGGAAGAAAAAGGTAAAGATACAAATTATGAACAACAAATATGCATCTATCAACAAGTGAATCTAAGAATCAAGTGAATGAACAGAATGAACTGGTGATCATAATAGAATCAGGGACATAGAAAGGGAATGGACTGACTATTCTTGGGGGGAAAGGGGTGTGGGAGATGCGGGAAGAGACTGGACAAAAATCGTGCACCTATGGATGAGGACAGTGGGTGGGGAGTGAGGGCGGAGGGTGGGGTGGGAACTGGGAGAGGGGAGTTATGGAGGGGAAAAAAGAGGAACAAATGTAATAATCTGAACAATAAAGATTTAATTAAAAAAATTTGTTAAAAATAAGTCAATTAATAAAAAATAACCTGTTAATGTAATTACAAAAAATATTGGTTAAAAGCACTTTTAGATTAAAAGAGTGTTAATTTTTACATATGACATACAGATAAAAAATGTCCATTAAATCCAAAGTTCCATTAGATTGAGGTCTGCAAAATCGAGGGTTTACTGTATTTTGAAGAGCTACAACCAGGATCGGCTTCATCTCTGCTTGATCACTTACAAGAAGTGCCTTTGGGAAGGCTATTTACTAGCAGTGACCTTGGGGAGGCTACTTACCAACTTCCCTATTTCTCAGTGTCCTCATCTGCAAAATGGTGACAAAGGTAACATCTAATCATAGAATTATGGGGATGAAGTGACACAACATTGCAAAGCACCTAGAACAGTGGCTAGTACATAGTAGTTACTATATAATTTAATATTATTACACTATTAGAATTTAGTAGATATAAACATGCAAGATTAAAAACATGCAGAATGGCTTAAAATTTCTAACTTGAGTGACTCTGAAAATAGTGACTCATTCACTGAAGACAAGAATAGAGAAAGAAGAGTCAGTAGAAAAGGAAACACTAACCAGATAATAGAAAAGATGCCTAACTGAGGGGATAAGATTCTAGAAGAAACAAAGAGAATGGGGTCTTAAATAAAGGAGGAAGCATTGGTCTTGAGATGACAAGAATAAACAAAATGATTATAGATACAGCTATAACTACCTCTATAGGGGCAGGGGGAGATTGGGCATAGTTCACATCCAAAAGGCCTCACTCAGGTCCCTGGATGATGTCCCTGAGTGGGACACAATGAAATGGCAGAAATGCAAGAGGGTTTAATAAGAAAGTATTCAATTGCCCACTCTATTGAGTCAAGAAGGAAGTAAATAAGTGAGCCTAAATGTATCCTAATAGATTGATAGAGTAGAGTAACTGAAGAATAAAGGAAGTGGAAGTTTCTAAAGAACAATGAGCAAGTATCATGAATATTAAATCATGAAACAGAGGAGAACAAGTAGTCATGGAAAGGTTTAAATTTTCTAACATGGAGTCAGAGATTGGGGGTTGAAGAAAGGCAAAGATGAGGTTTGTTAGTCCTGATGTGTCCAAAAACCTTGATGCTAAAGTGCTGGCCAGACTGGTCAGTGGATATTACACTCACCCATCTTGATGGTCCAACGTGAACTACGGAAGGTACTTGTCTTCAGTGATTATAGTAAGATGACACAACAATAAGGAGGATAAAAGACTGAAAAAGCTGGATAGCATTAACTTAGAGTGAAAGCAATATGCTAATATGCTAAGTGTCCTCCGACTGTCTGACCAGTCACTATGATGTGCACTGACCACCAGAGGGCAGATGCTCAATGCAGGAAATGCCGTGATATGCACTGGCTATTTACAAATAAATGGCACAATGGACCTGGCACTGACAAAGCAACACTCGGCTTCCCCCAAGTGGGACACAGGCCTTGCCACCATCCCAGAGCAACAGCCCACCAAAACGCATCCAATACTGCCAAGACCTCATGACGCAAAATGTGGCCCACAGCTCAGCCCCGAAACAGTGGCTGTGGACACTGGGTAATGATGTCATGTAGCAACTCCTGGCTTCCTCTCCCTAGCAACAACTAGCTTCCTTGGAGTTTCTTCAGCCCAGGAACATGGCTTGCTTTATAGCCAGGTGCAAACATTTTACACTTTAACCAAATGTCTGTGAAGCATTTTCATGTGCCTCATCTCATTTGATCCTCACAGAAGTCCTGGAGTAGGTAGATAGGAGACTTGGTAGAATCCTATTTTCTTTTCATTAGCCAGAAAGTGGAGATTTAGAATGTTTAGAAACTTGACCAGACTGAAAATAAATAAGAAATGGTGGAACTTGAAAATGACTTCAGGTTTTCTCACTGCACAGAATATAGTCAAAGAGTGCTGCAGTTAATATTTCATCCTTTGTTCTCCCTGCATGATCCTATCTAATAAAAGACAAATAGGGTAATTAACTGTACCTCCGATATGCTTCCCATTGGCTAATCAGGACGATATGGAAATTAACTGCCAACCAAGATGGTGGTTAACCACCAACAAAGATGGCGGCTAATTTGCATACTGTAGGCAGGGCGGGACAGCGCCATCCCACCTGCCCTGCTGCCATCCGGGCCTGGTATCTGCTACTCGGCCGGCAGGCAGCCGTATGGGACCCTACCCAGGGCTGGTGGGCGGGACCACAGCGATCTGCCACCGGCCACACCCACAAACGGCCCTCCCCCGGGAATCTGAGGCTGGCAGTTGCTAATGCACTGATCCGCCACCAACCATGCCCACAAATGGCCCTCCTGTGGGGATCCCTGGCTGGCGGGTGCTAATGCACTGATCTGCCAACATGCACACCTGTGCTGCCTTTGCCCTGCGCGAACTATGTAGCCAGGAGAGGGGCGAGGGGCCGCTGAGAGCAGGGCGGGAACTTCCTGGGGTTTTCGTCAGGCAGCCCAGAGCGGAGTGCGAACTATCCCGACTGGTAGCTGCTTGCTCATTCACTTACTCGCTCATTCATTCACTCATTCACTCACTCATTATTCACTCACTCAGCAAACCCTCTCAGGTCCCTGGCACCGGGCCAGGCACTGAGGGTGAAGCAGGATAAGACAGAGCTATGTCCTCAAGATGTTAGTAATTCAGTAGGGCGAAGCAGGCACATGAACGAGGCAGTTGTATGCACAGATGCAGTGTTCTGGGTTTGGTGAGGGCTGTAACTAATGCCAACTTTGTTCTCTTGATAAAATGGGGCCTTGGGAGCCAGGCCGCCCCAAGCCTGTAGGCCTGTGCCTAGGCCAGGAGTGGCCGGGGTGCACCGGGCTACTAGTCTACAATAATAATCTGCTTCATATTGATATTTACTGCTGTGTTGCTGACAATTACCTGAAAGATAAGCTGGGGTGCTTCACTGGGCTGGAAAAAGTTTAGCTAAATCAGAAAGCAGATCTAATTAAGCAAGTTTATTCTATATCTATAAAAGGCTAAGTTGACTCATGCATGCACGATACATATAAAGCTCTCCCTGATGTCAATTGCATGTGTGTTTCCATCTGTCATTGTCCATCATGAATTTGGTTGACACTTCTATTATAGAGAAAGGGCAAATAGCAATATTAAAATATTTCTTCTAGTTAATTTCCTTTCAATGTGCACGAATTCATGCACTGGGCCTCTAGTTTTATATAAAAACACAAGAGCAATTCTTTGGCAATGGCAATGAGGAGCTCACAGAATGCCAATCCCTCTCCTGGACTTTGAGTCAGCCAGGAAAGTTTCACTTCAGAGGGAAAAATTAAATGAAAAATTTCGGGGTAGAGTCAGGATTTCTTTAGGAAATAGACAAAAAATATTGTGAGGTTTTGGTGGTGTAGGGTGGGAATTTATCGTGAAAGTGGGCTCTCAGGCAAAAGATGAAAAATTAGGAAGAGTGTGTGCTAGGATGAGGGACTGAGGCATGGAAGGGTTACGGAATGTGCTAGGGGGAGGGACTGAGGCATGGAGAGGTTACCGATTGTATTAGAGTCCGGGATCATGGCAGAGAAAAATTGCTAGATTGTCTTAGAAAACAATGTATTATGATTCAACCCAGCCAGCTGTGACTCCGTTTACCTCCCCATTCCTATTTGTAAACTTTGTGTGAACCCTGCATGCTTTGTAGTGTTGTAGATAAAAGGCTTTGCTGTACCCTTGGTCAGCACTGCAGGCTGCGAAGCCCCTACTGGAGGGACACACTGTAGTCAGCTGGTCAGCTGGCCAGCTTAATAAAGGCTCTTAAATTTAAATTCTGAGTCGGTGGTCTATCTCACTGAGTGAACCCATAACAAGTGTCAGCGAAGAGCAGTGTGAGAAAAAAATGCAATGGGACATTGGGTTTAGAGGGAGAACAATGGAGAAAGATCAGAGCATGTTCAGAAGTTTCTGGTGGTTTAGTTCAGCCTCCAAATGGAGAACAAGCTAGAAAAGCAGGTGAGGATTATAGGACTCAGAGCTCATTACTTAATCTCAATTTCTAATAATTTACAGCTGGGTAGATGAAGAAGCCATGGGCCAGGTTATAGATTAGTCTCACCTACAGGTCAGTATGATAGTTCTTCATCAAATACTGAGGGAATACTGAGTTCATTTATGAAGTGTGCTCAAATACATTGTGGCTATTATTAAAGAACATTTAAGTTTTTTAGTTCATTGCTAACATCTGGACCCATGTTCTAATGTAGTTTAAAGAACACCGAAGCAGGATGAGTGGTCAAATTTAGGCTATTGGGCTTGGAGTCTGAACCTGAACAAGTCAACTACAGATAATGGAAATCAATAATAAGATCTTGGTAAAACAAGAACAAAAATGCATTGCTTTGCCTTTTCAAGTAGCATGGAAACTGTTTATTTCCCCCCATAATTTGCCATTTGGCCTGATCTAATACAGTGGGGCCTTGACTTATGAGTTTAATTCGTTCCGAGACCAAGCTCGTTAAAGATCTTGTTAACTCAAATTACTCTGTCAACTCAATGCAAAAAATCGGCCGAGAGACAGCTGGTATCTCAAAAAACTCGTTAGTTGGGACACTCGTAAGTCAAGGCCCCACTGTACATAAATAATAAATTAGTATGTTATTAATTACTGTTTTAATTGGAACCATAGTTTGGCTTTGCAACTTTTTAGACTGAAAAAGAATTTATTTATTTTTTTTAAATATATTTTTATTGATTTTTTACAGAGAGGAAGGGAGAGGGATAGAGAGTTAGAAATATCGATGAGAGAGAAACATCAATCAGCCGCCTCCTGCACACTCCCCACTGGGGATGTGCCCGTCAACCAAGGCACATGCCCTTGACTGGAATAGAACCTGGGACCCTTGAGTCCGCAGGCCAACGCTCTATCCACTGAGCCAAACCGGCCAGGGCTGAAAAAGAATTTAAATGCTCATAGGTTTTGATAATGTCTTAAAAGTTAAATTTCCAGTCTCATCTTTTTATTTTATTGGCAAAAATGAGCTAAACTGCATTTTCTTCCAGATTTTCTGTATGTGTGTAAAAGCTATTCAAATTAGGTATAAAATTAAAATTTCCTGCCTCAAACCTCACTCTAGTCACATTCAAATATATTTGTAATTGTTTCCTGTACAATTTGAGTAGAGCTATTTACCCTTTTACAAGAATCTTTTCAGTAGTGTAGTGTTCATCAGATCATGAAATTGGAGAATGAGAAAGGACTGTGCCTAAAATTGGGCTTCAATGTAACAAGTTTTTTACAGGATTAAAATGCAATATATTCAGAAAATGAATAAGCAAGAAAAAGATGAGGGAGTGTACAGTTGGCCACAATCAAAAAAGGGTTCTGGTAATATTTTTCTTTGCTTTTGCCACTAACAGCAGTATTTGATGTTTTGATTTGTAGACATGATCTCAATTTTAAACTATTCTAGAGCCCATTCTGCTGATCATAAGCCTTCAAGGATAAGCATTCTTCAAGTTTACCTAGTTATAGAAGAATTTAACTTCAAATTATTGTGGGATTGGGAAATAGAGATTTTTTTTCCCTGCTCCATAATCCTGTGTGGTACATTATGGGTCACAAGGGATGAGTCAACATAAATCGAATTTTTCCCTAATTTCTTAAGACTGTTAACTTTTTTATTTTTTGGAAGGACAAAGTAAAAATAGAAATTACCAGCCACACACAATGACAAAATAAAAATTCTTTTAGTTTTTATAAATTAATCATAAAAATTCATAAAATATCATAAAATCATAAAATATCATAAAAATTATCTTGGAAACGATGTAAAATTGACAACCAAAACAGCACCCCATTACCTTTATTCTTCTATCTAATAGGGAATAGGATAGAAGTCTACATAAAATAATTTCCACTGGAGCTGGGAACAGGGGGAGGAGATGGAAATTTTTTTTAAATTTGAAAGTAGGATAAATTTCATGTCAAAATTTGATGTACATGTTTTATTACGTGTGATGGATGAATATGGCCATAGAAATCATTTCATTTGATTCCAAGTCACATTATGAAATCCTATCTAATAAAAGAGAAACATGGTAATTAGCCATACATCCCATTGGCTAATCAGGGCGATATGCAAATTAACTTCCAGCCAAGATGGCGGCCGGCAGCCAGGCAACTTGAAGCGAACATGAGGCTTGCTTGCTTCAGTGACGGAGGACTCCAACGTTACCCGCCGGCTGCTGCCGGCCTCTGAGCTTGAAGTTTGAAACATTGTTACAAATATAGAAGCTAAACAAAACCCCAGAAACCTGCTTTCAGCCAGCTGGGATCTCAGAGCTGGAGTTGAAACAGTGTTTCGATTATAGAACCCAAACAAACCAGATACCTGCTTTCAGCAGCAGAGGCCTAAGAGCTGGAGCCAAGCCTCAGAGCTAAAGCTGGCCCAGAATAAAAAAGAAAAAGAAAAAAGGGGTGGTTGGGAGCTTCAGTCACCTGTCAGCCTGAAAACAGCCCTCAGCCCCTCACCCAGACTGGCCAGGTACCCCAGTGGGGGCCCCCACCCTGAAGGGAGTGTGACCAGCTACAAACAGCCATCATCCCCTGTTCCAGGCTGGCCAGGCACCCCAGTGGGGACCCCCACCCTGATCCAGGACACCCTTCAGGGCAAACCAGCCGGCCCCCACCCGTGCACCAGGCCTCCATCCTATATAGTAAAAAGGTAATATGCCTCCCAGCACCGGGATCAGCGGAGCCACGAGGCCTCCCGGCACTGGGATCAGCCTGACAGTGGCTCTGTGTGTGACAGGGGGCGGGGCCACAACCTCCCTATCCACCCTGCTCTGTTTGTGACAGGGGAAGGTGCCCCAACCCCCTGATCAGCCCTGCTCTGTGCCTGATAGGGGGGAGCTCCCCACCCCCCTGATCCCTCTGCGGCTCTGTGTGTGACAGGCTGCGGTGCCCCAACCCCCTGATCAGCCCTGCTCTGTGTGACAGGGTAGAGCCATAACCTCCCCATCAGCCCTGCCCTGAGTGTGACAGTGGCGGTGCCCCAACCACCTGATTGGCCCTGCTCTGTGGGTGATAGAGGGCGGCGCCCCAACTGTCCCCTACGGCCCTGCTCTGTGTGTGACGGGGTAGAGCCATAACCTCCCCATCGGCCTTGCCCTGAGTGTGACAGGGTGCAGCGCCCTAACCCCCTGATCTGCCCTGCTCTGTGTGTGACAGGGGGCGGTGCCCCAACTCCCCTATCGGCCCTATTCTGTGAGTGACAGTGGGGAGCTCCTCAACCCCCTGATCAGCCCTGCTCTGTGCATGACAGGGGGGAGTTCCCCAACCCCCTGATCGACTCTGCTCTGTGCATGACAGGGTACGGAGCCCCAACCCCCCTGATTGGCCCTGCTCTGTGAGTGACAATGGGTGGCGCCGCAACCTCCTGATCGACCCTGCCTTGTATGTGACAGGGGGCTGTGCCCCAACCCCCAATCGGCCCTACCCTGAGCGTGACTGAGGGTGGCATCGTAACCTCCTGATCTGCCCTGCTCTGTGCATGACAGGGGGCAGCACCCCAACTCCCCAATCAGCCCTGCTCTGAGCCTGACCAGGGGCTGCACCTAGGGATTGGGCCTGCCCTCTGCCACCCGGGAGCAGGCCTAAGCCAGCAGGTTGTTATCTCCCAAGCGGTCCCAGACTGCAAGAGGGCACAGGCCGGGCTGAGGGACTCCCCCTCCCCCCCGAGTGCACAAATTTTTGTGCAATGGGCCTCTAGTATGGATATAATAAGCAAAGTATATCTCTCCATCAAAAGAGGATTGTAATGCATAATGAAAGATAGCTTGTCCACTACCAATTTTCTCCACAAAACCCTAGTCAAATTGCTCATTGTACTGAACCCTCCCTCCACTCTCTGACTTTCTTTGTTTGCCTCACCACTTCTCAATTTTTCCAGTCACCAGTTTTCTGCCTTCCTGAATTCTTCCTTCCCAGATCTTTAGTCCTGGCTTAACATACACATTTAACAAACCATTTGTCTTGGAGATTATTTTCTGAAATTCCCCATTTTCCCATACTGGTATTCGCAAAAGTAAATTTGCAGCCATCTCACCATCCTCATGTTTCTTAAGAGTATGAACATCCTAAAATAGAAAAAAAAAATTTCTAAAAATTCATTAGACAAGAATATTTTTAATTAAGTACATGTAAAATGTTTGTAAGTTTGCAGTCATTCCAGTAGTTAAAACTTCTCACCACTATGTATTCTCTGTCCCCCAGGTCACCATCACCCCAGGCTATATTATGGTAATGAAGATCCTAGAACTATACCAACTAGGCCAAGTAAGTTCAGACTCCAGATACCACGACACTAATCATCCCCAAGGACAATGAGCCAAGTCTTCTGGCCACTACTCCACATCTCAATTAGACCATTTGCACAGAATTCATTAGTGCTCTGGTTCTTTTTCATCAGTCAGTTTTTACTATGTTCTTTATTTGCTGGCACCCAACCTAGTCCTTTAGTCCTCACTCACTTCCTGAAAATATTCACTTTTGGGAATTGTCTTTCAAGAAATAGTAATCCACTTATATACACACTCTTTTTTTTTTTAATATATTTTTTATTGATTAAGATATTACATATGTGTCCTTGTCCCCACGTTACCCTCTACCCCCCACCCCCCCCACCCCCGCTCATGCCCTCACCCCCCCGTTGTCCATGTCCATTGGTTAGGCCTATATGCTTGCATATAAGTCCTTTGGTTGATCTTTCCCCCTTACCCCCACCCTCCCCTACCTTCCCTCCAAGTCCCGACAGTCCAATCAATGCCTCTCCGTCTCTGGATCAGTCCTTGTTCATCAGCATATGTTGTTCATTATATTCCACAAATGAGTGAGATCCTGTGGTATTTATCCGCTCTCAAGTTCCATCCCTGCTGTGGCAAATGGTAAGAGTTCCTTTTTCTTCTTCCTCTTCTTAAAGAATACCTTTCAGCATTTCATATAATGCTGGTTTGGTGGTGATGAACTCCTTTAGCTTTTTCTTATCCATGAAGCTCTTTATCTGACCTTCTATTCTGAATGATAGCTTTGCTGGATAAAGTAATCTTGGTTGCAGGTTCTTGCTATTCATCACTTTGAATATTTCTTGCCAGTCTCTTCTGGCCTGCATGGTTTCTGTTGAGAAATCAGCTGACAGTCGTATGGGTACTCCCTTGTAGGTAACTGAGTTTCTTTCTCTTGCTGCTTTTAAGATTCTCTCTTTATCTTTTGCTCTTGGCATTTTAATTATGATGTGTCTTGGTGTGGTCCTCCTTGGATTCCTTTTGTTTGGGGTTCTCTGCGCTTCCTGGACTTGTAAGTCCATTTCTTTCACCAGGTAGGGGAAGTTTTCTGTCATTATTTCTTCAAAAAGGTTTTCAATATCTTGCCCTCTCTCTCCTTCTGATACCCCTATAATTCTGATGTTGGTATGCTTGAAGTTGTCCCAGAGGTTCCTTACACTATCTTCATATTTTTGGAATCTCTTTTCTTTTTTCTTTTTCGGTTGGGTATTTTTTGTTTCTTTGTATTTCAAATCTTTGACTTGATTCTTGGGATCCTCTTTTCTGCTAAAGTGGGAGAACTTCTGTGCTGAAGACACCCTTCTGGGGCAAGACTTGCTTCAGTGGGGCTTTGGTGCTCACTGAGTCTGCTCCCTGAGTGCGTCCCTTATGGATCTGAGGAGTTGCAGTCTGGATGGACCCCCTCTGACCACTGGGTACAGTGGCTCCTGGATCTAAGGAGGTGCTAATTCAGCCTCTGCCTGAGGCCACACAGCAGGAGCCACGAAGAGGCTCAGCTGTGAAGCAATGCAAGCCGCTGCGGGGCCTTGGGCCTTCTCTTGGAAGTTCCAGGTCTGCCTGGTTCAGCTGCAGTTAGGTACATTCACATGCAAAAGCCTCTGCCGCAGCCTGGGTGGGGCGGGGTCTCAGGGAGTCAGAGGGCGGAGAAATCGGCCATGGCCGCTTTCTCCGCCCGGAGTCGCGCGTCTCAGTGTTCCGGTAACGGCTGCAAGCACCTCTGAGGGAAAGCCGCCCTCAAGTTCGCTCGCTGCCGGACAGACCAGCTTCTCCCTGTATGAGACCTGGGTCCCCAGAGACTTCCCGGAACCGGAGTTCAGAGCCGTCGGGAGTTTGTGATTCAAAAAGACAGCCGCGTCCTCAGGCGCCACCCCCTTTCCTCGCGAGCGCGTGCGCCGCCGTACCTCTGCACTTCACCTCCGCAGCTCCTCTGGCTCTCAGCGTGCTTTTCTTTCCTTCTAGTTGTAGAATTTACACTCAGCCAGCCTTCCTGTTGTTCTGGATGATGTTTGCTCAGTCCTTTGCGGTAATTTTCAATTACTGTGTGAGGCGATAATTTCCCGGTGTTTACCTATGCCGCCATCTTAGTTGCTCTATATACACACTCTTATCAGAGCTTTTCTTAACCTCCTTGACTTAACTGAAGTCAGAGATTCTCTGAGGAAATAAATTTTCTGAATTTCTCACACCTTAGTACTCTCAGAAGAGAAAAAAGATCAAGGGCGTGTTCTCTGCTCTCTAAGAAGTTTCTAACTGTTTCCCCTCTAATGTCTTCTTTCCCTTCTCATGAATCTTGCCTACCAAGCTCTGAGCCATTTATTTTTCTCCATTGAACACTTGGGGAAATGACTCATAGTCTTATTTCTCTACTGTAAATCCTGCTGCTACTCTGAGTGGTTTCCTGACATTCCTTTCATAGATCACCATGAATTTCTCTCATGGATCACAATGTCTTTTCCTCTTTGCTGTATTAATTAGCTACTTCCACTAAGAGTTTTCCTTGAACAAGGTAAAGATTTATCTTGAATTGGATAACTGGCTTAACAGTTTGTTTGAAAACAGCTTTGTAGTAAGACAGATCTGGTTTTGAATCCTGACTCTACTATGAGTAGTATTTTTATTTGAACAACCTGCCTAATCTTTCTACACCTCATTTCTCTTACCTCTAAATTGGAGTGGACATTACCTACCTAAAATGATGGATAATTGAATGAGACAATACATAAAACTTCTTGACAGGTCATTCTGCAATGTATAAAAATTTGAGTACCCAGTATATAGTGAAGTAGACAAGGAAAGAACAATAGACAGCAAATACAAGGCAAGTTTTTCTTTTAAAGAGCTTTTATTGTCCTGGCCAGGTGGCTCAGTTGGTTGGAGTGTCATCCTGTTTACAAAAAAGTTAAGGGTTTGATTTCCAGTCAGGGCACATATCTAGGTTTTGGGTTCAATCCCCAGTTGGAATGTGTAGGGTAAAAAACCAATCAATGTTTTTCTCTCCCATCCTTCCTCTCTTTCCCTTCCTCTCTCTCTAAAAATCAATAAAATCATATCCTCAGGTAAGGATTAAAAAAGAAAGTTTTACCTATTGAAGAATCCATATATTCTTAATCTAATAATCACTTTGAAGAATTTACAACAAAAAGTAAGAAAATAAAAGATGTGCTAAATAGGCAGATGGCAAAGAAAGTTGACCTAGGCTGCTTATCCAGGATGGCTTACCTGAAGAGGAGCTATATGAGATAAGATCTAAAGATGTAATAGGCATTAACTACATAAAGAGCTTTTATTTTGTTTTTGACAGGAAAAAGATAGAACATTTTAGGTAGAGGAAATAGCATGTGAAAAGAAAAGGAGATTGTGAGAATTAAAAGAATGCTAGTAAGTAAGGAAACTATAGTATGGGAAAAAGCAGATCCATATGAGATAAAATAATTGAGCAGAAACCAAAACATTAAAGCGCTTTATACTATGTTAAGAATTTTTGTTATGATTCTAGGAGCAATTGGAAGCCATTGAAAGGTTTCAGGCAGATAAATGTCATGATCATATTTGTATTTTTTAAAACTTTATACACAAATCAACTGCATTTATATACCTTTGCAACGAACAATCCAAGTACAAAATTAACATAATCCTATTTACAACAGTATAGAAAATAATAAAATATTTAGAACTAAATTTAATAAAAGAAGTGGGAAACTTATACTCTTATAAACATTGTTGAAGTAAATTAAAAATGGCTTACATAATTGGAAAGACATTCCATATTGATTAGAAAACTAAACATTGTAAATATGGCATTACTCCCCAAACTGATCTACAGATTTAATATACAGTAAACTCAATTTTGCGGATCTTGATTTAACAGACTTTGGACTTAATGAACAAGATTTCCAGTCTGTATGACATATGTGAAAATTAACACCCTGTTAATTTTAAAGTGCTTTTAACCAATATTTCCTTATAATTAAACTAGAGGCCCGTGCATGAAATTTGTGCACGGGGTGGGGGTTCCCTCAACCCAGCCTGCACCCTCTCCAATCCGGGACCCCTTGGGTGATGTTCAACTGGCAGTCGGACATCCCTCTCACAATCCAGAACCACTGGCTCCTAACTGCTCACCTGCCTACCTGCCTGATCACCCCTAAGTGCCCCCTTTGCCAGCCTGATCAACCCTAACCACCTCTGCCTGCCGACCTGATCGTCCCTAACTGCCCCCCCCCGCCAGTCTGGTTGCCCCCAACTGTCCCCCCTGCTGGCCTGGCCAGCCCTCACTGCCCCCCTCTGCCAGCCTAGTCACCCCTCACTGACCACCTCTGCTGGCCAGGTCGCCCCCAACTGCCCCTCCTGCTGGCCTGGTCACCCCCAACAGTGCCCCCTGCTGGCCTTGTCGCCCCCTCACTGCCTGCCTCTGCCGGACTGGTTGCCCCATGCAGCCTGGTGTTCGGTCGTTAGGTCGCCCCTCACTGCCCCCTCTGCCAGCCTGGTCGCCTCACACAGCCTGCTGCTCAGTCATTTGGTCATCCTCACTAACCCCCCTGCCCACCTGGTTGTCCCACTTAGCCTGTTCGGTCGTCCATTCAGTTGTTTCAGATGTGATGGCCCCTGGCTCTTTATATATGTAGATTAACAGGTTATTTTTTGTTATTAATTTGCTGTTATTTTTAAAAAATTTAGTGAATAGGCTATATGTTGTAAAAAATTCTGTAGTTATTTTGCCTACATAAATATTACATACTAGAGACCTGGTGCACAAAATTCATGCACGGGGTGTGTGTGTCCCTCAGCCCAGCCTGCACTCTCTCCAATCTGGGACCCCTCAAGGGATGTCTGACTGCCTGTTTAGGCCCGATCTCCCTGTCCTAGGAAGCTTTGAAGCTAGACATTGACTTCTCTCTAGCTATGAAAGTCCTAGATGGCATCTTCTTCCAATATAAGAGTCTTTTGTCTACATTGAAATATGTTATTTAGTGTAACCTCCTTCATTAAGGATCTTGGCTTTATCTACCAAATAACTTGCTGCAGATTCTACATCAGCTCTTGCTGCTTGATCTTGGACTTTTATGTAATAAAGACAACTTCTTCCCTTAAACCTCATAAACCAACCTCTTCTAGCTTTAAACTTTTCTTTTGCAGCTTTCTCACCTCTCCAGCCTCTATAAAATTGAAGAAAGTTAGGACCTTGCTCTGGGTTAAGCTTTGGTTTAAGGAAACATGATTGTTGGTTTTAGGTTTTACCCAGATCACTAAATTTTTCTACATATCAGCATTTGGTATATTATTCATGTACTTATGAAATAGCACTTTCAATTTCCTTCAAGAACATTTCTTTGCACTCAAATCTCAACTAACTGTTTAATGCACGAGGCCTGGCTCTTCACCTATCTTAGTTTTTAACATACCTTCCTCACTAAGTTTAATCATTTCTACCTTTTGATTTACCATGCGAGACCTGCAACTCATCCTTTCACTTTAACACTTAGAGGCCATTGTAGAATTATTAAATTGCCAGATTTCAATATTCTTTGTTTCAGGAAATAAGAAAGCCCAAGGAGAAGAAGAAAGAGAATGGAATGGCTGGCCAGTGGAGCATTCATAACACACACACACACACACACACACACACACACACACACACACACACACAATTTATTAGTTAATCCCATATCTTGTATGGGTGTGATTTGTGGTCCCTACCCCCAAAATTATAAGAGTCACATTTCAAAAAAATGAAGGCAAAATTAATATGTCCCCATATAAGCAAAACAGGGGATTTATAGCTAGTAGACCTGAGAGAGTTTAAGAGTAACATCAAGGATATGCTCTCTGATCACAGATCACCATGACAATATAACTATAATGAAAAAGTTTTGAACATTGAGAGAATTGTCAAAATGTTATACAGTGAAACAAAGTGCACAATGTTGTAAAAAAAAATGGTGCTGATAGCCTTGCTTACCTCAGGTTGACACAATTATTCAAGTTGTAAAAAACAATACATTGGAACCTCTCTTCTTGAACTTAATTAGTTCCAGAAGGCTATTTGAGAAGTGATTTGTTCAAAAACGGAATCATTTTTTCCCCATTAGAGAAAAATTAAATTAAATTAATCTGTTTCAAACTCCCAAATGATTTCCTGTTTTAGCCTTTCCTGTATACAGTACATGTCTATTTTACTGTTTAATTTATAAACTCTTTAAAAACAAAAAGACATAAAATGTAAGTGAAAATTTAACAAAAAGAAAATAAAATTTACAGTAAAAATGAAATTTACATACACACTAGAACATATTTTTAATGTTGAGAGATATTGATGACTGAATGTGGAGAGGAGAGATGGAAGAATGGAGGGATGAGAGAATGGAGAGATGGAGGGATATGTTTTGGAAGGGGAGTCCACTTTCATAAAAATGTTAGGTGTTCTTCTGGGGTTCTTTCTCTGTTTTGTCTCTTTGCTCCACTAAAACTTGTTTAGGCTCACTGGGCCTCTGACCCACTAAAAACCTATCCAATGATGTTTGCTTTTGCCTGTGCTTTAACACTCACTTGAAGTGAAACACGGCATTGTCATTAAACAAGTTATCTCATGGCTTGCTACTTCTTTGTCAGGGTGATACATATTTCTCAATAAAATGTTGCATTTCTCCCCATTTCCCAAACAGTTCCTTGATTAGTGAAGTAAGAATATCCTCCCTTCCCTCCTCTTCCCTTGAAGAGAGCTCCTCAGCTGCCATCTCTTGCTGTTCTCCTTGAAGGTCTTTTGAGTTCTTGGTGTTCAGCTCAGTTTTATGGCCCTCCAACAACTCCTCCATATCGTCATCATCCACTTCCAAGCCCATGGACTTGCCCAGATACACAATACTGTATCCTCCACAACAGACACAGGCTCATCCTTGAAGCCCCCAAAGTCAATTACAGCAACAGACTCAGGCCACAATTTCTTCCAGGCTGATTACATGGTCCTGGAAGACACTTCCCTTTATGCTTTGTCTATGAGCCTCAAGTAAATTAGGATGTTAAAATGTTACTTCCAGAACTCCCTGAGGATGAAATTAATTTCAGGGGTCACCTAAAAATACCTCTGAAACAGTGCCTTTGTGTAATTTCTTATACACTAATAATGGGCTCTCAGAAAGAGAAACTAAAACAGTAATCCCATTTACCATTTCAACAATGAAAATAAGATACCTAGGAAAAAGAAGATAAAAGACCTGAACTGGGAAAAATATACGACATTGAAAAAAGAAAACAAGGAAAGTAAAAAAAAAAAAAAAAAAGGAAAACTATCGTCTTTATGGATTGGAAGAATTAACATCATTAAACTCTCCATACTATCTAAAGCAGTGGTTCTCAACCTTCCTAATGCCGCGACCCTTTAATACAGTTCCTCATGTTATGGTGACCTCCTATTTCATTGTTACAAATTTAACATAATTAAAGCATAGTGATTAATCACAAAACCAATATGTAATTATATATATGTTTTCCGATGGTCTTAGGCGACCCCTGTGAAATGGTCGTTCAACTCCAAAGGGGTCGCAACCCACAGGTTGAGAACCGCTGATCTAAAGCAATCTATCAATTCAACTCAATCCCTATAAAAATACCAATGGCATATTTCACAAGTCTAGAAAAAAAAATTCCAAAAATTTATATGGAACCAAAAAAGACCCCAAATTACCATAGCAATCTTTTTAAATATATATATATATATATATATATATATATATATATATATATATATATTTAATTGATTTTTTACAGAGAGGAAGAGAGAGGGATAGAGAGTTAGAAACATCAATGAGAGAGAAACATCGATCAGCTGCCTCCTGCATACCCCCTACTGGGGATGTGCCCGCAACCAAGGTACATGCCCTTGACTGGAATCGAATCCGGGACTCTTCAGCCAACAGGCCAATGCTCTATCCACTGAGCCAAACCGGTCAGGGCACCATAGCAATCTTGATAAAGAAGAACAAAGTTGGATGAATCACAATACTGGAGAGAAAACTATACAAAAAGCCATAGTAATCAAAACAGCCTGGTACTGGCACAAGAACAGGCATATAGATCAATGGAGCAGGACAGAGAACCCAGAAACCAATGCAAGCCATGCTGCTCAATTAATATTTTACAAGGGAGGTAAGAGCATACAATGGACAGCCTCTTTAATAAATGGTGTTAGGATAATTAGGTACATGAAAAAAAAAAAAGAAAGAAAAAAAAACACCTCAAAATAAACTAGGCCACCAACTTGCACCATACATAAGAAACATAAGAATAAACTCAAAATGGATAAAAGACTTAAATGTAAGTAATAAAACCATACAATATCTTAGAAGAAACCATAGGCAGCAAAATATTAGACATCTCTCATAGCAATATATTTGCTGATACACCTCCTAAGGCAAAGAAAACAAAAGAAATAATAAACAAATTGGGCTATATCCAAATAAAAAGCTTATGCACAGCAAACGAGACCATCAACAAAATGGAAATGGAGCCCACTGGATTTTACAATGATACATCTGATAAGATGTTAATTTCCAAAATATATAAATTACTCATACAACTCAACAAAAGGAAGACAAACAATCCAATTAAAAAAATGGGCAGAGGACCTGACTAGACACTTCTCCAAAGAGGACATACAGATGGCCAATAGATATATGAAAAAAAATGCTCAAAGTCACTAATAATTAGAGGGATTCAAATTAAAACAACGAGTTATCACCTCATACCTGTCAGAATGGCTACCATCAACAAATCAAGAAATGACAAGTACTGGTGAGAATGTGAAGAAACGGGAATCCTAGTACACTGCTGGTGGGAATGCAGACTGGTGCAGCCATTATGGAAAACAGTATGGAGTTTCCTCAAAAAATTAAATATGTAACTATCATTTGACCCAGTGATCCCACTTCTAGGAATATATCCTAAGAAACCTGAAACATCAATCAGAAAGAATATGTGCACCCCTATGTTCATAGCAGCACAATTTACAAATCTAAGATCAAGAAACTGCCAAAATGCCCATCAGTAGATGAGCGAATAAAAAAAAATCTGTGGTCATGTACACCATGAAATACTATGCCACAGTAAAAAGAGAAGGATCTCTTACCCATTGAGACAGCATGGAGGGATCTGGAGCATATTATGCTAATGGATAAATCCAGCCAGAGAAAAACAAGTATCACATGATTTCACTTATACAGTAGGTCCTCGGATTACGTCGGAGATCTGTTCCTATGGCACGATTTTCGCAGTAAGTTGGAACCCACCTACATAAGCATCTATGTCACTCACATGGAGTACATGCACAGCAGTTATGAAGTGAAACAGTAAAAAAAAAAATTAAAAGAAAGATAACAATTCCTGACTATACTTGTGGTAAATAAATAATAAAACATAAAGCACATATGTACATATGTCGAAATGATGGAATTTTTTTTTATAAATAAGTGGGAGATGGTGATGTAACCATGAAATGATGTACGTCTGAGTCTGATGTAACCCAAAGACTGTCTGTATGTGGAATCTAATGAACAAAATAAACTTATGAAACAATAGGTCTAGAGACATAGAAGCATGAAACAGGCTGATGAATCTCAGAAGGAAGGAGGATGGAGAGGTCTTAAGAAATTAAACAAAGAACTTATATGCATATATGCATAACCCATGGACATAGAAAATATTGTGGTGAAGGCCTGGGGGATAGGGTGAGGGGTGAATGTGGTCAGTGGGGCTAAAAATGAGACATCTTTAATGCTTTCAATAAAGATAAATTTTAAAAAAAAAGAAATGATTTGTTAGTCCATCGGCTGCATTAGAGGAGTTGTGTCAGATGGCAAGAACCTAACAGTGATGAAGGTGTACTCCTCCACCAACTTGGCCTCCATGCTTGGAGGGTGGGAAGGAACACTGTCCATTACAAGAAGTGGCCTGAGTGTCAATTGTTTTTCCTGGAGCTATTTCTTCACACTTGGGGCAAGCACTTAATGAATCCACTCATTGAAAAATTACCTGGTTACCCAAGCTTTGCTATTAGCCCTCCACATCATATTCAACATTTTTTTAAATGAAATTATTTTTCTTGAAAACTCATGAGTTTTTAGAATGGTAGATGAGTAGAAGTTTCAACTTAAAGTCCCCTTTGCATTTCCACACAACAATGGCGTCAACCTGTCCTTCATTGACCTATGTCTTTCCAATGACTTCTCCTGTGTGAGGTAGGTCTTCTTTGGCATTTTCTTCCAGAAGAAACCTGTCCTATTACAACTGAATGCTGTTTGGAAAACAAATGCCTCAGCCTCTACGTATTCCTGACATTCTGTCATGAACTTTTCAGCACCTACTTTGTTAGAACTGGCAGCCTCCCCATGCATCATTACATTATGAATTTCATGTCTTTTCTTAAATTTATTGAACCGCCCCATACTAGACTTAAATGAGTCACTTTCAGCACTTATTCCAGGGTTGTTTTTTTCAGGAGGTAAGTATGCAGCATTATCACTTTTTCACAAAAAATTGCCTCTGAAATGCTATCACTAGCTAACTGCATTACATTTATTCAAATCAATTTTTCTACCTTTTCAATTGCCTGTGATTGCTGTCTCATATGCACTTTCACACCCTTAGCAACACCAGCACTCCTGATGTCCTCTTTATTTTTAAATTGTGCTAATCATTTATTTCACCATGCCATACTCAGTAACTAGTCAGACACGCAAACACTTCTATCATACTTTACAATTATTTCCTTTTTAAGCTCTAACATTTTTCTCACCACTTTCCTTTTCACTTTGCTGCTACCACTAACCTTCTTAGGACCCATGGTGTCATATTTAGCAATAATATCCAACAGCAAAAACAAAAAAAAAGGAAATACAGCACGATTTTCTGAGTTGTTAACAATGCGATGTGTAGTGCTAAACTGACACATACTCATACATTTTCTCCGATGTCACCTGTGAGATGCATGCGTGACAAACAGGTATCAGCGTGAAAGTGTCATGGGTCAAGAACTAAAGTTTTGTTCAACAACTGAGACATTTTTTTCATTAACAACTTGGTTAAGAATTGAATTATTTGACTGCATCTGTGAATTGCAACAAAGCTAAGCACATATGAGTAAGATATGCCTGTACATAATTAAATATAAAATTTAGTATTAATGTTACTAAATTACATTTTCCCTATATGATTTAAAAGACAATTACATAAAGCAATAATGATAAATCTAAGTTGATGGACATACAATGAATAATGATTTAATTTGTGGCAATAACAGCATAAGGGTGATAGCAGAGCTATATAAGAGCAGTTTTAGTATACTATTGAAACTAAATTGGTATTAATTTGAACTACATTAGCATAAACTAACATTTCATTATTGATAAAAACTAAAAACCTATGAATAAAAGAAAAGGGAGTCAAAATAACACAGTAGAAAATATCTTTTTAACATAAAAAGCTAATACAAAAAATTGAGGAACAACTAAGATATAAGACATATAGAAAACAAGGAGCAAAATGACAGAAGTAAATATAATAGCTCCTTACTAGTAATTGCATTAAATAGAAGAGGATTAATCTCTTAAATTAAAAGGCATAGATTATTACAATAATTTTTTTTTAAATATATTTTATTGATTTTTTACAGAGAGGAAGGGAGAGAGATAGAGAGTTAGAAACATCGATGAGAGAGAAACATCGATCAGCTGCCTCCTGCACATCTCCTACTGGGGATATGCCCGCAACCCAGGTACATGCCCTTGACCGGAATCGAACCTGGGACCTTTCAGTCCGCAGGCCGACGCTCTATCCACTGAGCCAAACCGGTTTCGGCTATTACAATAATTTTTAAATGATCCAACTATATACCGTTTATAAGATCTCACTTTATATTCAAGAGACAAATAGGTCACCGGTTTGGCTCAGTGGATACAGGGTCGGCCTGTGGACTGAAAGGTCCAAGATTCAATTCCAGTCAAGAGCACATGCCCAGGTTGTGGGCTCTATCCCCAGTAAGGGCATGCAGGAGGCATCTGATCAATGATTCTCTCTTATTATTGATGTTTCTATCACTCTTTCCCTCTCCCTTCCTCTCTGAAATAAAAAGAGAGAGACAAGTAGGTAGGTGTAAAAAGATAGAAAGAGGTGAATAAACAGTAACCAAAAAAGAGCAAGTGGTTATATTGATACTGTACAAAGTAAAATTGAAAACAAAAATAGCTGTAAAAGATAATGATCTTATATAGTAAAAGCATAATATGCAAATTGACTGAACAGCCAAACAGCAGAACGACCATCTAGACGACCATCTAGGACCACGCTCAGACACCCACTGGCACCAGGCCAGCCAGGGCAGGTGCAATGTTATTGGTCGGGGACCTGGCCATTGCCCCATGATCGCCCCACAGAGGGAGGCCCAAGCCACCGACCGGAGGACTGCAGCAGGTTGGTGGGGCCTACCCCTGTGAGGGAAGTCCAGGTCCTTGGTGCCGGCAGCCAGAGGGAAGCCGGTGCTGGCAGTCAGGGGAAGGAAGGCCTACTCTTGCACGAGTTTCATGCACCAGGCCTCTAGTATTAGATAAAGATCAAGGGAACAATATATTAGTAAGACATAACAATTTTGAATATATATATACACCTAACAACAGAGTCCCTAATACATGAAACAGAAGTAGACATTCACATTTACAGTGCATTTGTTTTGACAAGGTGGTTGAAGCAATTCAATTAATATTTATTAGTCTGTAAAAAATAATGCTGGTAAAACTGTATATCCACATGCAAAAGAGAAAAGTTGAACTCTATTTTACATCATATATTAAAATGCACTCAAAATGAACCAATGACCTAAATGCAAGTGCTAAAGTATAAAAATCTTATAGAAAAGCAGAGGGTACATATTTTTTTTTTTTACCTTGGATTAGACAAAGGTTTTTTAGATATGACACCAAAAGAACAAAATAAATTGAACTTCAACAAATTTAAACTTTGTGTTTCAAAGGAAACCATCATGAAAGTGAAAATACATTCTTAAAAATGAGAGGAAGAGATTAAAAATGGCAGCAGAGTAAGTGCTTTTAAACAATGATTGGGTTACCAAAGAGATCAAAGAAGAAACAAAAAACATACTGGAAACAAATGACAATGAAAACACTACATTCCAAAATCTATGGGACACAGTGAAAACAGTTCTGAGAGAGAAGTTCCTAGCATTACAAGCCTATGTCACAAATAAGGAAACTGGTAATAACTTATCTCACACTTAAAGAATTAGAAAGACAGCAACAAGAAAAGCCCAGAGTAAGCAGAAGGAAGGGTATAATAAATATCAGACAGAATTAAAGACATAAATACCAAAAAAAACAAACAAAAAAATACAAAAACAAAAGGTCAAAAAACAAAGAGCAGGTACCATAAAGGATAAACAAGATTGATGAACCTCCAGCCAGGCTTACCAACAAGCAAAGAGAGAGGACCCAAATAAATATACTCATAAATGTAAGAGGCGAAATAACAACAGACCCCACAGAAATACAAACAATTGTAAAAAAAAATACTATGAACAACTCTATTCCAGCAAACTGGTCAACCTAGAAGAAATGGACATATTCCTTGAAAAATACGACCTTCCAAACTCAATCAAGAATAAAAAGATCTGAATAGGCCAATAACTATAGAGAAAATTGAAGTAGTCAACAACAACAACAACAACAACAACAACAACAACAAAAACCTTCCAGAAAACAAAATTCCTGGGACAGGTGGCTTCACAGGGGAGTCTTATCCCTCATTCAAAGAAGAACTAAAACCTATCCTCCTCAGACTCTTCCTAAACAATTCAAGAGGAACTCATACTTTCAAGCTCTTTCTATGAAGTCATCATTACCCTAATTCCAATACAAGATATAAAGACACTACAAAGAAAGATAATTACTGGCCAATATCCCTGATGAACATAGATGCTAAAATATTCATCAAAATTCTAAAAACTCAGATCCAGCATTTCATTAAAAAGATCATACACCATGACCAAGTGGGATTTCATCCAGGGATGCAAGGCTGGTACAATATCCACAAATCAATAAACGTGATATGTCACATAAACAAATTGAGAGAAGAAAACCACATAATCATATCAATTGATGTAGAAAAAGGCATTTGACAATATCCAACACCCTTTCCTGATAAAAACTCTCAGCAAAGTGGGAATACAGGGATCATACCTCAACATATATGACAAACCTACAGACAACATCATACTCAATGGGCAAAAACAAAACTATTTCCCCTAAGAAAAGGAATAAGACAGGATACTTACTTTCACCACTCCTTGTACTGGAAGTGCAAACCATAGTGATCAGACTAGAATAAAAAAAGGCATCCAAATTGGAAAAGAAGAAGTAAAATTGGCATTATTCACAGATGACATGATATTGTACACAGAAAATCCTAAAGAATCCATCAAAAAACTACTAGACTTAATAAATGAATTCAGCAATGTAGCTGGACACAAAATTAACACCCAGAAATCTATGGCTTTTTTTATAAATCAATAATAAACTCACAGAAAGAGAAACTAAAAAAACAATCCCATTTATGATTGCACCTAAAAAATTAAGATACCTACTCATAAATTTAACCAAAGGCATAAAAGACATGTATTTGGAAAAACTACAGGACATTGAAAAAGGAGATAGAGGAAGACATAAACAAATGGAAGAATACACCATGTTCATTGATTGGTAGAATCAACATCATTAAAATCTTCATACTACCCCAAAACAATCTATAGATTCAATGCAATCCCCATTAAAATGCCAATTGCATATTTCAAAGAACTAGAACAAACTCTCCAAAAATTCATATAATATAAGAAAAGACCACAAGTAACTGCTGCAATATTGAGAAAGAAGAACAATATTGGAGGGATCACAATACCAGATTCAAGCTATATTACAAAGCCATTGTTCTCAAAACTGCCTGAAACTGGCACAAGAAGACATATAGACCAATTGATAGAAACAGAAAACCCAGAAATAGACCCAATCCATTATGCTCAATACTTGACAAAGGAAGCAAGAGCATACAATGGAGTCAAGACAGTCTCTTCAATAAATGATGTCGGGAAAATTGGACAGATACATGCAAAAAAAAAAAAATGAAACTAGACCACTAACTTATACCATACACAAAAATAAACTCAAAATGGATAAAGGACTTAAACATAAGATGGGAAACCATAAAAATCTTAGAAGACTCCATAGGAACCAAATATCAGACATCCTTCATAGAAATATCTTTACGAATACAGCTCCTAGGGCAAAGGAAACTAAGAAGAAAATAAACAAATGGGACTACATCAAAGTAAAAAGCTTTGGCACAGCAAAATAATTCATCAATAAAACAACAAGAGAGCCTAATGCATGGGAGAACATATTTGCCAATGCTATCTCTGATAAGGTTTTAATCTCCAAAATTTATAGGGAACTCATACAACTTAACAAAAGAACGATAAACAATCCAATCAAAAAATGGGCAAAGGACATAAATAGACACTTTTTGAAAGTGGACATGCAGAAGGCCAATAGGCACATTAAAACATGCTCAAAGTCACTAATCATCTGAGAGATGCAAATCAAAACAATTAGGTACCTTCTAACACCTGTCAGAATGGCTATTATCAACAAATCAACAAATAAGTGCTGGTGAGGATGTGATTAAAAAGGAACTCTTGTGCACTGCTGGTGGGAATGCAGACTGGTACAGCCACTGGGGAAAACAGTATGGAGTTTCCTCAAAAAATTAAAAATGGAACTCCAATTCGACCCATTAATCCCACTTCTAAGAATATATTCAAATAAATCAGAAACACCAATCTGGAAGGATATGTGCACCCCTAGGTTCATAGCAGCACAATTTACAATAGCTATGATTTGGAAACAGCCTACGTGCACATCAGCAGATGAGTGGATTAAAAAACTGAGGTACATATACATAATGGAATACTACGCTGCTGTTAAATAGAGGAACTTTTACCATTCTCAACAGCATGGATGGAATTGGAGAGCATTATGCTAAGTGAAATAAGCCAGTTGGAGAAAGATAAATATCACATGATCTCACTCATTTGTGAAATATAATGAACAACATAAATTGATAAACAAAAATAGATCCAAAGACAGAGAAGCATTTAACAGTCTGCCAAACATCAGAGGGAATGTGGGGTAGTGGGGGTAAGAGATCAACCAAAGTATTTGTATGTATGCATGTGAGCATAACCAATGGATAGACAGTAGGGATTTAAAGGTATGTGCTGTGGCCTGGGGATGGTCAGGGAGAGGTCAATGTTGGAAAAAGGAGACATATGTAATACTTAAAACAATAAAGAAAGAAATTTATCTGATATAGAGTTCAGAGTAATGACAGTAAAGATGCTCACTAGCATAAAAATGATATAGTAACTATGAAAAAAGAACAGTTAGAAATAAAGAATGACACAGCACTAATAAAGAACACATTAGAAGAAATACACAGCAGTTTAGGGGAAGCCAAGGATAAGGATCAGTGAATTAGAAAACAGGGTAGAAAAAATCACTCAATAGGATAAAGAAAAAGAAAAAATAATTAAAAAACAAGAGGACAGCTTAAGGGAGCTGTGTAACAATATGAAACATAACAATATTGGCATAATAGGGATGCCAGAAGATGAGGAAAGGGAGAAAGGAATAAGAGGGTGTATTTGAAGAAATAATGGCAAAACATTCCCTAACTGGTGAAGGAAAATATACAAATTCAGGAGGCAACGAGAGTCCCAAACAAGAAGAATTCAAACAGGCCCATGCCCAGACACATCATAATTAAAATACCAAATGATAAAGACAAAGAAAGAATATTAAAGGCAGCAAAAGAAAAGCAATTTGTTACCTACAAAGGAGATCCCATTAGGCTGTCAACTGATTTCTCATTGAAACTCTACAGGCCAGACTAGAATGGCATGAATTACACAAGGTAATGAATAGAAAGAACATGAAACCAAGATTACTATATCCAGACAGGCTATCTTTCAAAATAGATGGTGAAATAAAGAGCTTCCCAGTTTAAAAATGAAACTCTAAAGTAGTTTATTACCATCAAGCTAGCATATTGCAAGAAATGTTAAAGGGACAGCTGTAATGAGAAGAAGAAATAGAGAGAGAAACATAGGCATACAGAATTTAAATGGCAATGAATAAGTACCTATCAATAATAACCTTAAATTTAAATGAATTAAATGCTCCAATAAAAAAACATAGGGTAGCTGAATGGATACAAAAACATGAGCCAACTATATACTTTCTATAAAAGACCCACCTCAGAATAAAAGACTCACACAGGATGAGAGCGAAGAAATGGGAAAAAATATATTCATACAAATGGAAACAAAACAAAACAAAATAGCAAGAGTAGTAATCCTTATATCTGACAAAATAGACTTCAAAATGAAGGCCATCACAAGAGACAACAAAGGCCACTATATAATACTAAAAGGATCAATCCAACAAGAGGATATAACCTGGTAAAAATATATGCACCCAATACAGGAACATCTAAATATATATTTTTTAAAAAACTTCTAGGGATCCAAGATGGCAGCCCACAGGACCGCAGTGAGGGTGTGTGTGTGAGTGAGTGAGAGAGCAAACAGGGAGTGTGTGGATGTGTGGGGCATGTGTGTATGTGTGAGTGAGGGACTGTTATATTTCTCAGGACTTTTGGGGGCTGGTAGACCAGGCTCCCCTAGCCAGGAAGCCTCTACCACCACTGGAATCTCTCCCAGGGCAGCCAGCTCTGCAGCAGAAAATGTGCCATCTTGAAGGGGAGAGTAGCTGTGACTGGGATCCCAGCCTCACTTCCATCCGGGGAGACCTCGGACACCACCCGGACCCTACAGCCATACTGGCCAGGGACCTGCTGACTCGGCTGCAAACCCATGAACACCAAGATTCCAGCTTCTTCAGCTGCAGGCTCCTAAAATATTTGTCCAGGGGAGACAAAATGGTGGCCAATAGGCAGACTTGTCCTGCACCTTCTCATGAGCAGATCGAAGAAACAGCTGAATCTAATAACATTCACCCAGAATTGGTGAATTAAACACAGCTGGTGAGACAATCCATGGCTGGAAAGGTAGGATCAGGGATCTGGGCTGGAGAGAGAGACTCATGCAAATGGGACTAGAGGGTCAGAAGGAAATTGTGCTGCACCAAGTCCGCGTCCACTGGGGACATGCGTAACACTCCACTGTGGAAGGGGGTCCACAGGGCTGCTGGCAGCCAGGGAATCTAGATCTAAGTCCACAGCCATGGGAGGCTGCACCCAGAAAGGCAGCCTGAAGTTCTGCACCCCCACACAGTGCCAGGGAAAGAGAGACATGCAGCAGCACTGTTGCTCTGTCTTTATATTTCCCTTGCATTTACTCGCTAAACCCAGTACATAGGATCTTTCAATCACAAACACTGTGACTGCAGTGCAGGGGAAGGTGGTTTGTGGAGGCTGGTGAGCAAAATAGAAAGAGACAACCAGGAAGCCAGCTCTGGGAAAGTCTGATACCTCCAACCCTGAACAGTCATTTTTCTCCTGAAAAGACAGCCCCTCCTAGCAGCACAGCCACACCCAGCCTTGAGCACAGCAGGGGACAAGGACTTTGAATATCCCCTGGAGGCCTCAGGGGACTGGGTTGAGGGGCCTTTTGGTCCCAAAAACTAATACAGCAACACCACCACCTAGAGGCCATGTCAGAAATAGACACTTATGTAAATACTACTGTAAGCAGGCAAACAAACAAAGCAAGCAGATTGATCCTGCCTGCATGAAACCAAGACAGTGGAGTCTGTCTGACACAGAGGAGTGGTAGATCACTGGGAACTTCAACACGGTGCTGACTACCTAACAGGAAACTAAGAGGTGGCAGACAGAACAGTAGAGAGGTGTCTTAAACTAGCCCCCATGAGACATTAAAACTCAGCTGAAGTGAATGACACTTTACTACTTCACTTTCTTTATTTTTTATCTTTTATTTAAGAATTTTTTCTTTTTTATATATTTTTTATTTTCTTTTATTATTATTATTTATTTACTTATTTATTATTATTATTATCATTATCATTATCATCATCATTAATCTTTCTTTCTTTTGGACTAGTGTTCTACATTCTATTTGTTTTATCATTATTTTACTTTTTCTCATATTTTTCCTTTTTGCCAGCCTTTTCGTCCTAAGTGCTCCCTTTTTTATCCTGTTTCTATTCTCATGTTCCTGCCTTAGTTTTTCTCTCTCCTTTCTTTTTAATCCTTGTTAAAAATTGATCTTCTTTATCTGCTTTATTGATGCATTACTGTTATAGTAGTCTCTGTTGGCTTACTCATGTATCTAATTTCCTCTCCCCTGCTCCAAGTCCATGCATTCTTCTCTTTTCTCTTCCTGTGCTAGCCAATTCTTTTTTCTTGTTTGTTTCATTGTTTCTTTATTTTGTTTTGTTTTTTTTTAACATTAAATCTTTATTGTTCAGATTATTACAGTTGTTCCTCTTTTTTCCCCCCATAGCTCCCCTCCACCCAGTTCCCACCCCACCCTCCACCCTCACCGCCCCCCCACTGTCCTCATCCATAGGTGCACGATTTTTGTCCAGTCTCTTCTCATATCCCCCAAACCCCTTTCCCCCCCAAGAATAGTCAGTCCACT
This sequence comes from Myotis myotis, assembly GCF_014108235.1. NCBI lineage: Eukaryota > Metazoa > Chordata > Mammalia > Chiroptera > Vespertilionidae > Myotis > Myotis myotis. The sequence goes on from NW_023416335.1 coordinate 106,511,881, forward strand.
CCCTTTCTATGCCCCTGATTCTGTTATAATCACCAGTTTATTCTGTTCATCAGATTATTTATTCACTTGTTTTTTAGATTCACTTGTTGATAGATGTGTATTTGTTGTTCATAATTTGTATCTTTACCTTCTTCTTCCTCTTCTTAAAGGATACCTTTCAGCATTTCATATAATACTGGTTTGGTGGTGATGAACTCCTTTAGCTTTTCCTTATCTGTAAAGCTCTTTATCTGACCTTCAATTCTGAATGATAGCTTTGCTGGATAAAATAATCTTGGTTGTAGGCTCTTGGCATTCATCACTTTGAATATTTCTTGCCACTCCCTTCTGGCCTGCAAAGTTTCTGTTGAGAAATCAGCTGGCAGTCGTATGGGTACTCCCTTGTAGGTAACTGACTTTCTTTCTCTTGCTTCTTTTAATATTCTCTCTTTGTCTTTTGCTCTTGGAATTTTATTTATGATGTGTCTTGGTGTGGTCCTCTTTGGAATCCTTTTGTTTGGGGTTCTCTGTACTTCCTGGACTTGTAAGTCTATTTCTTTCACCAGGTAGGGGAAGTTTTCTGTCATTATTTCTTCAAATAGGTTTTCAATATCTTGCTCTCTCTCATCTTCTGGCACCCCTATAATTCTGATGTTGGTACACTGAAGCTGTCCCAGAGGCTCCTTACACTATCTTAGTATTTTTGGATTCTTTTTTTCATTTTGCTTTTCCAGTTAGGTGTTTTTCTTCTTCTTTGTATTTCAAATCTCTGACTTGATTTTTGCAGTCCTCTAGTCTGCTGTTGGAACTCTGCATAATATCCTATATGTCAGTAAGTGTTTGCTTAATTTAGTTGGTCCTTTTCCATAACCTCGAGGGTCTCAATAGATTTCTTGAGGATCTCACTACATTTATTGGCGATCTCACCAGGCTTTTTGAGAGTCTTACTAAATTTATCGGTGGTTTCTAGAAAGTTCTTGAAAAACCTTAAAAGTGTGGTTTTGAACTCTATATCCAGTCGTTTTCTTTCCTCCATTTCTGTCATTTGTGACCTGTCTCTTTGTCTCCGCATTTTTTATGCTTCCCTGTGTTGGTAGAATGGCTTTTGTGTCCTAGGTGTCCTATAGGGCCCAGTGGCTCAGACTCCCCAATTACCTGAGGTGGACACTCTTGGTGCACCACTTTGTGGGCTTTGTGCACAGTCTTGTTGTAGTTAAGCCTTGATTGTTATAGGTATCACTGGGAGGAATTGACCTCAAGGCCTATTGGCTGTGAGAGTCAGCTGTGTCTACGGTGGGAGAACTTCTGTGCTGAAGACACCCTTATGAGGCAAGACTTGCTTCAGTGGGGCTTTGGTGCTCACTGAGTCTGCCCCCTGAGTGTGTCCCTTATGGATCTGAGGAGTTGTAATTTGATGGTCCCACTCTGACCACTGGGTACACTGGCTCTTGGGTCTCTAAGGAGGTGCTAATTTAGCCTCTGCCTGAGGCTATCCAGCAGGAGCTATGAAGAGATCTGCAGATTCCCCTTCCTTGTTTGGGGTTTGGAGGTGCCCAAATGAGGCCCAGCTGTGAAGCAATGCAAGCTGCTATGGGGCCTTGGGCCTTCTCTTGGAAGTTCTGGGTCTGTCTTGCCCAGCTGCAGTTTGTTAGGTAATTTTCAGATTGCAAAGGGCCAGGGCATTCATATGCAAAAGCCTCTGGCGCAGCTTGGGTGGGGCAGGGTCTCAGGGAATCAACAGGGCAGAGCAAGCAGCTATGGCTGATCCTCACCCCTGCCCTCAAGGGCCCTGCATCTCAGTGTCCCGGTAATCACTGCAAGCACCTTTGAGAGAAAGCTGCCCTCAAGTTCCTATTTCTGCCCATTGCCAGATAGTCCAGTTTCTCCCTGTATGAGTCTGGGTCTCCAGAGACTCACCTGGAACTGGAGTTCAGAGCAGTCGGGGGCTTGTGACTCCCTCCTGATTCAAAAAGACAGCCATGTCCTCAGTTGCCAGCCCTTGCTGCGTGTGCCTCCATACCTTTTGCACTTCTGCCCCTCCTCTGAGTCTCAGTGTGCTTTTCTCTTTCCTTCAAGTTGTAGAGTTTTCACTCAGACAGCCTTCCTGTGTTTCTGGATGATGTCCGTTTTTTCTTTTAGTTGTATTTTTGAATTTGTTGTGGGAGGCAGCAATTTCCGGTGTTTACCTATGCTGCCATCTTGGTGTTTTTTGTTTTTTGTTGTTTGTTTTTGTTTTTATTTTATGCTTTTGTTTTTCCCTCCTTCCTTGCTCTCTTCTTCTACTAACAGCTTAATTAGTTTTACTCACCAAATTAAGGCATATCGGCTCTCTATTCTCCTTTCCCAAAAACAGATGATTATATATATAAAGAGATACATTAAAGAAAGGGGAATTTTTTTGTTATATACATTATATAAGAAAATATATATATACTAGAGGCCTGGTGCACAAAAATTTGTGCTCTCAGGGGGGGTCCCTCAGCCCGGCTTGTGCCCTCTTGCAGTCTGGGACCCCTTGGGGGAATGTCCACCTGCTGGCTTAGGCCCACTCCCTGGGGGAGCGGGACTAAGCTGGCAATGAGACATCCGTCTGGCAGCCCAGGAGCCCTTGGGGCATGTCCACTTGCAAGCGGGGACCAGGCCTAAGCTGCAGTAGGACATCCTTAGCACTGCTGAGGAGGCGGGAGAGGCTTCCGCCATCACTGCTGTGCTGGTAGCCATCAGCCTGGCTTGTGGCTGAGCAGAGCTGCCCTTGTGGGAGCGCACTGACCACCAGTGGGCAGCTCCTGCATTGAGCATCTGCCTCCTGGTTGTCAGTGTGTGTCATAGTGACTGGTCATTCCCAGTCGTTCTGCTGTTAGGGTCAATTTGCATATTACCCTTTTATTATATGCCTGGTGCATGGGTGGGGGCTGTCTGGTTTGCCCTGAAGGGTCTCCCAGATCGGGGTGGGGGTCCCGCTGGGGTGCCTGGTCAGCCTGGGTGAGGGGCTGAGGGCCGTTTACAGACTGGCCACACCCCCTTCAGGGTGGGGGTCCCTGCTGGGGTGCCTGGCCAGCCTGAGTGCGTGGCTGATGGCTGTTTGCAGGTTGGCCAAGACCCCAGCAGGGACCCTCACCCCATGAGGGTGTGGCCAGCCTGGGTGAGGGCCTGATGGCTGTTTGCAGGCTGGCCACAGCCCCTTCAGGGTGCAGAGTCCCCACTGGGGTGCCTGGCCATCCTGAGCGAGGGGCTGATGGCTGTTTGCAGGCTGCCATGGCCCCCAGCCACCCAAGCTCCCAGTGGAGGCTTGCTGGAAGCAGGTATCTGGGATTTATTTATCTTCTATAATTGAAACTTTGTTGCCTTTAGCAGAGGCCACAGCCGGCCAGGGCAGGTGGTAAGCTTGGCTTTCTCCATTACCAGGGCAACCAAGCCTCTTGCTTGCTCCAGCTCCGTGGCTGCCGGCCGCCATCTTGGTTGGTTAATTTGCATATAGTCGCTCTGATTGGCTGTTTGGCATGGCTTTGGGGCTTAGCAAAGGTACAGTCGGTCAATGTGCATGTTTCTCTGTTATTAGATTAGGTGTAATATGTTTTAATTATATTTTAAGTAATTTATTTTTTATTATTTTATTGAGGTTTTTTTGTTTTTTAGTTTTCTTCTTATACACTCATTCTGTTTCTACTTCCTCTATACTGAATCGTGGCCATGCCTCCATTCATTCCATTCCTTTACCTTTCCTTCTGGAAATAATCTTTGCCTCTTCATATTCAGCTCCCCCTCCCCTCCGTTTTTTCTGGGTGATTTGTTTTAACTTTTTGATTTATTTGTTGGTTTTGTGAAGTTTTCTCCTCATATACATATATTTTTCTAGTTCTTTTTTCTTTTTCTTTTCTCTCTTACCTTTTTTCTTTTTCTCAATATTATTTTTTTGTCTTTTCTCTTCTCTAATTCTCTTCCCTCTTTTATTTGGGTTGATTGGTGTTGTGAATACATTTGTGTTTTGTTCCCTCTGTGTCGTGTCTTGTCGAGTTGTATTTTGTGCCTTTTGGTCAACTTGGTAGCAAGTGAACCACATAACCAGACACCCTGAAAGGAGGAAAATGGAAAGACAAAGAAACAGCCCACATATGAAAGAAAAGGATGAATCACCAGAAAAAGAAGTAAATGGAATGGAGGCAAGCAATTTGTCAGAGAAAATTTAGAACAATGGTCATAAGGACGCTGAATGGGATGGAAGACAAAGTCGACAACATGTGTAAGAATCAAGCAGAAATGAAGAATTACCAAGATGAAATGAAGAATGACGTAGCTGCCACAATAGAAAGCATCAACAGTAGACTAGAAGAAGCTGAAGACCATATCAGTGAGCTAGAAGACAAAGTAGGAAAAACACCCAAAAAGTGCAGCAACTGGAAAAAAAAACAAAAACCTTAAAAAGCAGAAGGAGAGTGTAAGGGAACTTTGGGACACCATGAAATGAAACAACATTCACATAATCAGGGAGCCAGAAGGAGAGGAAACTGAGCAAGGAATAGAAAACCTATTTGAAGAAATAATGACAGAAAACTTCCCTGATATTGGGAAGAAAAAACTCACATAAGTCCAAGAAGTTCACAGAGTCCCAAACAAGATGAACCCAAAAAGACCAACACCAAGACACTTCATAATTAAATTGGCAAACACCAACAACAAAGTAAGAATCTTAAAGGTTGCCAGAGAGAGGCAGAAAGTTACCTATAAGGGATCTCCCATTAGACTATCAACTGATTTCTCAACAGAAACACATCAGGCCAGAAGGAAATAGAATGAAATATACAAAGTGATGCAAGGCAAGGGAATGAATCCAAGACTACTATACCCAGCAAGGATATCAATAAAAATTGAAGGTGAAATCAGGAGCTTCACAGACAAAAAAAACCTAAGGGAGTTTCTTACCATCAAGCCAGCAATGCAAGAAATGCTAAAGCAGCCATGGCCAAACTACAGCCCGTGGGCCAGATCTGGCCCATTTGGCTGTTCTATCCGGCTTGCAGAGCCAAAAGAGTGGAGGGTTCTCTTGCTCTCCCCTCCACTCCTTCACCAGCAGCAGTGTTAACATGACAACGTCGGGAAACACGGCCGCAGCTCCTTCTTCTGAGTCCAGTTTAAGAACCCATTGTGGCCCTTGAGTCAAAAAGTTTGCCTACCCCTGTGCTAAAGGGACTGCTGTAGAAAGAAGAAATATGAAGAGAAGAAGTAAAACAGGGATAAAGTATAAAAATAATGACAAACAAGTACGTACCAATAATAACCTTAAACATAAACTGATTAAATGCTTCAATCAAAAGACATAGGGTAGGTGAATAGATAAGAAAACATGACCCATATATCTTCTGACTTCAAGAGACCCACATCAGAACAAAGGACTCACACAGACTTCTAGTGAAGGATGGAAACTTTTTTAGGCAAATGGTAGTGAAAAAAAAAAAAGCTGTGTTACCAATACTTATATCTGACAAATTATACCTCAAAGTGAAGGCCATGACAAGAGATAAGGAAGGGCACTTCATAGTACTAACTGGAGCAATTCAACAAGGGGATATAACTCTGGTAAACATACCACCAAATTCAGGAGCACCCAAATACATAAAAAAAACTTCTGGAGGATATCAATGGAGAGATCAACAGCAATACAATCACAATAGGGATTTTATACCCCATTGACACCACTGGATAAATCCTCTAAACAAAAAATCAGCAAAGAAATAGTTATCCTAAAAGACTCATCAGATACCATGGAATTAATTGACAGATAATACTGTCACAGGAGGCAAAATACAATCATTTTTGAAGATTTGGAGACTGGTCAAGTGTTGTGTTGCTAAGAGGTCAAGTAAGAAGATTGAAAAGTGTCCCACTGGATTGGTAAGATGGAGAGCCTGAGTGTTTGTGGATGGAGCAGTAGGAAATGAGCCTGACCACAATTAGGATGTGAAATGAGTGGAGGAGGGTTGACATACAAAAAACACAACACATGCCTTCTTAAGAAGATTGGTGCAATGAGACAATGCTTTGTACATAATACATGATTAATATTAGAAATATGAGAGGCCCGATGCACGAAAATTCGTGCAAGAATAGGCCTTCCTTCCCCCGGCTGCCAGCACCAGCTTCCCTCTGGCACCCGGGACCTGGACTTCTCTCCTCTGGCCGCCAGCAGGCACCCAGGACCCAGGCTGGCTTCCCCTGGGCCACCCGCAGGCACCTGGCACCCAGGCTGGTTTCCCTCCAGCCCTGGCTTCATCAGGAAGGATATCCAGAATGATGTCTGGAAGACGTCTAGTCTAATTAGCATAGTACCTTTTTATTATTATATATTTGAAGGAAATGAGTGGATTTATTTTCATTTTAATGAATAAAGGCTCAACTCTCCATCCCATTTATCAGCTCTAGAAGTTAAAGAAAAGAAGAAATTACCTTTCCTAGAAGGTACACACACCCAGCTGGGAATGGGTCTGAAGCATGGTGGATCAGACAAACCTGCCTTAGCACCTAGCTGGATTTTATTTCCTCTCCAAACCAGTCAAAGTGGCAGGTTGTTTTACTTTAGAGGTGGTCTGGAGATGAAGGAGACTTCCTTTGTTCGATGACTTAGGCAGAAGGGCTATAATTACTCTGGAAAGAAAAATCAGTCAGGATTTGCTAGAGATGCATATTCTTTTACATTTTCATTCATTATTCACTCACTCAAACTAAATGGAGTGTCTATGGTGGGCTGCAGCTATCTAAGAGTCACTCTTAGAGGAAGTAGGTATTCTTCAGGAACTGCAGGATTGACTTTCTTTACTCTTTTCTCCTCTACCCTTTCTTCTCACTCCCTACAACAGTGTCTAATGCCCTCCAAACTCTGTCCTTCTTGTCCAAATTCTAGAAAAATCTTAAAAGCTGAATATTACCATTCTGATGGGAATTTTCTTAGAAGTAAACCAAAGCCATAAACTAAAAGATATTAATGTGTGATTTTAAGCATTAAGATACTTATGCACTCATTTTTTTCATTCAACAAATGTAAATTGCTTATTGGACTCTATAATAGATTTTAAAAAATAAACCAGACACATGGTCCCTGCCCCAAGGCTCTTTTCTTATAAATGTGAGTATTGTGTGTGTATAAATGCACAATCTTGAATTGCTAGGGCAATGCCTATTTCCACTTGACAAGCTTTCCCAGTGCCGATTAAGTTTAGGAAATAAAAAATAAAATTTATTTGAAAATTTACTTGTATTTTATCAGTTAAAAACATATACATTTATATTATATGAAATATTTATGACAAGGAAGTGAAATAGCTGAGGAAAAACCTGGTTTGATGGAAAGTGAACCATAGACCAGGTGGACTTTGATTGGAATACAACGAGAATAGAAGGATGTGGCTGACTGTGACAGGCCTGTCATTATGGACCACATGGGATTGAACACAACTATGCCCTTGTTAATTCTCTCAAATGACCTGCAGAAGTTTAGAATGAATTCTTGGACATCAATGTGCTATTTTATATTCACCCTAATTTCTACATTTTTCATGAGGAGCTCACTTACTCTCTGGACCTCCAACACCACATCAAATGATGAGCTCTCTACACAGATCATGTGGGTATATTCGAGTTCCTGAATTCAGGAGCCTCAGGGCCTTGGCATGATGCTATGGAAATGCTAACATGTGTAGTACTGGAGTGCTTGTTCCACCTGAAAACATTTAAACTCAGAGTTTTTGAAATGCTTCTCTAACCTGATAAAACATAGATGCCAGCTTTTAGTCACTAGCATAGAGCTTCCTGCCTTCTGTAGAAATTTGATCAGGACAATTATATCCATTCCCAACTACTCCTGGCTCTCCTCCTTTCCCAGCTCCTTCCCTCTTCCTAGAAAATGAGCTATTCTCCTAAATGACTCCTTTCCTCTCTTTCCCTGTTAACTCCGAATCCCTCAGTGCAGTGATTTAAACTAATTATTGAAGTTAAATGCAATCTAACTGAAAACCCATGAAACTGGCAATGACCAATCACTCATGTTTGTCCCCCATGAGTGATTGGCCATTCCCAATTTCATGGTTTTTGCCCCCAAAATGAAATTTCTTTGACTCTCTAAGAGAAAAATTTTTGAGGAAACAGTTCTGTTGATGGCACTTGAACAATCTGCTTCTCGGTCCTGCATGTTTTTACAAAATAAAGAAGAAAAGATATTTTTATAGTTCTCTGTTTTAAAAACTATATCCATAAAATTCCCTCCCCAAGTAAAAGATAATTCATTATAAGTGGTTGACCTTAAGCAAAAGTGCCTCAGAACAAACTTGGGAGTACTAGTGTGTTGGATATTTCATCGCTAAACTGAGTGCTTTGGTTGTCATATTTAGTAAGAGCTAAATCAAGAATGGAAACAGTTAATTGTCCTAGAGACACAACAATGCTCGTCTAGCCTTCCCAGACATCCCTCACTAACCTGTGGTGATATAATGAGTTAAACTGAGTCCAGGCATGTCATCTTTACAGGGTAAGTTATTCATGGAAAAGCGAGTAAATACAGAATGACATGAGGCATTCAGATCATGGGTTGCCATTGAAATAAGTATATGTCAGTCTTTGACAGTGGCTTTTAGAAACAAGAGGGGAGGAGGGAGATCAATTGGGAAAAAGGGGGGGCATCTGTAATACTTTCAACAACAAAAAGAAAAGGAAAAAGAAAAGAAAAAATGCACAAGCTGCCTCTCACATCTCACCATGTAATAAAGATCACATCACAGCCAACATAGTATCAAAGCTCAAAACTAAATGAATGCTCACTTGCCAAGGCCTTTCTCCGGCTTTACCACTGCTGACAATAAAGCAGTGTTGTGGGAACCATGTTCGTTGGCCAGTTCACACATGTTATGCTTTGTTCTCTGCCTGAACCTGCTCCTGCATGACTTTGGGACTAATGCTATTTATTTTTGTTGTTATTGTTAAACACAATTTGGCAGAAATTCTGCAATCCTTTAGTCTCCGAATTTTTGTGAAATTCTCCTAAGAAAGCAAAAAATAAATAAATAAATAACATTTCTGTGCAAGCATTAAAACACCTAAGTGATACCTAATTGACCTTGACAGTTTCTATTGTGAAAAAAATTATTAGGGATAATCAAAACACTATCTTGCCGAGACACAGGAACATGAGTAGACAAGGGAGTGGAAGATGCGCTGTAGATCTCATTCCTCAGGAAGTATTGTCTCCAAGTAGTCATCCTGGCCAAGGCTCTGTGCTTCCTTCAAGGGCACCTAAAGATGCCCAAGACAAAGTGTCTTTACTGAGGGGGTTTTACCAGAATTGACAAGTCAAATTTAGATGCTGTGAAAATGGGGAAGAAAAAATGGAGAGGGATACAGCTCACCTGGGTTCAGTCCAATTTCTGATGCTAACATAGGATCTTAGATAAGGCTTTTTACTTTGTGCCTGTATTCCTCACCTTTTGTGTCTTTATAGTCAAACTTGGCAGTTGTTTCTAAGTTACATTGAGTAGTGTGTTGAGTTTTCCCAGTGTGTGAGGATGTGACTCAGCGAGGTCCAGGATTCCATCACTGTCTTCCAAGTGACCCAGTTTCTTCACAATCTGTTATGAATACGCAGTGTCTATATGGATTTTCCAGGTGTCTGATGATGAAAGTCAGGCAGTAGTGGCTTTATTCAAACACACTCCACTTGGAGGATAAAATTGCTTTTCATATATCTTCAGTTTTTAAACCCTCTCCAAATAGTGCAGTCAATTCTATCTCTGTGGCAAAACATTAATACTTCTTAGCTAATTCCTCATCTCAAATGTATTGTTATTATTCCATTTGTACTTGCATACTTACTTCTATATTGAGGAAGTCAAGGTCTGGACAAAGCACATAGTGACTCTATAGATGCTGTGCTACAAGTGCCTGATATGGTGCCAGTGTGGTTCTGAAGCCTGCCCTCTATTCTCAGGTTTGGGCGGGGTAGCATAGGGAGGCATGGCATGAGCAGGAATTATGATCCAGAATTACACTTTAAATGTGATTAGCTCCTCTTCCCACTCCCTAGCAGTGTGGCTGGAAAGACATATGGCATTTCTAACATCACTGTCTGGAAATGAAGGCCAACAAGCAAAATTACTCCAGAATCTAGAAGAAATTCCCAATAGATGGTTCAAAGCACCAAACTGTTGGAAAACAGGAAAATCTAGCTGTCAGAATCTAGGCCCCTGGTTCAGCAATCTGAGGAAGGCATCAAGCTGCCCCCTCTGCTGGGGGGCGGTTGTCCTGACTATCCAATTCTCCTACTTCTCCCAGGTCCTCTCCTTCTGTATTATTCAAGATGCAGCTTGCAGAAAGCAACTGACGTCAGAGGAGATGGATTCATGGTGAGGCTCTGCATTTGGAGAAGTACAGTCTCTAACAGGGAAGTACTACAGACAAAATAGAGACAGAAAGAACCTCGACAGCAGGTGCTCTATGTGCCCTTTATATAAAAAGCTTGCTAGCTTCTGCTGTATGCTATAATTGGCTGAGATATGAGAGGGTGCCCTACTGAATGGGCTAAGAGGAGTGGGTGGGGAGGACAAGAAGCAAGATGGAGGCATGGTAAGAAATTTAGGGCCCCAATGACAACAGAGACAAATGTCATGTGCTCTGTAACTTTGCCATGAATCAATAATCCTAATTTTAAACTATAGATCACCTGTAATTTGTCTATTTATAGCTCTTCTAATGCTTTGATATTATTTACCTTCACTGAAGATATCAAACAAATACAGTACTGTTCTAGTCTCTAGATGCTGATTCCCACCCCCCAAAGTTGGTGATCTAGTAGGCAAGAGCCTTCATGCAAATGCCACATATGATGGGTACTTCAAAAAGTCAGCTTTCTACTTTCTCTCCCAATTTCAGGTTTTGCTTAACTAGGAATGTATGTATGACTGACATTTCAAATTAAAGAGGGAAATCAATACTTGTATGCTTGTTTTCCTCCTCAGTTGAAAGGAGGGTCACTGACAATTCCTTTCCAAAATAAGTGAGATTGTTTCAAATAAGCATTCCATGTTAAAAAAAATTATTTTGAGACAAATAAAATATTTAAGCCATAAGGTTGGAATGTAAAACAATATCATCCAGATAAAAGAAATTGGCTGTTTATATAGAAAACAGACTTGATATTTCCAATAAGAAAAAGATAACAGTATTTAAGAGAATTTTAATATGCTTCCAAAGGCAATGTACCCAAAACTGTGTGTTTTTATCTTTCCATGCACTCTTTTCAAATTTCTGAACACTAGGCTCTCAAAGGTCACTTGTGATCTAATTAAGTGGAAGTGAAGACAGGAAAAGCTCATCTACTGGGTTCACAGGGAGTTTCTGGTACAGGATGGACCACCGCGCAGAGAGGGCTTGCTAAAAGGGCTTCCCAGTTCAGGTCCTTTCTCAGAGCTTAACTTGGAGCCTCAGTATCTATTAGCTTCATTAAGATCACATGATCTTCGTAACGGGAATCACTGATGCAGACTAGCACAGGAGTCAATAAATTATCACTATTAATAGAGTAACAGTCAGGTTGCTTTTGGCATTGGTACTGGTACTCAAAAATCACAATGGTGAGTTAGTTGGGTTCACAGCTATGAGTTTCTAGCCATCAGGTAACATTATACCAGAGGTAAAAGATGGCATCAAACTTTACTTTTGTCAAATAAAGTATCCTGAGAACAACACCCATTTATTCATTAACTCATTCCAACAAATATTTACTGAGCATCTCTTCTGCATGAGAAATAGGATGATGTGGCAGAAGAGTTTTGGTGTTTTGTAAACAGATAAGAAGTGAGTTACTGTAAAATAAAAAGTGGAAGGGATCTCCATAACAGACCTTAATGTACATTGTACCACACTTGGGCTTCATGTCACACTCTAGACCTTCTGGAATAGAGAGTCAATGCTAGATCACTGCTTTAAAAACAAACAAACAAAGCATCAAAGTGTTTACTGTACTAATAATGAGAGAGAAGTAGCATCCTTAGCATATAACAAAGGGAACATGTTCTTAATATTTACTTTGCAATTATATACATGCATTTCTCCTACACATACAGACTAAAATTAATGGCAGATCCAGCAACAATGATGAGTCTAGGAAAGTCATGAGTCAGCGGTGGTGCAGACATGTTAAGGGTTTCTCTACATGAATGGTACTTCCATTATATCTCACTCTGCCTTAATCTTAAATGCCGATGCCTTACTCTTAAATGCCGATGATGATTTTAAAATGTTAAAGACAGAGGAGAAACCAAGATGGCGGCATAGGTAAACACCGGAAATTGCTGCCTCGCATAACAGCTTCAAAAATACAACTAAAAGAGAAAACGGACATCATCCAGAACCAAAGGAAGTCTGGCTGAGCAGAAATTCTACAACTAGAAGGAAAGAGAAAAGGACACTGAGACTCAGAGGAGGTATGGAAGTAAAGTGCAGAGGTACGAAGGCACACTTGGAAAGGGCTAGCAACTGAGGACACAGTTGTCTTTTTCAGTCAGGAGGGAGCCTCAAGCTCCTGACTGCTCTGAACTCCAGTTCTGGGCGAGTCTCTGGGGACCCAGACTCATACGGGGAGAAACTGGACTGTCTGGCATCCGTCAGAACTCGAGGGCGGCTTTCTCTCAGAGGTGCTTGCAACAACTACCGGGACACTGAGACGTGGGGCCTCTTAGGGCAGGACTGAGGAGCAGCCATAGCTGTTTGCTCCACCCTGTTGATCCCCAGAGACCCCGCCCCACCCAAGCTGTGTGCAGAGGCTTTTGCATATGAATGCTCTGGCCCTTTGCAATCTGAAAATTACCTAACAAACTGCAGCTGGATAAGAGAAACCCAGAACATCCAAAAGAAGGTGCAAGGCCCCACAGCCGCTTGCATTGCTTCACAGCTGGGGTCCTGCTGGGTAGCATCAGGCAGAGGCTAAATTAGCACCTCCTTAGAGATCCAAGAGCCAGTGTACCCAGTGGTCAGAGTGGGATCATCCAGATTACAACTCCTCAGATCCATAAGGGACACACTCAGGGGGCAGACTCAGTGAGCACCAACACCCCACTGAAGCAAGTCTAACCTCATAAGGGTGTCTCCAGCACAGAAGTTCTCCCACTGCAGACACTGCTGATTCTCACAGCCAATAGGCCTTGAGGTCAATTCCTCCCAGTGATACCTACAACAAACAAGGCTTAACTACAACAAGACTGTGCACAAAGCCCACAAAGGGGTACACCAAGAGTGTCCACCTCAGGTAATTGGGGAGGCTAAGCCACTGGGCCCTATAGGACACCTAGCACAGAAAGCCACTCTATCAACACAAGGAAGCATAAAAAATGCGGAGACAAAGAAACAGGTCACAAATGACAGAAATGGAGGAAAGCAAACTACTGGATATAGAGTTCAAAACTACACTTTTAAGGTTTTTCAAGAAATTTCTAGAAACCGCCAAAAAATTTGGTAAGACCTTCAAGAAATGTAGTGAGACCCTCGAGGTTATGAAAAAGGACCAACTAGAAATTAAGCATGCACTGACTGAAATAAATAATATTATACCGAGTCCCAACAGCAGACTAGAAGATCGCAAGAATCAAGTCAAAGATTTGAAATACGAAGAAGCAAAAAACACCCAACTGGAAAAACAAAAAGAAAAAAGAATCCAAAAATATGAAGATAGTGTAAGGAGCCTCTGGGACAACTTCAAGCCTACCAACATCCGAATTATGGGGGTGCCAGAAGAAGAGAGAGAGCAAGATATTGAAAACCTATTTGAAGAAATAATGACAGAAAACTTCCCCTACCTGATGAAAGAAATAGACTTACAAGTCCAGGAAGCACAGAGAACCCCTAACAAAAAGAATCCAAAGAGGACCACACCAAGACACATCATAATTAAAATGCCAAGAGCAAAAGACAAAGAGAGAATCTTAAAAGCAGCAAGAGAAAAAAAAGTCAGTTACCTACAAGGGAGTACCCATATGACTGTCAGCTGATTTCCCAATAGAAACTATGCAGGCCAGAAGGGAGTGGCAAGAAATATTCAAAGTGATGAACAGCAAGAACCTACAACCAAGATTACTTTATCCAGCAAAGCTATCATTCAGAATTGAAGGTCAGATAAAGAGCTTCACAGATAAGGAAAAGCTAAAGGGGTTCATCACCACCAAACCAGTATTATATGAAATGCTGAAAGGTATCCTTTAAGAAGAGGAAGAAGAAGAAAAAGGTAAAGATAAAAATTATGAACAACAAATACACATCTATCAAGTGAATCTAAAAATCAAGTGAACAAATAATCTGATGAACAGAATAAACTGGTGAATATAATAGAATCAGGGGCATAGAAAGGGAGTGGACTGAGTATTTGGGGGGGGGAAGGAGTGTGGGGCGTGCGGGAAGAGACTGGACAAAAATTGTGCACCTATGGATGAGGACAGTGGGGGGTAGGGAGGTAAGGGCAGAGGGTGGAGTGGGAACTGGGTTAAGGGGAGCTATGGGAGGAAAAAAGAGGAACAACTCTAATAACCTGAACAATAAAGATTTAATTTAAAAAAATAAAATGTTAAAGACAAAGATGGTCAGTGGAGGTGTTGAATTGAATTTCAGTTCTAAGATTCCACTATTTTTGTGATCTGTGTTCCTGGTTTCCACCCTCCAAGTAGGAAAGACAGACTTTATTTGCACTCATCTGGGCAATGTGTGTACTTTCTATTTCCATACTCTGCCCCCGCTTGGGAAGTGTCTGGAAGCTGTACTGGAATCTATGCAAAAGCTGTGCTTCTAGTTGGAAATGAAGGAAAGCTTCTAATGACGATCAGAGGGCAAATTGGGTCATTTTGAAACTTAACAGGTCTTCCTATTGAAAACTCCTCAGGAAAGAGAAGAGCTAAGGACTTGGAGAAGCAGGGGAAAGGCAGACATTAAGCAAAGAGGAGGGGGATCAAACCTATTTAAATGTCACAAGATCAGAATATATAAAGCAAACCTAGCCACCACAGGCGTTGCTCATATTCCATTCTGAGACTTAGTCATTAATAGTTAGCATTTTTTTTGATTATTTTATAGACATGATGTCATTGTTTCACTGTGTTTCACTAATCACCAATGACACAGTTGCCAGAGAGCAAAGTTATAATGTGGTGATGTTATGAGTGGATAATGTTGCAACTGTAATGGGGGAGGGGCTAAGTTCACATTAAGTTCAAGGCATTTGGCTTGGATTTTCTCCGTTAGCCAAATCTAGACTTCTCAGCATTTCTGCCCTAGAAACATATTTAAAAACTTGTCATTTTATCTCCAATAATAAAAGCGTAATATGCTAATTAGACTGGACGTCCTTCTGGGTGAAGCCAGGGCTGAGAAGGAAGCCCAAGTCCTGGTGCAAGAGGGAAGCTGGTGACGGCAGCCAGGGGAAGGAAGGCCTACTCTTTTATTAAAAAAAAATATATATATATATTTTATTGAATTTTTACAGAGAGGAAGGGAGAGGGATAGAGAGCTAGAAACATCGATAAGAGAGAAACATCGATCAGATGCCTCCTGCACACCCCCTACTGGGCATGTGCCTGCAACTAAGGCACATGCCCTTGACCGGAATCGAACCTGGGACCCTTCAGTCTGCAGGCCTACGCTCTATCCACTGAGCCAAACCAGTCAGGCCAGGAAGGCCTACTCTTGCATGAATTTCATGAATGGGGCCTCTAGTTTATACATAAAATATAAAGTTTTGAAATGAAATCTTAGGTAAAGTGAATTAAGTCCCAGACATTCCAACAAAAACAGTTTTCTTTTGGACAATTCCAAGTTTAGACATTCTTCAGGTTTATTACCACAGGGCACATCAGGTTGGAAAATGAGCCAGCATCCCTCTCCCTGCACCATCCTTTGTGCAGTATCCTGGCCACAGAAAGCACACGTAGGTGGTAGATGTATGTGCCCTCCACTTGGCCAGGGGACACACAGATGTAGACGTTTCTCCATGAAGGTGACATGCATTTGGATCTGAAGCTCAAAGTAGAGCCTCAGGGCAGGTGTGATGAATGGAGACAGACTCTATGAACATTCTTGGATAGAACATGAGAAAAAACCTGGGGTATGTAAACCTCGGCCCTCAGCATTTATTTTTGCTTAATTGTGGCTATTCTCCATTCCTTCATTCAAAACCTCAATTCTACTTTCAATTTATCACTTCTCACCTTATTTCATCTTCTGCCTTAGCTAATCTAATTATTGGTTATATCACAAATAGATGTTTACTCCTTTCTGGGAAGAAGGCAATTTAGACTCACTCCTCTGCAAATTTCCAAGAGGGACTTCTTTATTTATTTTTATTTTTTTAAATCCTCACCCAAGAATATTTTTCCATTGATTTTTTTTAAAGAGAGTGGAAGAGAGAGGGAAAGACAGAGAGAAAAATCGATGTGAGAGAAACACATCAATTGGCAACCCCCTGCACACACCCCGACCAGGGCCCTAACGGGGTAGGAACCTGCAACCAAGGTACATGCCCTTGACCGGGATTGAATCCAGGACCCTTCAGTCCGCAGGCTGACACTCTATGCACTGAACCAAACTGGCTAGGTAGGGACTTCTTGAAATTAAACTTCAAACAGTGGGAAACCAACAGAGAATCATAGACCTTGAAGAAAAATAGATACCTTGAATAATTTAATTAAAAGAAACACAAATGCCCCATGGCTGATGTTATTCAGTGGTTAGAGCATTGAACTGCACACCAAAGGGTGGAAGGTTCAATTCCCAGTCAAGGGCACATTCATGGATTGCAGTTCTCTCTTGCATGGATGTCTCTCTCTCTCTCTCTCTCTCTCTCTCTCTCTCTCTCTCTCTCTCTCTCTCTCCTCTGTCCATCTCCCCCTCCCTCCCTTGCTTCCACTCTTTCTGTAAAGCAATGGAAAAAATATCCTCGGGTGAGGATTAACAGCAACAACAAAAGAACCACAAACTCATCTGCAGCTGTTTCTTCCAATTATCCTCGGTCGTAGCACTGAGATCATGAGAATATTTAATTATGCTGGAAGTTCTCTGAATTCTTCAGCAGAAAAATACACAATAAATATGAGTAGTATAAACTGATAGAGATAAGGGACTGTTTGATCAAGTGAATATAGTCTTTACTAGGACACACTTGAGTGGTCTCACAGAAATAAGACAAACTTCAGTTACATAGAGACTTATGCCTAGAGAAACCCTCCTTTCTGATGTGTGTAATTGTGATAGCTGGTACATGTGTTATGTTTGGTGTGAGGTATCCTTGGAAATGTTTAAAAACTCCTCATCTTAGTAATCATAGCACCAACTAAACCCACTGTGAATAGTTATAAAAATACACAGTGAAAAGTCTCTGATAACTACCTAAGCAGAATAGAGGACAACAATACTATTTATTTCTCAAACTTTGCACAGCTAACAAGAAAAAAGCTTTAGATAAATCAAAGACATTTCTAAAACAAATGTGACTAATAGAAGTCAAATTTTTATTCTGAAAGGTAATGAGGCACTTGAAAATAATAAAGGGAAAATGTGTATAAAATGAAGATGTTTTTGATAAAAAATATTAATCCCGCATTTCAAAAGAATCTCTCAAATGGAAAATTAATTTGAATTAACATGTTACTTCAGGATAAACATTATTTTCTCATTGAAGAGCACAGAAGCGGAATGGTTATAGAACTTTTTAAAAAGTAGCAGATGGAACACAAATGTAATTATTTTGTTAAAGTGTTAGCTGCAGAGCTGCATCCACCACTCCTCCACACTCTAGGTGGGTTTTGTAGGCTTGGGTTTTATATTTCTTTGTCTCTGGTAGCTTTTTAAAAATGGCTTGTGAGTTTAATTTCTGAGTAAAGGTTTTCTTAAAACATTTTTACCTACCTACTTTGTATCTGAAGAGTCCTAGGGTGAGGCAAGGGAGACATTCGCTGTAGCACAAAATTTAAGGGGTGACAATAAACTCAGTAATCAAGGAATATAATAGTTTAGTGCAATATTTTTTAAAAGCTTAATTAATTGCAAAATACATAATGAACAAAATGTCCAGATTTTAAAGAAAAACAGATCCTAGCCCAGTACTGGCAGCATGAGGTTCACTCTCTTCACTAATTTATGCCCTGCTTGTTGATTGGTCTGGCATTACCAATACTATCACCTTGAAAAATGTTTTGTATTTTTGTTTCATACACAAATATCTTTGAAGTGAGGAAATAAAAGGAAGGACTAAAGGAGGAGTAGAGGGAAGTAAAATTCAAGAGATTTAAGTATACTAAAAATATCAGTTTTAAAGAAAAAAATTCACAAACTTCCCTCTAGAGCAGTGATGGCAAACCTATGACACGCGTGTCAGAAGTGACACATGAACTCAGTTTTTTGGTTGATTTTTCTTTGTTAAATGGCATTTAAATATATAAAATAAATATCAAAAATATAAGTCTTTGTTTTACTATGGTTATAAATATCAAAAAATTTCTATATGTGACATGGCACCAGAGTTAAGTTAGGGTTTTTCAAAATGCTGACACGGCGAGCTCAGAAGGTTCGCCATCACTGCTCTAGAGCATTGTTTTCTAGTCTCCCTTCTACACTCATCAGTAAAAGGGTTAAATAAACAATAGTCCAATGAAGACACCTTGTCAAACATGAGAGTTTCATTCAATTGAGATCCTAAGGTAATGCAGGAATTATATAAGAATGACAACAAACAAAAGTGGTTCTTTTTTTACCTAATGTCCTTTGCCATGTTTCATGTGCTGATGGACACGAAGCATCATTCATACTGCTCTGAGAGAAGTGAAGATGGTATTTCTGACATAATCATTTTCATTTTAAAATCAGGACATTCTAAAAATGTTAATGTGAAGAACTCAATCCTATATAATAAAGAGGTAATATGCAAATTGATCCTCACTCCATCACAAGATGGTTGCACCCACAGCAGAGGCAGTGTTTCCATAACACAAGATGGCTGCACCAACAGCGGAGGTGGGGTTCCCGTGAAGAGCTGTAATGAGCAATCAGCAGGGACCTGAGGCTGAGTGGCACTGGAGTGGACTGGAGGACCTGAAACCGTGCACCCTGCCCTGGCACCGGGCTGGGGGACCTGAGGCTGTGCCCCCTGCCCAGCGGGACTTGATGGGGGTGGGGCCGGCTGGGTCTGGGTCTCACACAATTTTGAGGTGCATGCGGGTGAGTGGGGGCTTGACCCTGGGTTCCACGGCATGCCCCAGACTCTGACAGGAGGAAGATTTTCATATACATTTTACTAATTTTCTTTCATCTCTGACACTTCTATTATAGAGAAAGGGCAAATAGCAATATTAAAATATTTTCTCTAATTAATTCCTTTTAATGTGTACAAATTTCATGCACCAGGGCACTAGTCTTACCTAATAATAGACAAACATGTAAACTGACCCTACCTTCGCTACGCTGACCAGCCAATCAGGAGAGTATGCAAATTAACCCAACAAAGATGGCGGTTAATTTGCAAACATAGGCTCCAAGCCATGGAGTGAAGCCTGATGGCTTCCGGGCTGGAGCAGTGAAGTCTAACAGCTCTGGGGCTGAAGCAGCAAAACCTGATGTCTCTGGGCCTGTAGCAATGAAGCCTGGTGGAATCCCTGTGTGCTTATGTCTCCCGTCAGGCCCCAGCATCCCCAAGCCCCGCCACCTCGGTGCTGGGGCTGCTGGGGGCTGGATTGGAGACACAAACCTGCAGGGGGGCCGGCGCCCAGCAGCCCCAAGGCCCATCACCTTGGCCCTGGGGCTGCTGAGGGCAGGATCAGAGACACAAACCATGTGAGCCCTGCACAGGACGGGTGCTCCTCTCCAGGGGAAGTGCTTTCCCTCCGACCCTGCTTTCCCTGGGAGTCTGGCATGGAGGGCACTCTCCCTGGGAACCCGGAAATCCACCTCTGGGGCGACTGTGCAGCAGCCATGCCTGGCAAGCCACAGAGGGGGTGACCTACCCATGCAGATGTGTACACAGCTGCCATAGTTGAAGTTGTCCTTGATGTAGGAGCGGGGGTAGCAGGGATCAGAGTTGGCCAGATTGGCAATGGAACCCCAGCTACCCACCGAATGACTAGAGCACATGGTCCTCAGTCACTTCCTGAGCAGCAGTCAGCCCCGACCGGGGATCAAACCCGAAACCTAAGTAGGTGCCCTGGCAGAATGGAACCCAAACCTTTGTTGTGGCAGAGAAGTTCCGACCCACAGCAGGGGCCAGGGCAGCCAGAGGGGTTTTGTTGAGGGGCCCTGACAGGCAGCCCGCAGCACAGTGGGTGCAAGGTTGCGGGTTGGATCCCTGGTCAGGGCACAGACAAGAAGCAACCAACGAGAGCATAATAAGTGGAACAACACACTGGTGTTTCTCTTGCTCCCTTCCTCTCTCTAAAATAATCAATCAATAAAAATTAAAATAAAAAATAAACCCTCTGGCTTGCAGAGTTGCTAAAAAAGAAAGTGAAGTTCCATCCCTTCCCGCTCATTCAACAAATACTTCATATGCTCCTTCAATAATCACACTGGGGATGGGTGTTTGTTGGTTTGTTTTGGTTAATCCTCACCTGAGGACATTTTTGCATTGATTTTTTTTTTTTTTTTTTTTTTTTTTTTTTTTTTTTTTTAGGAGAGTGGAAGGGAGGGAGAAAGAAAGAAACTAATGTGAGAGACATCAATTGGTTGCCTCTTGCTGAATCCTCGACCAGGGCCCAGAGTGAGCCTGCAACCCAGGTACGTGCCCTTGATTGGAATCCAACCCAGTACCCTTCAGTCCACCTGTAGAAGCACTATCCACTCAACCAAACCAGCATTTTTTTTCTTTTTAAGTCCTCCCCTAAGACTATGTTTTTTTCATTGATTCTAGAGAGAGAGGAAGGGAGAAAGAAAGTTCCCCAAGCATTCTGACAGGGATGGAGCCCACAACCTGTGTATGTGCTCTCACCTGGAATCAAACCCATTACCCTTTGGTGTGTGGGAGGACACTCTAACTACTGATCCACACTGACCATGGCCTGTAGGTACACTTAAAAATTTTTTTCATATATGCCCTGGCCAGGTGGCTCAATTGGTCAGAGTCTCAACCTGTACACCAAAGGATTTCCTGTTAGGGCACATACTTAGGTTTAGGTTAGATCCCAGTGGGTCAGCAGGTGCAGGTGCAGAGGTATTTCTCTCTCACATGGATGTTTCTCTCTCTAAAAATCTATTTTAAAAACATCCTCAGGTGAGAATTAAATATATATATATATATATATATATATATATATATATATATATGAAGAAATTTTCAGATCTAAAATTTTATTTGGTTCTTCTTTAAATTTTATTTTTCATTTACAGTTCACATTCAATATCCTATCCTATATAATAAAACCCTCATATGCAAATTGACTGAATGGTGGAATGACTGGTAGCTATGAACTGACCACCAAGGGGCAGACGCTCAATGCAGGAGCTTCCCCCTGGTGGTCAGTGTGTTCCCACAGGGGGAATGCCACTCAGCCAGAAGAGGGCAAGTGCAGCAGTGGTGGCAGGAGCCTTCACGGCAGCACTAAGGAGCAGCAAGCCGAGCAGTAGGAAGCAGCAAGCAGGTGGGCAGTAAGGAGGGAGGGGTCCCGGACTGCGAGAGGGCACAGGCCTGGCTAAGGGACCCCCCCCATCCCCAGTGCATGAATTTCATGCACTGGGCCTCTAGTATATTTATAAATGACTGTGGAAAGTTTCTTGTCTGTTAATGTTATAAACATTAGAGGACTTTGACATGCAAATAATTAACTTCCAAATGTTTTAATTTCACAAATGTCTACAACTCAGATGCATGAAGTCATGAGTATCAGGGAGAATTGTTCCATTAATTGTAGGATATCATGTAATGGCCTAAGAAAGGTAAAGCAAAAGCAAAGTCACTTTGGCATTTGAACACACCCATTGGCAAGTTTGATTTCATCAGGGACCCCAAGACCATCTGTTCTCTTCCTATGCCTCCCAGGCCTGTGTTATATACCCGGCTTTTGTTCAGCCTGTGGAATGCGATCTCAGAACCTTATTTAAATGAAGGATCATTTTCCAAATACCATGTGCATTTGAAACATGTGCAGCAAATGCCAGCTCAAAAAGCAGAGATCAGCAGGAGATGGTATTCTGCACTTAGTAACAGTAAAGAGATTGAAGGGGAACAAAATTCTACCCATCAGCTTCTGTTCTCAGGGGCATCTAAGATTCAGGATGATTAAAGGAAATGTCTCTGCTGGTAAGTCCAATGGGCCACTTAGTGAAAGGAAATGCCATCCGTGACTGTATTTTTTGCTCCAGTACACAGCTCAGGATGATCCCATGCAAATGCATATATTGAAATTTATAGGCGGAAAAATTCAGTGATTGTTAGGAAAGCTTACTGTTCCATCAAGCTTCCTGTCACAAGTGATTTTCACACTGACGATGAGTTCCCCAGAGGAAGTGGAGGGTTTTCAAATCAGAAAGTCTTAGAAATCTAATAATACTGAGTATGAGATATCTGACATTGGACATAGTATTTCAACTCTCGGAATATTTATCCTCCTTTTTAAAAATGAAGACTCTTGTAAGATTTTCCCTAAGCATAACTGAGCTGATAACATGAAATTGCACAGCTCATTTCTTTCTATGTTCTTTCTATGTACTCCCATGTGTTTGAATGACTCAAAGCTCTGAAAGAGGCTAGACATTTAATTTGTTACAGCCGAAAAGTACACAGAAGCATGGTTGTAAAAACAACATTGATGCAATATTACCAAGTAACAACTGACAAAGGAGAAAAAGGATCAGACAGAGTGAGCATGTCACCTCACCTTGTAAGCAAAGACATTCACATTCAGAAAGAAATCAATTTTTCAGTTGTAAAACTACAAGTTGTATTTAAAGATGTTATTAAATGTTGATGGTTGTATGATGAAATAATCTTATCATTGACACTTGTAAGGCAATGTTTTTCACAACATTTTGAAGACAGTGTGAAAATAGATATCAAAAAACTTAAAGTTTCCTTACTTTTTTTCACTCTTGGGAATATCCTATATAATAAAAGCCTAATATACTAAGTGTCCGGTCATCTGGTCAGCCGTTCAACCAATCAAAGCATAATAGACTAATGACATGCTAAGGCCTCTCAACTGTTCGCTATGACTTGCACTGACCACAAGGGGGCAGACAGTCAACCAGTCAACCGGTTGCTATGACATGCACTGACCACCAAGGTGAAGACACTCTGACTGGTAGCTTAGCTTGCTGCTGGGGTCTGACCAATCGTGACTAAGTGAAATGGGCCAGACATGTCTTAGAGTCTTTCCACGGTCACTCCCCAGCTGGCCAACCTTCCGCATCCCTCCCTGGCCCTGATGGTGCACCAGTGGGGTCACTTGGTCTGGCCTGCACCATCTCACAATCTGGGACCCCTCTGGGGATATCAGAGAGCTGATTTCAGCCCAATCCCACAGGCCAGGCCAAGGGACCCAACTGGCACATGAATTCGTGCATTGGGCCTCTAGTTTAATCTAATAAAAGAGAAACATGCAAATTGACCGTACCTTTGCTATGCCCCAAGCCATGCCCACCAGCCAATCAGAGTGACTATATACAAATTAGCCCAACCAAGATGGCGACCGGCAGCCACGGAGCTGGAGCAAGCAAGAGGCTTGGTTGCCCCGGCGATGGAGGAAGCCAACCTTCCCGCCTGCCCTAGCTGGCTGTGGCCTCTGCTAAAGGCAACAAAGTTTCAATTATAGAAGATAAATAAATCCCAGATACCTGCTTCCAGCAGGCCTCCACTGGGAACTTGGGTGGCTGGGGGCCGTGGCCAGCCTGCAAACAGCCATCAGCCCCTCACCCAGGCTGGCCAGGCACCCCAGCAGGACCCCCACCCTGATCCGGGACACCCTTCAGGGCTAACCAAACAGCCCCCTCCCATGCACCAGGCATATAATGAAAGGGTAATATGCAAATTGACCCTAACAGCAGAATGACTGGGAATGACTGGTCACTATGACACACACTGACCACCAGGGGGCAGACGCTCAAAGCAGAAGCTGCCCCCTGGTGGTCAGTACTCTCCCACAGGGGGAGCTCTGCTCAGCCACAAGCCAGGCTGATGGCTGCCAGCACAGCAGTGATGGTGGGAGCCTCTCCCGCCTCCTCAGCAGCGCTAAGGATGTCCGACTGCAGCTTAGGCCTAGTCCCTGCTGGCAAGTAGATATCCCCCGAGGGCTCCTGGGCTGCCAGAGGGATGTCTGACTGCCAGCTTAGGCCCGATCCCCTGGGGAGCGGGCCTAAGCCAGCAGGTGGACATCCCCCAAAGGGTCCCAGACTCTGAGAGGGCACAGGCTGGGATGAGGGACCCCCCCCCCAAGTGCACAAATATTTGTGCACCAGGCCTCTAGTAAAAGTATAATAAGCTATCATCAGAATAGGAATTTACAGCATTTATACTATGCAAATCACAAATAATCTAAAATATAACAGAGATTTATGTAAAAGGGGGGAAAATAAAATATATGTTTAATATTGACAAGCTAATTAAGTAAATTATATCTACTCCTTCATGGACTAATATTTTACATTCATTTAAAAAACTGTAAAGATTCATGCAAAATTTATGTCAAATTTATTTGACATCAGTAGATAAATTCAATAAGCAATATAATTACACTGGATTTTAGATATGCAGAGGAGATGTGTTAAGAAATAAGATAAAGATATTTACAGTTGTTTTAATTTGCATCTCTGAGGATCAGTGACTTTGAGCATTTTTTCATATGTCCTCCTTGGAGAGGTGTCTATTTAGGTCCTGTGCCATTTTTTTTTTTACTAATTATTCCAATATTTATTTTAGTAAGCATGTCTTTACTTAATCTTTTTAAAAATAAACATTTTGCTGAGTATAGAATTATAATATCGCAGTTATCCATGACACTATATTATTTAGCTTCAGGGCATTTAAAATTTGTAACTCTGTATTTATTTTTTCAATATCTTTATTCCCAACTGGGCTACTGGGCCATAAATTCTATGTGTATGGGGACCATGCCCATTGTAGACACTAATGGAGATATATATATTCAATATAATAAAAGGCTAACATGCCAGTTGTTCCCTTGGGCAGGAGTTCGACTGACCAGGAGTTCAACCACTTGCTATGACATGCGCTGACCACCAGGGGGTGGCGCAGAAAATGGCAGGCGTTGGTTGGCAGCGCTGTCAGCAGGTGGCAGTGGAGGTGCTGCCAGCACCGAGGGGCCCTGACAAGAGTGGGACCGCAGTGGGATGGTGGAGCAGGTGAGCAGGCAGCACCAGGCCAAGGTGAGTGCAAGCAGGGGCCCTGATCGATTGCACTGCTGCCCAGCTCCCAGGCACTGAGGAAGCTGGGCTGGGGGCCCGGCCCCGATTACTCTGGTTGCCAGTGGGAGTGAGGCCAGTGAGTGGGCAGCTCCAGGCCAAGGTGGGTGCGATTGGGGGCCATGATCACAATGCCGGTCATCCCACAGATGGCAACCAACAGTGGGGGGAGGGGCAAGCGGGCAAAGCCAGGCCATGGTGGGTGAGGATGGGGGGCACAATCACCCCCCTGGTCGCCCCGCAGAGGGTAACAAGAGGCGGTGGCAGTGGGCAGGACAAGCGGGTGGCGCCAGGCCAAGGCAGGGTGCCAGGCAGAGCTGCAGGACTAGGAGGCTGGGGGTGCGAGCTGGGGCTGCGAGGCTGGGGGCATAGGCTAGGGTCCGCCCTCTGCTGGCCACCCTGAGGGACCCCACCTGTGCACAAATTTCATGCATCAGGCCTCTGGTTTTCTATAATTTAAATTCTTTATTTTTGCAGTGGTTCTCAACCTTCCTAATGCCATGACCCTTTAATACAGTTCCTCATGTTGTGGTGACCCCCAACCATAAAATTATTTTCTTTGCTACTTCATAACTGTAATTTTGCTACTGTTATGAATCATAATGTAAATATCTGATATGCTATATGTGTGTTTTCCGATGGTTGCGACCCACAGGTTGAGAACCACTGGTTTAAGGTATTACATATGTCTCCTTTTTCCCCCAATGACCTCTCCCCGTCTGCCCCAACCCTCCAGCACATGCCATTACTACCCCCTCCTATCTGTGTCCATTGGTTACGATCCCATGCATGCATACAAATTTGGTTGATCTCTTACCCTCTCATCCCTGCCTTCCTTCATAAGTTGGACAGTCCCGTTTAATGCTTCTATGACTGGTTCTATTTTTGTTCATGAGTTTATTTTGTTCATTATATTCCACAAATGAGTGAGATCATGTGATATTTATCTTTCTCTGACTGGCTTATTTCACATAGCATAATGCTCTCCAGTTCCAACAATGCTGTTGCAAATGGTAAAAGTTTCTTCTTTTTTACAGCAGTGTAATATTCTATTGTGTAGATGTACCACAGTTTTCTAATCCACTATTCTGCTGATGGGCACTTAGGCTTTTTCCAAATCTTAGCTATTTTAAATTGTGCTGCTATGAACCTAGGGGTTCACATATCTTTTCTGATTAGTGTTTGTGTTTTCTTGGGATATATTCCTAGAAGTGGTATTACTGAGTCAAATGGCAGTTCCATTTTAATTTTTTGTTTTACAAAGTGTTTTCCAAAGTGGCTGCACTAGTCTGCATTCCCACCAGCAGTGCAAGAGGGTTCCTTTTTCTCCACATCCCCTTCAGCACTTATTGTTTGTTGATTTTTTGATGATAGCCATTCTGACAGGTGTGAGATGGTACCTCATTGTTGTTTTGATTTGCACCTCTCAGATGATTAGTGACTTTGAGCATGTTTTCATATGTCTTGGGCCTTCTGTATGTCCTCTTTTGAAAAGTGTCTATTTAGGTCCTTTGCCCATTTTTTGATTGGATTGTTTATCTCCCTGCTGTTAAGTTGTATGAATTCCTTAAAAATTTTGGATATTAAACACTTATTGGAGATAACATTGGCAAATATGTTCTCCCATGCAGTGGGCTTTCTAGTTGTTTTGTTGATGGTTTCTTTTGCTGTGCAGAAGCTTTTTATTTTGATGTAGTCCCATTTGTTTATTTTCTCCTTAGTTCTCATTGTCCTAGAAGCTGTATTGGTAAAGATATTGCTACGATAAATGTCTACTATTTTGCTTCCTATGGCTTCTTCTAGGAATTGTATGGTTTCCCATCTTACTTTTAAGTCCTTTATCCATTTTGAGTTTACTTTTGTGTATAGTGTAAGTTGGTGGTCCAGTTTTATTTTTTTGCATGTATCTGTTCAATGTTCCCAACACCATTTATTGAAGAGATTGTCTAGATTCCATTGTATCTTCTTGCCTTCTTTGTCAAATATTAATTGTGCATAATGGCTTGTGTTAATTTCTGGATTCTCTGTTCTGTTCCATTGGTCTAAATGTCTGTTCTTGTGCCAGTACCAGACAGTTTTGAGGACAGTGGCTTTGTAATATAGCTTGATATCTTGTATTGAGATCCCTCCAACTTTGTTCTTTTTCAGAACTGTTGTGGCTATTCAGGGTCTTTTTTTATTCCAGATGAATTTTTGGAGACTTTGTTCTAGGTCTGTAAAATATGCCTTTGGTATTTTAATGGGGATTGCAATGAATCTATAGATTGCTTTGGGTAGTATGGACATTATAATGATGTTGATTCTACCAATCCATGAACATGGTATATTCTCCCATTTGTTTATGTCTTTCTCTCTTTTTTCAAAGTGCTGTAATTTTCTGAGTACAGGTCCTTTACCTTCTTGATTCAATTTTTTTCCTAGGTATCTTAACTATTTTGTTGCAATGATCAATGGGATTTTTTTATGGTTTCTCTTTTATGAGCTCATTATTGGTATACAAATAAGCCATAGATTTCTGGGTGTTAATTTTGTATCCTGCTACATTGCCAGATTCATTCATTAGTTCTAGTTGTTTTTAGATGGCATCTTTAGGGTGTTCTATGTACAATATCATGTTATCTGTGAATAATGTCAATTTTACTTCTTCTTTTCCAATTTGGATGCCTTTTATTTCTTCTTCTTGTCTGATCACAATGGCTAGCACTTCCAGTACCATGTCGAACAGGAGTGGTGAAAGTGGGCATCTGTGTCTTGTTCCTGTTTTTAGGGGAAATGGTTTTAGTTTTTGCCCATTGAGTACAATGTTGACTGTAGGTTTGTCATATAAGAATTTTATTATGTTGAGGTATGATCCCTCTATTCCCACTTTGCTGAGAGTTTTTATCAAGAAAGGGTGTTGGATTTTGTCAAATGTCTTTTCTGCATCAACTGATAAGATTATGTGATATTCAGTAGATGAATGGATTAAAAAACTGTGGTACATCTACACGATGGAATACTATGCTGCTGTAAAAAAGAAGGAACTTTTACCATTTGCAAAGGCATGGATGGAACTGGAGAGCATTATGCTAAGTGAAATAAGCCAGTCAATGAAGGAAAAATACCACATGATCTCACTCACTTATGGATAATAGAGACCATTATAAACTTTTGAACAATAATAGATACAGAGGCAGAGCTGCCTCAGATTGTCAAACTGCAGCGGGAAGGCTGGGGAGGGTTGGGAGGTAGGAGGGAGGGGGGTAAGAGATCAACCGAAGGACTTGTATGCATGCATATAAGCATAACCAATGGACATAAGACACTGGGGTGTAGGGGAGGCCAGGGGATTGTCAAGGGTGGGGGAAAAAAAAAGGACACATATGTAATACCCTTTGTAATACTTTAAGCAATAATAAAAATAATAAAAATAAATAAATAAATAAATAAAATAAAATCAACTATTAAAAAAATATATATATAAATTAAAAAAAGATTATGTGATATTTATCTCTCAGTTTATTTAATGTATCACATTTATTGATTTGCAGATATTGTACTAGCCTTTTATCCCTGGAAGAAATCCCACTTGGTCATGGTGTCTGATCTTTCTAATATAATGCTGGATCTGATTTGCAAAAATTTTGTTGAGGATTTTAGGATCTATGCTCATCAGTGATATTGGCCTGTAATTTTCTGCCTTTGTAGTGTCTTTATCTGCTTTTGGGAGAAGGGTAATGCTGCCTTCATAGAAAAAGCTTGATAATGTGCCTTCCTCTTGAATCTTTTGGAATAGTCTGAGAAGGATAAGTTCTAGTTCTCTGGATGTTTGGTAAAACTCCCCCAATAAGCCATCTGGCCCAGGGCCTTTTATTTTCTGGAAGTTTTTTGATTACTGCTTCAATTTCCTCCTTAGTTACCGGCCTGGTGAGGTTTTTTTATTCTTCTTGATTGAGTATTGGAATGTTGTATTTTTTAGGAATATGTCCATTTGCTTGTTGAATAGAGTTGTTCATAGTATTTTTTCATAATTGTTTGTATTTCTGTGGAATCAGTTGTTATTTCACCTCTTTCATTTCTGATTTTGTTTATTTGGGTCCTCTCTCTTTGCTTCTTGGTGAACCTGGCTAGAGGTTCATCAATCTTGTTTATCCTTTCAAAGAACCAGCTCTTGGTTTCATTGATCTTTTGTATTTTGTTTGCTTTTTTTTTTTTGGTCTCTATTTTATATATACACCCCTCTGGATGGGTGCCAGATGCAGGGCTCAAGGCTGGTGAGTGCTGCCGTGGGCAGTGTGAGCCTCTCCC
Source organism: Myotis myotis (assembly GCF_014108235.1). Classification (NCBI taxonomy): domain Eukaryota; kingdom Metazoa; phylum Chordata; class Mammalia; order Chiroptera; family Vespertilionidae; genus Myotis; species Myotis myotis. The sequence continues at coordinate 106,541,557 of NW_023416335.1, forward strand.
AGTCAGGACTGACTGGGCGTGAATGTGAGGCAGGCAGGTGCAGCAGGGCCAGGATGAGCGGGAGTGGCAGGCTGGAGTGGCAGGCAACATTGGACTGTGAGTTTTGGCCTGATCCCCACATGCCACACCAAGGTACCCCATCTGTTCATGAATTCGTGCACCAGTCCTCTAGTTATGAATATATATATATATATATATATATATATATATATATATATATATTAAAATTAGGTAGCTTCCAAATTCCACTTCTTTCTTCTGCACTGGGGAGGAAATGTGCTTAAGGCATGGAGCAGCGAAGAGTTGGGTTTCAGTCTATATGTTAATCACTTCCCAGGATTCATGTGACAGTAGAAAAAACCCTAATTGCCAGGGAGCCACATGACCCTAAATGTCCTGAACTAGTGAGCCCTGTCTCTTGAAAGCTTTGGGCCATCAGACTACTGTGGAGACCTTAGATTCTGTTGTTTTTAGTCATTTATATATGAACCTTTTTTTCCTGAACATGAAAGCATTTCCTCTGGCCCTGCATTGCTAGGAGTAAGGAATAGTATTTTAAATCTTGAAATAAAAGCAAGTCTGATAGTGAGGAGAAGATGCAGAAGGGCAGCTTCTCCAACCATTTCACAGGCTTAGAGAGGAACCTCACTGTGCACAGTAACTGCCAGAAAAATTCTAGAAAAGATGGGGAGACTAGTCCTACCAGATATGAAACTACAATAGTGTCCCATCCATGGTCTTGTTTTTCATGGTTTCAGTTACCTGTGGTCAATCTCAGCCTCAAAATAGTAAATGGAAAATTTCAGTACTAAATAAATTATAAGTTTGAACTTGCCTGTTGTTCCAAATACTGTGGTGATTTATCCTGCCCAGGTCATGAATCCTCCCTTTGTCCAACGTTTCCAGGCTGTGTACACTACCTGCCCATTAGTTGCTTAGTAGCACCTTGGTTATCAGATAGCCTGTCATAGTATCACAGTGCTTGTGTTCAAGTCACCTTTATTTTACTTAATAATAGCCTCAAAGCACAATAGTAATTTTGCTGATAATTCAGATATGACAAAGGGGTGCCATAAAGTGTTTAATTTAAGTGGAAAAGTATGTATGTATAGGAAAAAACATAGCTTTGTGATTTGGTTCTATCTGCAGTTTCAAGCATCCACTGGGGGTCTTGGAATGTATTTCCCATGGTTAAACTAATGTGTATAACAAAACTACAGAAATTAAAATATTTTCAAACTGGAAATAAAATAGTCCAGAACCTAGAACTAAATATGAAATAAAGAATTTACTAAAGGGCCATTGTTTAATAGTGGAGAAAAGCTGCCTTATTCAATAAGTTGTGTAAACCCTATGTCACTCCTTTATCAAGACAAATTCCAGACAAATCTTTAAACACTTCAACATGAACCATTAAAGTGCTAAAATCAAGAGAATTTTTTTATAATCTTGGGTGGGGAGCTTTTATAAGTATCACACAAATCCAGAGGCCATTAAAAATATAAATTTTAATTTGTTAAAATAAAAAATGTCTTATGGCACTAAACACCATTAATTAAGTATAAACTACATACACACAAAATTGGAAAGATAAAATATGGTTTTATCTCCTTCATGAAAAAGTCCTATAAATTATTTTTTAAAGCATGAGAAAAGCAATCAAAGAACATGACACAGAGATAAGAAAATTAGAAGTACAAAATACTCAAGATATAAAAAGATGGTCAACTCCTCTCATATCAAAAGAAACACAGATTAAAACTGTCACAGAGTGTTTTTCTCAGATTAGAAAATCTCAAAATGTGATAGCCCTATATTTCCAAGGATGTGGGGAAATGGATACTTCCATTCATTGTCACTGGGAAGAGAAAAATACAACCTGTATGTGAATATAACCACTGAAATTCAAAATGCACATTATTTTTGTCCCAGCAATTCTACTTCTATGAATTTGTGCTGTTCATTTCTCATAAATAATATATGCCCAAGAGAAATCACTGCAGCATTTTTTAAAAATATTAAAAGTCTAGAAAAAAAACTTAATATTCACCAATAAGGGACTTGTTAAAAAAAATAGTACATTCATGTATAGCATAATATGCAGACATTAGAAAGGAAGAGGCAACTGGTTTAAAATAATCTTGAAGATCTTGGAAGGGAACAAAAGGAAGGTGCAGAACCATAGGCATAGCCATTCACCATCTACAATAAAAAGGAAACATCCATCCAAGTATGTTTGTATATGTTATGGGTATTCTTGACTGTGTCTCTGGACCCACAATGGTGCCTGAGCTCAGGAGCTCAGGGATAAACTGGGTGCCTGAATGGGAGGAGGACTACCTCACTCCATTCTGTTTGTAGCCTTGAAATTGTGTATGAAATACATTTACTAATGTCCCCAAATTAATTAAATTTAAAAATAGACCTATAAAACATTTCTGAAGCTCTTTAAGAATATTATACTTGTGATTAAAAATGGTGACGAGTAAGTTGAAGCTCACAGACACGCTCCCAGGAACAAACTGGAATTAAAACTGAAATACAGAAGAACCACCCTGAAGAAACAATGGAGGCCTATCTGGGAAGAACCCTGATAATCAAGGATGGAAAGTGGAGACCACATAGATACTGGTGGGAAGGGCAGAGGTGCGAAAGGGCTGTCCAAACTCCCACAGAGCAGCTGAAGTTCCAGAGAAATATCTCAGCTGTGGGGTTTGCTTTGCGGCTAAGAATTCTTGGGTCTGATACCCAAGATGGGCCATCCACAGAGAGCACCAGAACTGAGAAAGGTGTCCACATACATCTGGCTGTGAAAAACAGCAGGGTTGCTGTCTTCCAGGAAGAGACAGTTGGAAATGCAGACACTCTCTTAAAGAGCCAACACACAGCATTTTGAGTGCAGCCACTCACCTTGTGCTCTGGCATAGGGAAGACACAGTGGACTGGAGCTGTGTTAGCAGAAGCCATGCTTGGGGGACCTGGGGTTAAAGCTTGGAAGGCAGACACCCCAGTATCCTATGCTGAGTCATTCCCCATGCTGCAGTGGTCATCTTTCTCAGGCAAACTTTTGCTATCCTGTCGTTTTTGCTTGGGGAAAGACAGTTGACCCATCCTATTGGAAAATCCCTTGCCTCATGGTGTGGAGCTTCTGAGGCCCATTAAGAGACTGAAAATAACAATTAGCCTCAAGGCAAAAGCTATTGTTCCATCTTGTTGGAAAACCTCTCACCCCACCCGTGGACGATTGTTTGGGACTATTCTAGACTGAATCCAATCAGTCTGCAGGCAGAGGTGGTTGTCAGGAGGCTTTGAGTCTTTGCCTGATCTAATTAGTCAGAAATAGCAGTTTGGGTCCCCACTGCAGACACTATCCCAGACTTCTCAGCAAGGCAAAAGCCAGTGGGACCCCAAGAGCATGCAGCTGACACCTGGGGACCAGGTCCATGGGAAAAGGAAGTACAGATCAGAACAGGGTCAACCAAAGTGTGAGACTCAAGCCAGACACAGCCTCTGGACTAAGGAGTCCCTGATCACTGGACAGCTGGCATGACAATATTGGGGTTGAACCTCACTGGCAGCAAGTCAGAGGGGAGATCCCTCACACAAATGAGACTTCAACAATCAAGACTCAATTGCAACTGAAGAGCCCAAACAATACACATAAGTGGCATTCCTAGAGCATCCAGCTCAAGTGAACAAAGAAACTATACCACTGAACCCCTCAAGACACTCTCTACATAAGATCATCCCACAAAGAGTGGGAGGCATAGCAGTTCTAGCTAATATATAGAAGCAAATACAAAGAGACAATTAAGGTGGGGAAACAAAGAAACAACCCCCAAATGAGAGAAAAGAAAGAATCTCCAGAAAAAGAACTAAATGAGATGGAGGCAAGCAACCTATCAGACATAGAGTTCAAAGCAATGGTTATAAAAATGCTTAAAGAAGTTAGTGCAAATTACAACAGCATTAAAAGGAAAATACAGTCCATTAATAAGAACCAGACAAAAATAAAGAATGATGTATCTGACATGAAGAACACACTGGAAGGGATTAAAAGTAGATTGGATGAAGCAGAGGACCAAATCAGGGTTTTGGAAGGCAAGGTAGAAATAAATACCCAATCAAAGCAGCAAATAGAAAAAAAATTAAAAAGCAGGAAGATAGCTTAAGGGAACTCTGGGACAATACGAAACGTAACATCTGCTTTACAGGAATACCAGAAGGGGAAAAGGGAAAGCAAGGAACAAAGAACCTATTTAAAGAAAACTTCCCAACCTGGAGAAGGAAAACATCACACAAATTCAGGAGGCACAGAGAGTCCCAATCAACATGAAACCAAAGATATTCACACCAAAACACATTATAATTAAAAATGGCAAAAGTTAAAGACAAAGTAAGAATCTTAAAGGCAGAAAGAGAGAGACAGAAAGTTACCTACAAAGGAGTTCCCAATAATATGTCAGCTGACCTCTCAATAGAAACACTTCAGGCCAGAAGGGAGTGGCATGAAATAATCAAAGTAATGAAAAGCCAGGGCCTAAATCCAGGATACTATATCCAGAGAGGTTATCGTTTAAAATTGAAGGTGAAATAAAAAGCTTTCCAGACAAAAATGTTTAAAGGAGTACATTGCCACCAATGCAAGAAATGTTAAAGGGACTGCTCCAAAGCGGATGTACAAATGGCCAAGAGACACATGAAAAAAAAAATGCAAAGATCACTAATCACCACAGAAATGCAAATTAAAACCACAATGAGATATCACCTCACACCTGTCAGAATGGCTATTATAAAAAAATCAACAAACAACAAGTGCTTGTGAGGATGTGGAGAAAAGGGACCACTTGTTCACTACTGGTGGGAATGCAGATTGATGTAGCCACTATGGAACACAGTATGAAGTTACCTCAAAAAATTAAAAATGTAACTTCTGTGTGACCAGTGATCTCACTTCTGGGATATATCCTGAAAACCCCCAAACATCAATCAGAAAGAGTATATGCATTGCTATGTTCTTAGCAGAGTTATTTACAATAGCTAAGATTTGGAAAGAGCCCAAGTGCTCATCAGTAGATGAATAGATAAAAAAGCTGTGAGACATTTACACTATGGAAAACTATGCAGCTGTAAAAAAGAGGGATCTCTTACCCTTTGGGACAGCATGGGTGTACCTGGGAAATATGCTGAGTCAAATAAGCCAAGCTGAGAAAGACAGATAGCACATGATCTCACTTATTTGTGGAATCTAATGAACAAAATGAATTGACCAACAAAAAAGACCCAAATCAGGGAGGCATGGAACAGACTGACTTAACTTGATGTGGGACTGGGAGGACAAGAAGAGATAAACCAAAGAACTTATATACTTATATGCATAGCCCATGCAATAGGGTAGTGAAGACCTGGGCGGGGGGGGGGGGGGAAGGGGTGAATGTGAGATATCTATAATACTTTGAACAATAAAAATATATTTAAAAAAGAATATTGTACTCTAAACACCACTGTCTTGGTGCCTACTCTGATAAAACAGAGAATATTCTGCAGTTAAACATGAACTTAATTTCATGAGTTTTATTGTTCTCAGTCAGATTGACCTTCCATATTTACCGGCTATCAGAGCCATTGAACATGCACAGATGTCCTTACTTGAGTCAAGTCTGTTCTTGAAAACTAAACTTTTGTTCCAGATTAGTTCTGCCACAATTATTATGTTCCTATAAGAGTGGTCACTGTGTGTCTTGGTGAAAAGAAGTATGAACCTTTAACCTACCAGCTTTTCTACTGTTTGCTCTGCTGATTAGTTCTGTGTCCTTGAATAAAATGTTATAAATAATATTTTATATTATGGAGATAATAATAGTGCCATCTGTGAACATTCTTATTATTGGTTCAGAAATATTCCTTGCAACCCCAATCCCTTCCATCGGTCATAGTGCTTACACACGCTTGACTTGGTTTTGGATCCACATTTTCTTTTGTCATGTTTTGAAAATCCAATGAATGCAATTACATCTGTAGAACCACTAATTCAAAGACCCAGAAAACTTAAAAACATCATTCCTGGTTCTGCTTTGACATCATGACCTTGAATGTCAACCTATTGAATACACCCTCAAATTCCCAAAGGGACTCTTCCAGGATAGGGAAAGATTGAGAGATACTTCCCAGCCAGCTCTTCACTTGGTGGATCCCATGTGTCTCTCAGAATCTACTCATGGTCCTCCTCTATTAGGGGACATGTCACCACTGTCCATCTCACTGGAGGACAGTAGAAAAGCTGGTAGGTTAAGGGTTTATGTTTCTTTTCACTGAGACACACAGTGACCACTCTTATAGAAACATAAAAATTGTGGCAGGACTAATCTGGAACAAAAGTTTAATTTTCAAGAACAGACTTCACTCAAGTAAGGACATCTGTGCATGTTCAATGGCTCTGATAGCCGGTAAATTTGAAAGGTCAACTTGATTGAGAACAATAAAACTCATGAAATTAAGTTCATATTTAGCTGGCAAACTTGGCACTGAGGGTTGATTAAGTCGAGGCATGAATTACCACGGTCAAGGGTGAAATCTCTTTCCACATTAGATTTCAGAGATTATTGCTCTGTCATCAGAACAGCTTCCCACACTCTGTCTAATAATGCAAAGGAGAGATGTTGAAGCCAAATTATATAGTACAGTTGGAACAACTGACCTCATGTAGATGGAGCATAAGTGTCTTCACTCATAAGATCCAGAGAAACGTTGTTCCATTCTCAAAACACATCTGCATTTGCATATACTTTCAGTAATAATAGAACCACTATTAATTTTTTACATTAGATGACAGTTGACATGTGTAATATTGTATGTTTTCTGGTGAATTATCTCTCAAATGATTCATAGGTACCATCAAAGAAAACAAAAAACATGCTAAATTATTTCTTCTTTTTAAAATTCCTACTGCCCCCCATCCCCCCCCCCAATTACTCATCACCATACTCTATTGTTAGTGAGCCAGTTGAGTTTCAGGGTCTCAATTCAGTTTTGAGACTGATTTCAACTTCCTCTGGACCTACTGCAATTGTCAGGGAAATGCCCTTTTTGCTATTCTAGGGCAGTTTTTGGTGTTTCTCCTCATCCTTTTTATCCGGAAAAAAATCTCTAAATAAGTTCTATAAGTGGAACTTTTATCTACTTTTACCAAGTGTGGCTTGGATTATAAGGTTTTAAAGTCATAAATTTTTATTTGGAACTGACTCATGCTACTGGCATTAATTCAACCATCATATATCATTTACTTAAAAAGAAACAAAAGGAAGCTCAACATTCTACCCTCTTGACATTATTTTATATATGAATATTATATGTGTATATGTATAGTGTATGTGTACATGTATGAATATGTGTATGTATATACACAAAATGCATATTTTTAGGAAGATGTGGAAAGCACAATACTAGGGAAATATGACTCAGCTATAGGCAGAAATCTAGGCAAGAGATGGTCAATGACAGAAACTCTCTGGAGAAACAATCCGGGACAGCAAGAGGTAACAGTTGATAAATAAAATCTAGGACTGACACCAGTGTTTGGTGATATCAAATTTAAGAATTGGAGTTCAGGATAATGCACCTAATCTATGTTTAGAGGCAAAGAATATGTTGTGGTAAGCCAGGTCAATAATCAGGATAGGGACCTGGCTGATTGGGGTGAGAAGGGTTGAAATAAATAAGACAAGCTAGGAGGGGGTTTATTTAGTACTAGAGTTTATCGAACTTCTTTGCATCAATATTATCTTTGACCTTTTATCATCCCTGTGAGGCAGGAGTTATTACTCTTTTTCTACAAATGAGGAAATTGAAATGCAAAGAGATTAAGCCAAATTTCGCCCCCCGCCCCCCCCAAGCCCACTGCCAGTAAATTATAAAGTTGAGATTCAAATCCAAGATTATTGAATCATCTATCTTAAATTAACTGTTCCTTTCTTCCCCTCATCAGAAAATATTACAAGGTCCTATTGTGTCATAGTTATCTAACATAGTACCTGTTACAGTGTGAGAGGTACACAGTAATAATCACCCCTTCCTCCAACACACATTTGGGAAAGCCAGATAAGTCAAATTAATGGGTGGAGGAGGTATAAATGGGATAAATTGTGATGGAAAATAATACAAAATAAAGAGAAAAAATAACCTTTATTTCTGATAAAATTTAGTAAAAGCATGCTTTAGGTCTATTACATAAGTAGACTGGTTAATATTATTCCTCTGGATAGAATTTGCCCAGCTAGTCAGAGCCTTGAATAATTATAGCAACCCTGCCCCACAACACCCAAAAGGAAGAACAGAATACAGAGAAAATAACAAAAAATTGAGTCAGCAATCTGGTAAGTCATTTCCAGTGGCTAGGAGAAAGAAAGATATTGTAAATTACTCAGATGGGGTCCCTCCCCAGGACACACAAAGAGTAAAAAGGAGGTCTCTCTACACAAGTGTGCCTGGTTTTTAATCAAAACTTATAGTTTGAACTTAAATCAGAAGTTATAGTTTGATGCCCACTGATTATGATCCAGTTGCAATAATTGAACTCAAATTTCTCAACTTTATCCTAATATTTTTATGCTTTTAACCTCTTTACTTTTAAATTTTATTATTTTGTAAAAAAAAAAAAATTATTATTTTGAAGCTCTTTATATATAATTAAAAATAACGAAATAAAGGAAGTTCACCCATAACAGGTCGAACTGGGTATTAGAAGGTACAATTGAAATTACCAATCACTTGAGGCTAAGAACTTATGTTATATTGTTCACAGAATATATTTTACTCTTTATATATAAGTCAACTCTTGCAATAGTTTTAGAATTTGTTATTATTAAACCATCTTCACCGATAAATGAGGGAACTTGCCCCTGGTCAGTAGACCTGGTTAGGAGCCCTGACAACCACTAGTTAATGGAAGGTTGGGGACATTGAACCAGGTCCTGTGGTCCCTGACCTGGAATATGATGTGACCAGGCAACATGCACAAAAAGGTTTATAAAAGCAACATGTGAAGTACCCACTTCAGCAGCCACTTTCCTTCTTTGACAAGATAAAATGGTTCAAGGGTATCCCCGCCTCCCTTCATTGTTGCATTTGGGAACTGCCTGGTTTGGCTCCACATGTCCTTCCTAGCCAGCAGAAAAAGAAGGAAGGGTTCTGCATAAACAGACTCTGACCAGAAAACAATAAAGACAACTGAGGCAGAAAAGAAGCATGTTCCCAGAGGACAAATGTGAGAAGGTGGCAATGCAGTGTTAAGCATAAATAATGGAATTGTTAGGTTAGGTGGTTCAGGAGGCGGCAAAGGAAATAAAGAGAGTTGATCAGAAAAGGGAGGAAGGAAGGAAGGAAAATTTATTCTGTGTCCCCAGGAGACCCATGTACCCCCAAGGAAAGGGCACGTGGATTCACACCAACAGGGAGGGGGGCGCTTTTTTTATACTTCGGTTGGGTGAGGGGCGGGGACATGAGCTGAGGTATTCAGCTGAGGAAGTTTCAGCTGCAGGGGGTCAGCAAGGTATTCAGGAAGGAGTCAGTATCTGTGTGGGGGTCATGGAGAAGCCTGTATCTGTGTCTGGCACACTGATCTGTTAGAAATGCCGGGGGAGTCCATTATCTCATCACATGTCTGCATGTATCCGATTCTGGGCTCTCTCTGACCTAACAGGAATAAAAGGCAGAGCATGGGAGAAACCAATTTGAAAAGGAGAAGTGAGAGAGGTAATGGATGATAGAAATGGGCTTGCACTGATGAGAGTGTGTGTTTTCCCCTGCTTTAGGAGAATTAATGTAGGTATTAAGAGATAATTAACTTGACTTCATAAAGTATTTGAAGATGTGAGTAAAGACTGAAATTTCTGTTTGATCTGAGCTTCTTTACCTACAACAGGGCCCCAGAACTGGCTCCATGAGTCATTGCTCTATAAGCCCTTCACTATCCCTTCCCCCAACTGCCCAGGTCAATGGCCATACTGCCCAATAGTTCCTCTTTCTCTTAGTTTGTACTGACAACATTCCCCAATACATCGTTCTCTTTCCTTCATTTAGTACCAATCTGCTAACTGAAGCAAACCTTTTATCCTCCCATGTGAAGCTCAATGTGTTCAAGCTTCTGTTATGTCCTTAGTATGTCCTCTAAGCTCAAACCACCCACTGTGTGACAACAGGGACATTTCCACAGGGAGTTAACCTCACACCAGCACTAGAAAAAGGTGACTAGAAACAGAAACTACATACAAGTGAATCAAACAAATGGGTGGAGGAGGGTATAGAGGGGATAAATGGTGACAGAAAAAAATAATATAAAATAAATAGTAAAAATGAAATATAACCTTTATTTCTGATAAAATTTAGTAAAAGAGTATAACTTTAAAGCATAACTTTCATGTGCCTCACCACCACATGAAAATATTTTTCTCATATACTTCATGTAAAAGATAATTTATCCAATCTTTCAAGTTAATTATATTTTCTTTCCTTTTACTAGAAAATGTCTTCAAATATATGATTATATGGCAAAAAGTGGGAATGATTCCAGCTGCAACTACCTTGAATTCTACTTAATGTGCAAATAATGTTGTGGTGACAGCTTTCATAAGCTCTGGGTAAACTTTACACTTTTCTTAATACTTTAACTTTAAAGAAAATGTCAACATGTTTAGAAAATGTGGATTTTAATAAAATATTGCCTGGCATCAGAATATTCCATTAACTTTTATGTAGTCACTTTAACAAGAAAATATTAGCAAACTTAAACAAAGGATTATAACCTGTTTTAATATATGTTTTTACATTTTATTATAATTAACCAAGTTGGTTTTAACCCATGAAGCAAGGAATAATAATTTTTAATTTGTAACTATAGTATTGATTGTTTACCAACAAATTTACTACAAAATTTTACTGACTGTGAGCAGAGACAATTTTAAACCACTGACTCTGAGTAAGAAGAGAACTCCACCGTTCTAACCTCCCACATTCTACACCATTCTGGAGAAGCAGTAGTCAGGAATGTCTGATGGAGAGCACTGAAAGGTGGAAATGTCCATTTTACATTAAGCCAGTTGGCTATTTTCTGTAACTTTTGACAGTTGTTTGTAATTCTGTCTTTCAAGAGCAATGAAAACACATCTACTACATAATCAATATGATGAACTGTAGATACTTAAAAGGCAGCAATAATATCTACGATGAGCCTTCTTTTATCTTTGTAGAAGAGCACAATTTTAATAAGTGCCCCCCTCCTCCCTCCCACATAGTGTTTTTAATTCTAGATCCTTCACTACACTTTATAAACAGCCCTTTGGAATGATGCCATCTAGAAATAAACACTGTGTCCCAGATCTTGCCAGGGCTGAACACAGTGCTTGAGACCTTCCCTTACCTAGAATTCACTCTAGTAGCATGGAGACTGTTGCTATATTTAAAAGAAGATCATCATGTTAGTTGTTTTTAACTTAATGGTTGGTGTGGCTCAGTTACTGGAGCGTCGACCTGCACACTGAGGGTGATGGGTTCCATTCCTGGTCAAGGGCACATACCTGGGTTGCAGGTTCGATCTCTGGTCCCAGTCCATGCGCATGCAGGAGACAACCAATCAATATGCCTCTTTCACATCAATGTTTCTCTCTCTCTCTCTCTCTCTCTCTCTCTCTCTCTCTCTCTCTCTCTCTCTCTTTCTCACCACATTCCCCCCATCCCCTCCACTCTCTCTAAGAATCAATGGGAAAAAACCAAATGGGTGAGGATTAAAAAAACAAAATAAAACATGATGCTATTTGCCGCTCCTCTCACCCATCACATGTGGTACAGAAGAATAGTTGGACAACATGACTTTCCCATTCCATGAAAAAATAAAAATTTTAGAAGCCAAATTCAGGATTTACACTTGCTTATTATTTCAGTCCAGAACACTCAACTCTGGTATGCTTGATTCTATAGCTTATGATAACAACTGTTCCTCTCCAATTAAACAAATGAAATAATAATAAATAAATATTCACTAAGACAATTGATTCACATGGACATAACTAGCAATGGGGCCACTGTGAAGAACACCTCCTGATTGATATATTCTTGTGTTTGATGTCAGCTCTATAAGGATGCAAAATCAAATGTTTGTTTATAAGATTTAGAAAATCACAGCAATGTCTAAAACTTTACATTAATAAAACAGGTAAATTTAAAATATCATAATCATTAAGAAACAAAAATAAACAATGCATTATTAAATAATAATTATTCTATTATACATTAGAAAATATAATTGCAATATATCTTCAAAGTATGCTCCGAGCTTGAAGGAAGGTCACAAACTAGCTTATCCAATGGATTTCATGCCTTATCTTTAATTTCTAATAAATTGGACAAGATTTTGCTAAATTCAACATTTCTCTCTGTAAGTAAGGATTTCCCCCCTCTGGCTTTAAGAGATTCTCTTCAGTTTTCTGTATTTTCATTATACACATCTCAGTGTTTTCCTTTCATTATTGCTTAGGAATTTTCTGATGTATCTAAAGGTTTAGTGTCTGGCATCAATTTTGAAAAGTTGTCAACCATTATTTCCTCAAATATTTATTTTGCCTGTTTTCTACCAAATATACATGTTACATTTGATATTGTTCCACAGTTATTTGATACTCTTATTTATTATTTTTATTTTACTTTTCTTTTTACTCTTTTCTTTAAAATTTTTTAAAATTACAGTTTACATTCAATATATTTTTGTGTTTGTTTGTTTTGTTAATCCTCACTCAAAGATATTTTTCCATTGATTTTTAGGGAAAGTGGAAGAGAGAGAGAAAGACAGAGAGCAACATTGATGTGAGAGAAACATATCAATTTGTTGCCTCCTGCACTAGCCCAGACCAGGGCACAGGATGGGGAGGAGCCTGCAACCAAGGTACGTGCCTTTGACCAGAATCGAATCCAGGACCCTTTGGTTTGCAGGTCAGTGCTCTATCTACTGAGCCAAACCTGCTAGGGCACGTTCAATATTATTTTGTTTTAGGTGTACAGCACAGTGGTTAGACAATCATACTTTACAAAGTGTTTCCCCTGATATTTCCAGTACCACATGGCACCATACATAGTTATTAAAATATTATTGACTATACTAGTATTTCCTATATGGTTCTTCACATCCCCATGACTATTTTGTAACTACCAATCAGTGCTTCTCAATCCCTTTACCTTTTTCACACAGTCCCCCAAGCTCGCATCCCTCTGGGAACCATCAGTCTCTTCTCTGTATCTATAAGTCTGTTTCTGTGTTGTTTGCTCATTTATATTGTTCTTTATATTCCACATCTAAGTGAAATCATGTGGTATTTGTCTTTTCCTGACTAACTTATTTCACTCAGAATCATACCCTCTAGGATTAGGTCAAGCATGTCAAACTCAAAGGCTAACACGGGCCAAGTAAACAAGATTTAAGGTTCTGTGGGCTACAAAAAACCCAAAAGCTTCAATCTTCATAGAAATGTATATTTATTTTGATAGAGATATGATAAATACAAAGGGCTAAAATAAATGAGTAATCATTAACATAAAATAATAGATCATTTTTATAAAAATTAATATTTTTTCTTGAACATTAACTGACCAGATGCTGAATAACTGCACAAATTAATAACCAGAATGCAGTGCTCACTTCAGCAACCCATGTACTAAAATTGGAACGATACAGAGAATATGGACATGTCCCCTGTACAAGGCTGACACGTAAATACATGAAGAGTTCCATATTTTTCTCCCATCAGACTATCAACTAATTTCTCAACAGAAACACATCAGGCCAGAAGGGAATGGAATGAAATATATAAAGTGATGCAAAGCAAGGGTCTGAATCCAAGAATACTGTACCCAGCAAAGCTATCAATCAAAATTGAGAGTGAAATCAGGAGCTTCACAGACAAAAAAAGGACTAAGGAAGTTCATTACCACCAAACAAGAAATGCTAAAGGGTCTGCTGTAAAAAGAAGAAATAGGAAGGAACACAGGTATAAAAATAAAAACGGTGAAAAACAAGTACCTATTAATAATAACTTTAAATGTAAATTAATTAAATACCCCAATCAAAAGACATAGGGTAGCTGAGTGGATAAGAAAACATGACCCATATATATGCTGTCTACAGGAAACCTCAGAACAAAGGACTCACACAGACTGAGGGTGAAGGGATGGAAAAAGGTTTTTCAGGCGAATGGAAATGAAAAAAAAAAAAGCTGGGGTAGCAATGCTTATATCTGACAAATTAGACCTTAAAGTGAAGGCCATAACAAAAAATAAGGAAGGCCACTTCATAATACTAAATGGAGCAATTCAACAAGAAGATATAACTCTGGTAAACATACCACCAAATTCAGGAGCACCCAAATACCTAAAAAACCTTCTGGAGGATATCAAGGGAGAGATTGACAGTAATACAATCATAGTAGGGGACATTAATACCACACTAACACCACTAGACAAATTCTAAACAAAAAATCATCAAAGAAATATCAATCCTAAATAAATCATTAGATAAGATGGAATTAATTGACATCTTCAGAACATTTCACCCTAAAGCCACAGAATATACATTCTTCTCAAGAAAACATGGGTCATTCTCAAAGATAGGCCAAATGTTGGGACACAGGCAAAGTCTCTTCAAATTCAAGAAGATAGAAATCATATCAAGCATTTTCTCAGATCACAATGGCATAAAACTAGAAATCAACAATAAAAAAGATCAAACACCTGGAGGCTAAACAGCATGCTATTAAACAATGATTTGGTTATCAAAGAGATCAAAGAAGAAATTAAAAACATCAAAACATCCTGGAAACAAATGACAATGAAAACACAACAATCCAAAATCTATGATACAGAGTGAAAGCAGTCTTCAGAGGGAAGTTCATAGCTCTACAGGTCTACTTCAAAAAACAAGAGAAAATGGTAATAAATTATCTAACCCTACAACTCAAGGAGTTAAAAATAGAGCAACAAGAAAAACCCAGCATAAGCAAAAGGAAGGAAATAATAAAGGTAATAAAGGTCAGAGCAGAGATAAACGACATAGAGACCAAAAAAATACAAAAGATCAACAAAACCAAGAGCTAGTTCTTTGAAAACAAGATTGAAGAACCTCTAGCCAGGTTCACCAAGAAGCAAAGAGAGAGGACCCAAATAAACAAAATCAGAAATGAAAGAGATGAAAATAGAACAGATCCCATAGAAATACAAATGATTATGAATACTATGAGCAACTCTATTCCAACAAAATGATCAACATAGATGAAATAGACATATTCTTAGACAGATACAAGCTGCAAAAACTCAATCAAGAATAATAATTTAAAAAAAACCTGAATAAGCAAATAACTACTGAAGAAATTGAAGCAGTGATCAAAAATCTTGCAGCAAACAAAAGCCCTGGTCCAGATGACTTTACAGGGGAGTACTACCAAACATTTAAAGAAGAACTAAAACTTATCCTCCTCAGACTATCCCAAAAAATCCAAAAGGAAGGAACACTTCCAAGCTCTTTCTATGAAGCCAGCATTACCCTAATCCCCAAACCAGATAAAGACACCACAAAAAAAGAGAACTACAGGCCAATATTTTAGAATAATGTACATGCTAAAATCCTCAACAAAATTCTAGCAAATCGAATTCAGCAATACATTAGAAAGATCATACACCACGACCAAGAGGGACTTATTCTGGGGATGCAAGGATGGTATAATATCCGCAAATCAATAAATGTGATACATCACATAAACTGAGAGACAAAAATCACACAATAATACCAATCGATGCAGAAAAAGCATTTGAAAAAAATCCAACACCCTTTCTTAGTAAAAACTCTCAGCAAAGTGAGAATAGAGGAATCATACCTCAACATAATAATAGCCTTATATGACAAACCTACAGCCAACATCATACTCAATAGGCAAAAAATAAACTCATTTTCCCTAAGAACAGGAACAAGACAAGGATTCCACCACTCCTGTTTGATATAGTACTGAAGTGCTAGCCATAGCGATCAGACAAGAAGAAGAAATAAAAGCCATCCAAATTGGAAAAGAGGTAGTAAAACTGTCTTTATTTACAGATGACATGATAGTATAAATATAAAACCCCAAAGACTCCATCAAGAAACTACTAGACCTAATAAATGAATTTGTCAATGTAGCAGGATACAAATTAACACCCAGAAATTTATGGCCTTTTTATACACCAATAATGAACTTACAGAAAGAGGGATGAAAAAAACAATCCCATTTACCAGTGCACCAAAAATATTAAGATACCTAGGAATAAACGTAACTAAGGAGGTAAAAGACCTGTACTCAGAAAACTACAGGACATTGAAAAAAGAGATAGAGGTGTGGGAAACTATTTATTGCCTTCACTATCTGATAAGCATAGACAGAGAACTCCCCGAAACCCACCGAAGGCTGGGTGCCTTTGAAGCCCTAGCAAAGCTCAGAGCTAGGCACCACCTCTGTTTGTCCAGACAGTGGTAGCTGAAACTACTCCCCCATTTATTATTATGTAAATCCTTGCTGAGGGCTAGTCTGCTTGTTACTAGGGGGTCACCTGCCTAAGGGCTATGCTATGGGTGCATCCCAGATCAATAAAAGTTTGGTGAGGCCTGAGCACAGAAGGAAGTCCTTTGGGATTGCCACCTGGTCCCCCAATATTGCAAAATTATCTCGTGTCTTTTTCTCTCATTTGCTGTGTGGCTCCTCTTTCAGATACTGAACCCTACTCCATGCAGAACGTGGAGGGAGTCTTACTCAACATCTGGCGCCCGATGGGTAATCTGGAAGTGCAGGCCTCGCTGGAGCGAGAAAAGGAAGTTTTCACCGAAAAGGTGTGGAAAACTCACCGAAAAAAAGGTGAGGGGAAGTCTACCGCACGCAATGCCCAGGATCAACTACAGAAGCCCGGGTCTGTAAGCAAACTGGGAACGTTTTCTTAACCAGGCTAACAAACGGGGCAGGATTTGGCTTTAAAAAAGTAAATTTGGCTTTAAAAAGGTATATTTGGCTTTTAAAACAGTAAGAAACTTTATTATAGACTTTTGATTTGCATGTTTAAAGTATTAAAATTTTAGAAGGTAATCTTTTACAGTTTTTGCATGTTATAATAGAACATAACCTTTGTTTTTCTTGAAAAAGGTACTCTTTTAGATCAGGCTGAAAAAAGAGTGCCATGGTCATCTTAATGTGTTTTCTTACCCAAATTAAAATCTTAATTTGTATTTGGAATCTATCTGTAATAAGAAATGAAACCCCGCTGCCGAATCTCTCCCTGGTGTGGAGAGATTCAAAGGTGGCAGGAAAAGGCAGAGCTATAAGCTCTCCTGCAATAAGATTACTTAATGTTTTATTTAAAAATTACCGGAGAACATCTTATGACAACCAAACTTTGGCTAAGATAACCTTGGGTGCTAGCCATGACTTTAGAAAGCGAAATAGGGAAAAACTTAAAATGTCTTTTTCTATTAAGCATGACTTTGGGAAAAATACGCCATCTGAGTCATTTGCTGAAACTTCCCCCAAAGCTGGATGTGAGGGAAGGGAAGAAGGGAACACGTGGCGATCCAATATGGACGCCCCCTCCCCAAGTAATCTAAAATTAAAGTCCTTCTTGTAATTGAAAAGCTTTTACAAATTTATAAATGCATCCGGGATTTCTGTGCACATGTAAAGGGAAAAGGCCAGCTTAAAAAATGAGTGCGCATAGTTTTGAGCTGAACTTGACCTTTTGCTGTGTACAGAATAAAAACCCGAGACTGTTTTGGCCTTAACAATGGCAAAGTTGAACCTGAGAAAGAAATGCAGGCTGGTTTCCCAAGGCGATTTAAAGTAGCTCTTTTGAAATTTCCCGCCCTGAGGCAAGTACCACCAGGAAGTTGATAGTCAAGTTTACATGTGAATAGCTATGGTTTTGCTTCTTGACTTCCCCAGCAGGAAAATTGTGACCATTTTGAAATTTAGCAGCTATGCCAGGCTTATTGGCTGGAAACTTAAAACTTTTAAGTTCAAATCATCTAAAAGTATTGAGACTTATAATACTGAAATGTTGATCTGAGTATGCCTAGTATAAAGTCTAGAAGATAGAAGTTAATCTATTAATTGAAAATGCCTTATATTTTATTTGAAATGTATCCTTAAATGTAAAAGTATTGATTTGAAAAATGCTAAGCATTTAATTTGCTACCTAAGATTTAAAGCTCTGAAAGTTTAAAATGCAAATTGAATCAGGAAAATTAATTAAATATCTAATGTATAAATTGTTTTTGAAAAAATAAAATGTGTTTTCTCTTAAATGATTAGGAATTCAAAATATGTTACTTCTTGGTCTGATTTAAAAAAGAGGATTAATTTTGTGATCTTAACTGAAATTTTTAATACAAAAACCAGTTTAAATTTTATTGATATTCTTTAAGATAATTATAAAAGGTATAAACAGCTAATGAGATTTCTGTTTGTCTACAATATAATGTTGGCCATCTATCTTTTAGGGATTTTGGTTTGCTCTTCCCTTGTTTATTGTGAGAATAAGGAAATCATCTTTTCTGTCAGAGAACAGTGTAGACAGCCACAATGTTGGGCTGCGTGACTTGGCAGCCGCCATGTTGGCCCCATGGCTCACCGCTCCCCCTGGGGGCTGCCATCTTGGAACAACAAAGGCCCCTCCCTCTGACTTAGCCAATCACAAAAAGAATGTCTGCTTACTGAAGCAGGATAGAATTTCAGGGGTGGAGTTTTAAGACAGAGTTTTACTGTGGAAATGCGGATGGGGTAAAAAGTGTGCTTGCCTCACGGATTTATTTAATACTATTTTTAAAAAGATATCTTTAATGCTAAATAAATTAGCAATCATGGTCTTAATATAATTTCAGTGGTATGATAGACCAATGTTTTAAGCAGTTGGCTTTATAAGGGCTGACAATAGAGCTCATATTTCTTAAAAGGCTTGTAGATACATTTTTAAAAGATATCTTAAATTCTCAGTAGAACCACAGTTATGCATAAATCATAAACAAATTAAGAGTAATTGATTCCATGGTCAAGACTAGATCCTATTATGTTGAGAACTGTTTAAAAAGTGTTGAAAATGTTTTAATTAGATATGTATTTGGAAGTTTTTTCCGAGTGCAATATTTCAAAATATAATATGCTTGGTTGCATAAGGAATTTCTGCCAAATAAAAGAAAGAATTGATTTATTAGTAGCAAAGTCTTTATTTAAACTAGCAATGTCTTTTATTTAAAAGCTCCTCACCGCTGCATTTTAAATTAGGCTGGAAGTGAAGCAGCGTTTGCATCTCGTGTATCAAAATAAAACTTTACTAAATTTACTAATCTTTGTAAGCAATTGAATCCTAGTAAAGTAAATTCTTCTAAAAAGGTTACTGATGGCTTCCCATGACCCCTCTGTATATGCAAATAAGCCAAAGGGGAATGCTGTTTAAAAACATTATTTTAAACTTAATAAAAAGGAGAAATTTTAATATTTTGAAATATCTTCCACTAATATTTACAGGATAATCTAATGATTTGCTGTTAAAATACCAAATCTGAAAATAAGTACAGTCACCATAAATGTTTAATGACTTTGATTTGGAATACATGGCCTTGCGGCACTCTCAGTCAACATCTAAGAAGTAACCCTGTAAGTTACTTGGTGTAAAAAAGAAAGATTTTTCTTTTTTAAGTTAAAGTTCTCCAAGTGTAATCCAGCAGGAGGAAGACAAACCAGACAACCAACAGCCCAGAGACCACCTGGGGCATGGTAAAGTGAAGTATGGTAACAATTAATTCAGGTAAAAACTGTAATTCAGATAACATGCCTAAGTTTTACCTAGGTTACCCAAGGACTCTAGATAATGTGTTTACCCAAAACTGTAATTTAGATAGCATACTGTCTCTGCTTCTGTAAATTTCTTTTTTTTTTTTTTTAACTAGGTTCCTCGTTCCAAACCTTGAGACAGCCAGTTTAAAATTAAGTTGTCATGACCTAGAGCAAAGAATATTCTTACATGGTATTATTCTACAGAGTTTTATTAATAATTTTTGATGCTTTACAACAGTATATTGTGCATTTATCCCAAACAAATTTACAAATGAATTTGAATGTTTTACATGAAGGGATTTATTCCTTTCCACTGTGTGGAGGGCCTCCTGGGGAAGGCACTTAAGCATTCTGTATTGACCTCTCTTGACTTTTTTTGCCAAGAGGAATCCAATTGCCTACAGCTCTTACTTGAGCTCTCCGTTCAAGCTGGGATCATGAAAAGCTAGTACCATGGATCTGTCTCTGGCCCAATGGCGTAAGCTGGGCCCTCTCTGGAGAAGGAACCTGGGTTCCCTATGATCAATGCCAGGACCCTGCCAGCAGGCAAGGGGATCCAAAGGCAGTTGCTGGGCATGGAGGCCAGAGGGACATAGGTTAACAAGGAGACAGAACTGAACCTCACATCACCCTACTTGGCCCAGAGATGGTTGGTAGTCAACGACGGGTAAGACCCCACAGGGTGGGGCGACCTAAGACAGGCACAGCTGGGGGCCAGTAGGAGAAAACTTGGGGTGCAACAAAAGTGGGGCACAGATCCTCACCCCCCCCCCCAGTGTGCACAGGCTTGAACACTTGCCCCTTCTGAGGAAGGTCTCCTGTCCCCATGGCTGCTTCTTGCTTCCCATGCCCAGCCCAGATCAGGATCCAAATAACAGAAGAGATTTGGTCCAGCTGAAATCAGAACCCAGAAAAACAAAGGCTTAGTTTAACAGACTCTAAATTTAAATCTAGCCTAACAACAGGAATGCTGAGGCCTCCTCAAGGATGTAAACTGATCCTTTCAATTAATATTTACAGTGTAAATTAACATCATTGTTGGAATATTAAATTTGACAGTAAAATAGTTGTCAAGTTTTCAAATTAATTAAATTTGGCTAACTTGAAATAAGTAATTATTCATATAGTATTAACAAAAATTTTCATTTCATGGTAAAATTGCTTAACATGCAATGAACCTAAAGCAGTCATATTTTTGTGCAGAGAAAAATAAAAATTTAAAGTTATCTAGACTGCATTAAAAAATTTTCCATAAGCCTCCTAATTAAATCAAAAAAGGGGGATAGTGGAAGAATACCATGTAAGGAAAAATATCCTGTAACTAATTACATCTAGAAAAAATTTTTTTTTTTCATTTTGTAATGCTAACAGCAAGACACCCATGAAAAAAATATGTGGTGTCAAAATAAGCCAAAGGAAAATCATTTGGGCAAATATAAAAAGGATTTCCCAAGTAAAATTTCCTTTATTAACCTTTGGGCGAGAATATGTTTGTATACTTTCGGAAAACAACTCCAAGACCATGTGGATTCCTGTAACAACGGATCACAGAAAGCCAGCCACAAAGACAGAAGAGACAGTTCAGAGATGGAGATGGTGGAAGACGCCTTGCCATGCTAGCAGTCAGCAGCTGTGCGTCACTGCAGGTTGCCCAGGACCAGACCAGAAAGGACCGGACTTGCATTTTCCACCATCCAGAACCAACATTTCATTGCTGGCATGTACACATGAACTTTTGGACATTGAAACATGGACTCAGAACTTTTGGACATTGAAATTGGGACTTGATTATTTTTTAAATAAAAAATAAGGGGGAGATGTGGGAAACTGTTTATTGCCTTCACTATCTGATAAACATAGACAGAGAACTCCCCGAAACCCACCGAAGGCTGGGTGCCATTGAAGCCCTAGCAAAGCTCGGAGCTAGGCGCCACCTCTGTTTGTCCAGACAGTGGTAGCTGAAACTACTCCCCCATTTAGTATTATGTAAATCCTTGCTGAGGGCTAGTCTGCTTGTTACTAGGGGGTCACCTGCCTAAGGGCTATGCTATGGGTGCATCCCAGATCAATGAAAGTTTGGTGAGGCCTGAGCACAGAAGGAAGTCCTTCGGGACTTGCCGCCTGGTCCCCCAATATTGCAAAATTATCTCGTGTCTTTTTCTCTCATTTGCTGTGCGGCTCCTCTTTCAGATACCAAACCCTACTCCATGCAGAACGTGGAGGGAGTCTTACTCAACATAGAGGAAGACATAAACAAACAGAAGGACATACCATGTTCATGGATTGGTAGAATTAACATCATTAAAATGTCCATACTACCCAAAGCAATCTACAGTTTCAATGCAATCCCCATTAAAATACCAACGGCATATTTCAAAGATCTAGAACAAACTCTCCAAAAATTCATTGGAATAAAAAGGACCCCGAATAGCTATAGCAATCTTGAGAAAGAAGAACAAAGTTGGAGGGATCACAATACCAGATATCAAGCTATATTACCAAGCCACAGTTCTCAAAACTGCCTGGTACTGGCACAAGACAGACATATAGACCAATGGAACAGAACAGACAACCCAGGAATCAACACAAGACATTATGCTCAGTTAATATTTGACAAAGCAGGCAAGAGCATACAATGGAGTCAAGACAGTCTCTTCAATAAATGGTGCTGAGAAATTTGGTCAGATAAATGCAAAAAAATGAAACTAGATCGCCAACTTACACCATACACAAAAACAAACTCAATGGCTAAAGGACTTAAATGTAATATGAAAAACACTAAAAATTCTACAAGACTCCATAGGCAGCAAAATAGCAGACATATGTCGTAGCAATATATTTTTTTTAATTTCTTTATTGTTTAAGGTATTACATATGTGTCCTTATCACCCCATTGCCCCATACCTCCCCACTCATACCCTAAGCCCCCTGTTGTCTGTGTCTGTTGGTTAGGCTTATATGCATGCATGTAAGTCCTTTGGTTGATCTCTCCCCCTTACTCCCAATCTCCCCTACCTTGTCGCTGAGGTTTGAACATCTGATCGATGCTTCTCTGTCACTGGATCTGTTTTTGTTCATCAGTTTATGTTGTTCATTATATTCCATAAATGAGTGAGAGCATGTGATCTTTATATTTCTGTGACTGGCTTATTCACTTAGCATAATGTTCTCCAGTTCTATCCATGTTGTAGCAAATGGTAAGAATTCCTTCTTTTTTACCTCAGCATAGTATTCCATTGTGTAGATGTATCACAGTTTTTTTTTTTTTAATCCACTCATCTGCTGTTGGGCACATAGGCTGTTTACAAATCTTAGCTATGGTGAATTGTGCTGCTATGAACATAGGGGTGCATATATCCTTTCTGATGGGTGTTTCTAGTTCCTTAGGATATATTCCTAGAAGTGGGATCACTGGGTCAAATGGCAGTTCCATTTTTAGTTTTTTGAAGAAACTCCATACTGTTCTCCACAGGGGCTGCACCAGTCTGCATTCCTACCAGCAGTGCACAAGGGTTACTTTTCCTCTGTATACTTGCCAGCACTTGTCGTTTATTGATTTATTGATGATAGCCATTCTGACAGGTGTACTGCATTGTTGTTATGATTTGCATCTCGCGGATAATTAGTGACTTTGAGCATGTTTTCATATGTCTCTTGGCCTTTCTTCTGTCTTCTTTTGAAAAGGATCTATTTAGGTCTGTTGCTCATTTTTTTTTGATTGGTTTGTTTATCTTCTTTTTGTTAAGTTGTATGAGTTCCCTGTAAATGTTGGAGATTAAACCTTTATCAGTGATAACAATGGCAAATATGTTCTCCCATGCAGTGGGTTTTCTTGTTGTTTTCTTTTGCTGTGCAAAAGATTTTTATTTTGATGTAGTCCCATTTGTTTATTCTCTCTTTAGTTTCTGTTGCCCTAGGAGCAGTATCAGTAAAGAAAATGCTTCGGCATATGTCAGATTTTGCTGCCTGTGGATTGATTCTTCTAGTATTTTTATGGTTTCCTGTCTTATGTTTAAGTCCTTTATCCATTTTGAGTTTATTTTTGTGTATGATGTAAGTTGGTCTGTTTTCATTTTTTTGCATGAATAGTCCAATTTTTCCAAAGACATTTATTGAAGAGACTGTCTTGACTCCATTGTATGTTCATGCCTCCTTTGTCAAATATTAATTGAGCATAGTGGTTTGGGTTGATTTCTGGGTTCTCTATTCTATTCCATTGGTCTATATGTCTGTTCTTGTGCCAGTACCAGGCATTTTTGAGAAAAGTGGCTTGGTAATACAACTTGATATCTGGTGGTATTGAGATCCTACCTTCTTATTCTTCTTTCTCAGGATCACGGCAGCTATTCAGGGTCTTTTTTTAATTATTCCAGATGAATTTTTGGATAGTTTGTTCTAGGTCTGTGAAATATGCCATTGGTATTTTAATGAGAAGTGCATTGAATGTATAGATTGCTTTGGGAAGTATGGACATTTTGATGATGTTGATTCTACCAATCCATGAACATGTTATGTTCTTCCATCTGTTTATGTCTTCTTCTATCTCTTTTTTCAGTGTCCTGTAGTTTTCTGTGTATAAGTCTTTTACCTCCTTAGTTAAGTTTATTCCTAGGTATCTTAATTTTTTTGATGTGATGGTAAATGGGATTGCTTTTTTAGTCTCTCTTTCTGTAAGTTCACTATCGATGTATAGAAATGACATAGATTTCTTGACATTAATTTTGTATCCTGCTACATTGCTGAATTCATTTATTAAGTCTATTTTATTTATGGAGTCTGTAGGGTTTTTTATGTACAGTATTATGTCATCTGTGAATAAGGACAATTTTACTTCTTATTTTCCAATTTGGATGCCTTTTATTTCTTCTTCTTGTCTAATCACATGGCTAGTACTTCCAGTACTAGGTCAAACAGGAGTAGTGAAAGTGGGCATCTCCATCTTGTTCATTCCTCAGTTGGCAGCAGCTACTCTGGTGGGTGCTGTTCGCAGCAGTGGTGGCTCCTCTGGCTGGTGGGGGGAGGCTGCTTGCACAACCTCTGCTCCTCTGATGGGAGTGGGCTGATCATGAGGCTGCTGATCCTCAGATGGGGCAGGCTGCTTGCATGGCTGGTGCTCCTCGAATGAGAGAGGACTGCTCACATAGCTGCTGCTCCTTGGATGGGAGACTTGGTGACCTTGGGACCACAGCCGAGTTAGCAGTTCCCTGGCACGGGTAGCTTTAGAGTCCCAGGTGTTATCTGAGGGCACCCTTGGTGGTTATGTAGCTCGCTCTCTAGCACATTGGCCAGACAGGATAAAATTCACCTTGACACGACACAACACAAAGGGAACAAAACACAAATGTACTCATGACATGGAAAACCCCAATATAAGTGAGCACCCAAGGAAAGAGAATTAGGAGAGAGAAAAGAGAGCACAAATGATATTGAAGAGAGAAATAAAGATAAGGGAGAAAAGAAAAAGGAAGAAAATGGAGAAAAAAAAAATATATATATATATATATATATATATATATATATATATATATATATATAGAGAGAGAGAGAGAGAGAGAGAGAGAGAGAGAGAACACCACAGAACAAACAAATAAACCAAAAAAATGCAAACACCAAACACCCAGCAAAGACGGTAGGACAGATTCTGTAGAGAAAATAAGGTTAAGAATTGGATGAATATGGGAAGGTCCTCAGTTCAGTATAGAGGAAGTAGAGGGGATGAGTGGATAAGAAGAAAGAGGATGAGAAGAAAATAATAATAAATTTATTTAAAAAATTGATTTAAAAATGGTATAAAAGTAAAAATAGCAAATAAAATAAAATGATGGAAAAATAATGTGAAAAGAAATAGAAAATGAAGCAACAAACAAATAAAGGAAAATAAATAAAAAAGGAAAAAAACAGATAACAAAATAATAATAAAATAAAATAAAAATGAAAAAGTGGAGTGTCGTTCCTTTGGCTGGCTTAAGATCCCATTCTTCAGTACTGTCTGTGGTTTCTGTTTCCTGTTGTTGGGACTGAAGGCCTCTCTTTAGGCCAGTCCCTGTGGACTCTCAGGGACTATTCATATATGTTTTTAATCCTTTCTACCATTCAGGGTGTATTGTGGGTGTGGCTGTGTTGGTTGCCTGGAGACTGGAGGGTAGGCTATCTCTTCAGGAGAAAAGGGCTGCCCAGGAGAAAAGGGCTGCCCAGGTCCCGGGCTCAGGTATGACTCATCAGACGCGCTGCCACTTCTCCTGGACCCTCTCCTCTCCCCAAACTCTCCCCAGACTCCACAAGTCCTCACCTTTTCCTGCACCTCAGCCAAGGGTGAGTGTCAGTATCCAAAAGGTCCTATGAACTAGGTTCAGTGAAAAAAAGCACAGGACACAGAGAGGGGAAAGACTGCACCTCTGTGAGCTCCTCTCCTGCTGGCACTGCGCTGTCTGGTGAGCCTTTCAGACTGCCCCCTCATGACTGTGGACCCAGGTCTCGAATCCCCTGCCACCAGCAGTCCTATGGACCTCCTTTCCACAGTCAGACTCTGTGCCTGTCCCAAGGGACGCGGCTCGGTGCTGTGCGGTTTCCCTCTGACTCTCTGGGCTCAGAGGTCTGGCAGATCGCTCCTGCCCAGATCCTTGATTTTACCTTATTCCAGGGGTCCTCTGCCCTTTCCAGCCGCAAATTGTTTCACCAGCTGAGTCTCCTTTGCCAGTTTGGGGTGGATGTTATTTGTTTCAACTGCTCATTCTATCTGCTCCGGGGCAAGGCTCAGGACATGTCCATCTATTCCGCTGCCATTTTGTCTGTAGCAATAACTTTACAGACACAGCTCCTAGGCAATGTAGACTAAGAAGAAAATAAACAAATGGGAGTCTATCAAAATAAAAAGCTTCTGCACAGCAAAAGAAACCATCAACAAAACAACAAGAAAGCCCACTGCATGGGAGAATATATTTGGCAATGATATTTCTGGTAAGGGCTTAATCTTCAAAATTTAGAGAACTCATGTAACAACAAAAGAATGATAAACGATCCAATCAAAAAATAGACAAAGGATCTAAATTGACACTTTTTGAAAGAGGACATACAGAAGGCCCAGAGACATATGAAAACATGCTTAAAGTCACTAATCATCCGAGAAATGTAAATCAAAACAACAATGAGGTACCATCTACCAACTGTCAGAATGGCTATCATCAACAAATCAACAAACGACAAGTGCTGGCAAGGATGCGGAGAAAAAGTAACCCTCGTGCACTGCTGGTGGGAATGCAGACTGGTGCAGCCACTGTGGAGAACAGTATGGAGTTTCCTCAAAAAACTAAGAATGGAACTGCCATTTGACCCAGTGATCCCACTTCTAGGACTATATCCCAAGAAACCAGAAATACCAATCAAAAAGGATATATGCACCCCTATGTTCATAGCAGCACAATTTATAATAGCTAAGATTTGGAAACAGCCTAGTGCCCATCAGCAGATGAGTGGATTAAAAAACTGCTTTACATCTACACAATGGAATATCATGACGCTATAAAAAAGAAGGAACTTTTACCATTTGCAACAGCATAGATGGAACTAGAGAGCATTATGCTAAGTGAAATAAGGTAGTTCGAGAAAGATAAATATCACATGATCTCACTCATTTGTGGGATATAATGATCAACATAATTTGATGAACAGGAATAGATCTAGAGACAAATGATAGGGGAGGGGGTGGGTTAGAGAGCAACCAACGGACTTGTATGCATGCATATTAGCATAACCAATGGACACAGACACTGTGGAGGTGGTGGCTTGCCCAGTGTGGGAATGGCTGGGGGTTTAGGGGGGTCAATTGGCAGAAAAGGAGACATATGTAAATCTTTTGACAATAAAAATAAATAAATAAAAGAAAATAAGCGGAACTCAAATAAACCTATTTTTCTTGTTCTCTGAAAGAGAAATATTTCCTGTTGCACACACCAAACAAGTCAGTACAAGACTAATGATGTGGAAATCAGCTAAAAATATATTTGCTGCTAGTATTAGTGGGGAGAAATGATGAGCCTGTGCGTTAGGTGAGTAAGGGAAATGAATGCAACATGATTACAGTAATCAGTCATTAGTGACCGATGTAGTTCATTATTAATAATTATGTATAACAGGATATTGTAAAAATTAAGTTATGAAATTTTTTTAAACTTTTCTTATATATCGTTATATTGCCTGGGCCGCAAAAATGTTTGTTGTGAGCTGCAAGTGGCCTGCGGGCTGCAAGTTTGACATTCTTGCTCTAGGTACACTTTTTTGCTGAAAATTGTAAGAATTTATTTTATTCATGGATGAGTAATATTCTAGTGTAGATACTATGTACTATGTACCATAGCTTTTTTATTCACTTGTCTATTGATGGGACCTTGGGTTGCTTCCACAGCTTAGCTATTGTAAATAATGCTACAATGTACATAGGGGTGCAAATAAACTTTTGAATTAGTGTTTTGAGTTTCTTCAGATACATTCCCAGAAGGGGTATCATTGGGTCATAAAGAAATTCTATTTTTAATTTTTTTCAGGAACCTCCATACTGTTTCCAACAGTGGCTGCACCTACCTACATTTCCACTAAAATGTATGAGAATTTTTTTCCCACATCCTCGTCAACACTTGTTGTTTGTTGATTTATTGATGTTAACCATTCTAACAGGTGTGAGGTGATATCTAATTGTGGTTTTAGTTTGCATTTATCTGATAGTTAGTGACATTGATTATCTTTTCTGAGTATCTATTCATATCCTTTGCCCATTATTTAATTGGTTGTCTTTTTTTTTTTTGGTGTTGAATTGTATATGGTTTTTATAAATTTTGGATATTAATCCCTTATCAGATGTATCATTGGAGAATATGTTCTCCCAATCAGTGGGTTGTCTTTTCATTTTGTTGATGATTTCCTTAACTGTGCAAAAAATTTTTAGTTTGATGTAGTCCCAAATGTTTATTGTTTCTTTTTTTGCCCTCGACTGAGGAGATATATGAAAAAAAATATTACTAAGAGAAATGTTTGTGATTTTACTTTTTATGGATTCTTTTTAAAAAATTATGTTATCTAGTCTTACACTTAAGTCTTTAAACAAGTTTTAGTTTATTTTATATTTGTTTAATAAGATGGTCTTGTTGTTGTGTGTGTGTGTTTTGCATGTATCTGTCCAATTTTCCAACAACATTTACTGAATAGAGTGTCTTTACACCATTATATATTCTTGCTGCCTTTGTCAATTATTATTTGACCATATATGCATGGGTTTATTTCTGGGCTCTCTATTATGTTCCATTGATCTACATGTCTGTTTTTTGTTTTTATGCTAGTACCATGCTGTTCTGATTACTTTAGCCTTGTAGTATAGTTTGATATTAGGTAGTGTGATAGCTCTGACTTTGTCTTTTGTCTCAAGATTTCTGTGGCTGCCCTGGCCAGGTGGCTCAGTTGGTTGGAGCATCATCTCATACATCAATAGTTACAAGTTCAATTCATAGTCAGGGCACATATCTAGATTGTGGGTTCAATTCCCAGTCTGGGTTGCATAGGGGAGGTGCTGATCAATGTTTCTCTCTCACATCTATGATTCATTCTCTCTTTCTCTCTCTCTCTCACACACTCTCTCTAAAATCAGTAACATATCTTTAGGTAAGGATAAAAAAAGATTGCTGTTGCTATTTGGAGTTTTTGTGATATCATAGAATTTTTGGATTTTTTGTTTTAGTTCTGTGAAATAAGCCATTGGTATTTTGATAGCAATTATGTTGAATCTACAGATTGCTTTGGAACTATGGACAACTTAATGATGTTAATTATTCTTATCCATGAGCACAGTATATTTTTCCACTTATTTGTATCTTTTTCAATTTCTTCAGTGTCTGATAATATTTGAGTACAGGTATTTTACCTCCTTGATTAAATTTATTCCTAGGTATTTTATTTTTTGATGCAATTGTAAATGGGGTTGTTTTCTTAGTTTCTATTTCTGGTAGTTCATTATTGGTTTGTGAATGCGCAGCCAATTTCTGAAGATTTATTTTGTATCTTGCTACTTTACTGAATTAATTTATCAGCTTCAGTGGTTAGATCTTTAAGTGTTCTGTATATACAGTATCATGTTATATGCAAATAATAACAGTTTTACTTCTTCGTTTCCAATTTGGATGCCTTTTATTTCTTCCTGTCTGATTGCTGTGGCTAGTACTATTTTGAATAAGAGTGGTGAAAGCAGACATTGCTGTCTTGCTCCTGATCTAAATGGGGGTGTTTTTAGTTTTTCTCGATAAGTATGATGTTAGGTGCAGGTTTGTCATATGTGGCCTTCATTATATTGAGATATGTTCCCTCTATTCCCAACATGTTATGAGTTTTTGTCATAAACAGGTGCTGTATATTGTCAAAATCTTTTTATGCATCTATTTTTATGATCATATGATTTTTATCCTTTGTTTTGTCTATGTGGTGTATCACATTAGTTGATTTGCGGATATTGTATCAAACTTGTATCCAAGAAATAAATCCCTCTTGATCATGGCGTAGAATCCTTTTAATGTACTGCTGAATTTAGTTTGCTATTTTGCTGAGGATATTTGCATCTATGTTCATCAGGAATATTGACTTATAATTTTCTTTCTTTGTAGTGTCTTTATCTGGTTTTGGAATTAGGATAATGCTTGGCTTGGAAAATGTGCTTGGGTGATTTCCCTACCCTTGAAATTTTTGGAATAATTTGAAAAGAATAGGTGTTACTTCTACTTTGAATGTCAGGTAAAATTCACCTGTGAAGCCATCCAGTCCAGTACTTTTGTTTGTTGGGAGTTTTTAAAATTTATTTATTTACTTATTACTGTTCAATTGAATTAGCTCTATTTGGTTTGTTCAAATTTTCTGTTTCTTCTTGATTCAGTTTTGAGAGGTTTATGTTTCTAGGAACTTACCCAGATTGTTCAATTTGTTGGCATAAAGTTGTTCATAATATTTTCTTATACTCATTTGTATTTCTGTGGTGTCAGTTATTACTTCTCCTTTTGCAGTTATGATATTTTTTATTTGGGTCCTTTCTCTTTTTTTCTTGTTGAGTCTGGTTAAAGGTTTATCAATCTTGATTATTTCTTCGAAGAACCAGATCTTGGTTTCATTGATCTTTTTTTGTCCTGATTTTTTAGACTATTACATTTATTTCTGCTTTGATCTTTATTATTACCTGTGTTCTACTCACATTGGGCTTTGCTAGTTGTGTTGTTTTTTTCTAGTTCCTTGAAGTATAAGATTAGAATATTTATTTCAAATTTTTCTTATCTGTTGAGGTAGTTTATAATGCTATGAATTTCCCTCTTGCCGAAACCGGTTTGGCTCAGTGGGTAGAGCGTCGGCCTGCAGACTGAAAGGTCCCAGGTTCGATTCCGGTCAAGGGCATGTACCTGGGTTGCGGGCACATCCCCAGTGGTAGATGTGCAGGAGGCAGCTGATCGATGTTTCTCTCTCATCGATGTTTCTAACTCTCTATCTCTCTCCCTTCCTCTCTGTAAAAAATCAATAAAATATATTAAAAAAAAAAAATTTCCCTCTTAGGCCTGTTTTCACTGTGTTCCATCAATTTTGGTTTGCTGTGTTCTCATTTTCATTTGTCTCCAGGTATCTTTTTGTTTGTTTCTTGATTCCATTATTAACCCATTCAGTGTTTAGGAACATGTTATTTAGCTTCTATGTCTTCGTGGGCTTTTCAGGTTTTCTTTTTTCTTTGTTATTGATGTCTAGTTTTATACTTTTGTGGCAAAAGAAGATGCTTATTATTATTTTAATTTTACTATATTTATTGAGACTTGTTTGTGTACTAACATGTAGTTTATCCTAAAAAATATTCCATGTGCACTTGAAAAGAATGTACCAGTATTTTTCTATGTATAAGATACAATTTATTTTCTAAAATATTTATTTATTTATTTTATTTTTTTTTTAAATATATTTTATTGATTTTTTACAGAGAGGAAGGGAGAGAGATAGAGAGTTAGAAACATCGATGAGAGAGAAACATCGATCAGCTGCCTCCTGCACATCTCCCACTGGGGATGTGCCCGCAACCCAGGTACATGCCCTTGACCGGAATCGAACCTGGGACCTTTCAGTCCGCAAGCCGACGCTCTATCCACTGAGCCAAACCGGTTTCGGCTTCTAAAATATTTAGACTGAAAATCGAGGGGCGTCTTATACACAAAAGTCTGCCAAGGAGGGAGTCGTGGGTGCATAGCTGCCCATACCTTGTCAAACAGGCTTTCTCCAATCACAAGACTTATTGTTACTGACATAAGTTGGAGGTGGAGGTGGAGAGTGAGCAGATGCAACAAGGACTGGAGCATTCTGAGCCCATAAAGATGTCAAAAAATAAAAAGATAAATACCAGTAAACAATTGTCTTACTCTGCAAAATTCAAACTGAATATAATCAGCTATGCAAAAGAGCATGAAAATAGAGCTGCAGAAAAACAATATGGGAAAGAGATAAGACAGAGTAGAGAAGATGGCGGCGGTATAGGCAGACACGTCCCAGGTCGTGTCCCTGAGCAAATGGAGTGAGCAGCTGAAACTAGTAACATCCACCCCGAATTGGCGAAATTCCTCAGCTGGCGAGACAGTTTACAGCCGGGAAGAGCAGAACTCCCCTGGAAAGGTAAAAAAACCAGGGATTTGGGCAGGAAAGTTTGCCAGTCCTCTGAGCCCAGAGAGTCGGAGGGAGACCGCGTGGCAGACAGCCGCCTCCCTTGGGACAGGCACAGCCCCTGACGGGGGAAAGGAGAACCGCGGGATTCCTGGCGCTGCCGGGGGAATTGAGAGCTCGGTCTGTGATCACAGAGGACTGAGCCTAAAGGGGGCAGCCTGAAGAGCTGACCAGACCATGCAGTCCCGGTAAGAGAAGAAGCTTACAGAAACCAAGCCTTCCCCGTTTCCGCGGCCGGCGTTTGTTTGTTTGTTTTCACTGAACCCTGTTCATGGGACATTTCGGATACAGACACTCACCTGTGCTGAAGAGAGGGAGAGTGTGCAGAGGAGTGGAATCTGGGGAGAGACTGAGGAGAGAAGGGGGGTCAGGAGAGGTGGCAGCGAATTGAGTGCTGAGACACCCCTGAGCCCACGTCTGAGGCAGCCATTCTCTCCGGAGAGTGAGACTCCTCCCCCCAGCCCCCAGGCAAGGAGCACAGCCACACCCAGATTCCACCCTGTAGGAGATCAAGGATTAAAATAACCTGATCAGTCCCTGGGAGTTAACAGGGTCTGGCCTATAGAGGGATT
The DNA here is from genome assembly GCF_014108235.1 of Myotis myotis. Lineage (NCBI taxonomy): Eukaryota > Metazoa > Chordata > Mammalia > Chiroptera > Vespertilionidae > Myotis > Myotis myotis. The sequence continues at coordinate 106,574,723 of NW_023416335.1, forward strand.
TTCAATCCCAGCAACAACACAGCACTCGTAACTCTTACGCAGCCAGCTCTGGGCAGTGAACTTCCACTGGACAGAGAGGCCCTGTAGCCTCAGAGGCCAACCCCAGAACACTGCCACCCAGAGGCTGACCCACAAACTGACTCTTTGCTAAACACCAAATAAGGCAGTCAGGGAAACAAATGCGGCTTGCTTTAAAATAAGGACTGTGGTTTACAACACAGAGGAACAGTGTATCGCAGGGAAACTCAACACTCTCCTGAATACCTGGCAGGTCTAAGGCGAGCCACACTGAAGAATAGAAGAACCGAAGGACCTTCACTACTGCAATATTTTTTTTTTTTCTTTTCCTCTTCTTCTTTTTTTTTTTTCTTCTTTTTTCCATCACCTGATTTTACCCTTTTAATTACTACCTTCTTATTTTTGACCAGTATTATTACTGCTACCATTTTACCATTTTTTTTAAAGTGCCATTTTATTTTCTCTTTATTTTATTTTGGGATTAGTGTTCTCCATTCTATTTTCATCGTTATATTATTGGTTGTTTCTAGTTTGCATTTATCTCCAGGGAGCTGTTGCTGGAATTTGTTGGGATTAATGGCTGTTCTATAGGAGCATTCTCCTCATATAAAAAGTCTCTTCCCCTCTTCCACTTCATTCTCTATTTTCGCTCTTTTTTTTTCTTTTCCTTTCTTTTCTCACTTTTACTTTCCCCCCTCCTTTTTCCCACTTTCATTTTTGCACTCCTTTTTTTGGTCCCTAATTTTCTTTTCTTTTTTCTCTTTTCTCTTTTTCTCTTCCTTCTTCCTTATCCCCTAATTCTCTTAATTCAGGTGGTGACCTTTATTTGGGGTTATTAATATCGTGAATATATTTGTGTATAGTGCCTGGTACGTGGTGCCTTGTTGTGTTGTATTTTGTGTCTTTAAATCAACACAGCAGATCCAAGCAACAGCAACCTCCTGAGCACCACACCCTCTGCTGAGGAACAGCAGCTGTACGTGAAACCTCGCCCCACCAGCCAGAAGAGCCACCACAGCTGTGAACAGCACCCACTAGAGGAGTTGCTGCCAACTGAAGAGCAGCTGCTACCGCAACCGCCCGAAGAGGAACCGCAGACCAAGGAGTCACTGCCACCAAGGGAGCAGCCACTGAACGACTCAACGTCTAGATATGTCAGTGAGATCAAACATGGGTAGACAAAGAAACCCCCAAAGGAAAGAGAAGGAGGACTCTCCAGAAAAGCAGCTAAGTAATACAGAGGCATGCAACATGACAGAAAAAGAATTCAGAAAAGGGTCCTAGAGTGCATAAACCGGATGGAGGAAAAAATCGACAACCTCAGCAAGAAGCAAGAAGAAACAGATGAAAAAATCGATAACATATGGAAGAAGCTAGAAGAAACAGATGAAAAAATCGATAACATATGGAAGAAGCTAGAAGAAACAGATGAAAAAATCAACAACTTAAGTAAGACCCAAGAAGATATGAAGAGTGATATAGCTGCAATGAAAAACTCCATTGAAAGTATCAACAGTAGACTAGGAGAAGCGGAGGACCGAATTAGTGATTTAGAAGACAAGGAAGCAAAACACACCCAAAATGTACTGCAATTGGAGAAAAAAATGAAAAGACAGGAGGAGAGCCTAAGGGAGCTTTGGGACAACATGAAACGAAACAACATACGAATAATAGGGGTACCAGAACAACAGAAGGATGAACAAGGATTAGAAAACCTATTAGAAGAAATAATATCAGAAAACTTCCCTGAGGTGGGGAAGAAAAAAGTCACACAAGCCCAGAGAGTCCCAAACAAGGTGAACCCAAAAAGACCCACACCAAGACACATCATAATTACCATGGCAAATGTTCAGGACAAAGAGAGAATCTTACAGGCTGCAAGAGAGAGACGGAAAGTTACATACAAGGGATCTCCCATTAGATTATCAAATGATTTCTCAGCAGAAACACATCAGGCCAGAAAAGAATGGACGGAAATTTACAAAGTGATGCAAAGCAAAGGACTGAATCCAAGAATACTCTATCCAGCAAGGCTATCATTCAAACTTGAAGGGGAAATAAGAAGCTTCACAGACAAAAAAAGGCTAAGGGAGTTTATCACCACCAAGCCAGCAATGCAAGGAATGCTAAAGGGACTGGTATAAAAATAAGAAATAAAAAGCTCAGAAAGAAAACAGCCACACAAAAACAGAAATGCCTACAAACAACTACCTTTCAATAATAACTTTAAACGTAAACGGACTAAATGCTCCAAACAAAAGACATCGAGTGGCTGAATGGATAAAAAAACATGACCCATACATCTGCTGTCTACAAGAAACCCACCTCATTAGAAGGGACTCACACAGACTGAAAGTGAAAGGATGGAAAAATATCTTTCAGGCAAATGGAAAGGAAAAGAAAGCTGGGGTAGCAATACTTATATCGGACAAAATAGACCTCAAAGTGAAGGCCATAACAAGAGATAAGGAAGGCCACTTCATAATACTAAAGGGATCAATACAACAAGAAGATATAATCCTGGTAAACATATATGCACCCAATGCAGGAGCACCCAAATTCATAAAAAAACTCCTGGAAGATATCAAAGGAGACATCGACAACAATACAATCATAGTAGGGGACTTTAATACACCACTGACAGCACTGGATAAGTCCTCTAGACAAATAATCAGCAAAGATACAGCAATCCTAAATGACTCACTAGATCAGATGGACTTAATAGACATCTTCAGAACACTTCACCCGAAAGCCAGGGAATATACATTCTACTCAAATGCTCATAGGACATATTCAAAAATAGACCATATATTGGGTCACAAGCAAAGTATCCCCAAATTCAAGAAAATTGAAATCATAAAAAGCGTCTTCGCAGACCACGATGGCATAATATTAGAAATAAACTACAATAAAAACAACCCAAAATACTCAAACACCTGGAAGCTGAATAGCATGCTATTAAATATTGATTGGGTTACCAATGAAATCAAAGAAGAAATTCGAAACATCCTGGAAACTAATGACAATGAAAACACAACAATCCAAAACCTATGGGACACAATGAAAGCAGTCCTGAGAGGGAAGTTTATAGCTCTACAGGCCTATCTCAACAAACAAGAAAAAATGGTAGTAAATCATCTAACTCTACAACTCAAAGAATTAGAAAGAGAGCAACAAGAAAACCCCAGAGTGAGCAGAAGGAAGGAGATAATAAAGATTAGAGCAGAAATAAATGACATAGAGACCAAAAAAACAATACAGAAAATCAATGAAACCAAGAGCTGGTTCTTTGAAAGGATAAACAAGATTGACAAACCTCTAGCCAGACTCACCAAGAAGCAAAGAGAGAGGACTCAAATAAACAATATCAGAAACGATAGAGGCGAAATAACAACAGACCCCACAGAAATACAAATGATTGTTAAAAAATACTATGGACAGCTCTACTCCAACAAACTAGACAACCTGGAGGAAATGGACAAATTCCTAGAAAAATACAACATTCCAAAACTCAATCAGGAAGAATCTAAAAATCTCAACAGGCCAATAACTATGGAAGAAATTGAAGCAGTCATCAAAAAGCTTCCAGCAAACAAAAGCCCAGGACCAGACGGCTTCACAGGGGAGTTTTACCAAACATTCAAGGAAGAACTAAAACCTATCCTCCTCAGACTACTACAAAAAATTCAAGAGGAAGGAACACTTCCAAGCTCATTCTATGAAGCCAGCATCACCCTAATACCAAAACCAGGGAAAGACAACACAATGAAAGAGAATTACAGGCCAATATCCCTCATGAACATAGATGCCAAAATCCTCAACAAAATCTTAGCAAATCGGATCCAGCAGTACATCAGAAAGATCATACACCATGACCAAGTAGGATTTATCCCAGGGATGCAAGGATGGTACAATATCCGCAAATCAATAAACGTGATACATCACATAAACAAATTGAAAGAAAAAAACCACATGGTCATATCAATTGATGCAGAAAAAGCATTTGACAAAATTCAACACCCATTTTTGATAAAAGCTCTCAGCAAGGTGGGAGTAGAAGGATCATACCTCAACATAATAAAAGCCATATATGACAGGCCCACAGCCAACACCATACTCAATGGACAAAAACTAACACCATTTCCCCTAAGAACAGGAACAAGACAGTGATGCCCCCTCTCACCACTCCTGTTCAACATAGTACTGGAAGTGTTAGCCATTGCAATTCGGCAAGAAGAAGAAATAAAAGGCATCCAAATTGGAAAAGAGGAAGTAAAACTGTCCTTATTTGCAGACGACATGATATTATACATACAAAACCCTAGAGACTCCATCAAAAAGCTACTGGACTTAATACATGAATTTGGCAATGTAGCAGGATACAAAATTAACCCCAAGAAATCCGAGGCATTTCTATACACCAATAGTGAACTTTCAGAAAGAGAGATTATAAAAACAATCCCGTTTACCATCGCACCAAAAAAATTAAGCTACCTAGGAATAAACTTAACTAAAGAGGTAAAAGACCTCTACTCAGAAAACTACAGGACGTTGAAAAAAGATATAGAGGAAGACATAAACAGATGGAAGAACATACCGTGTTCATGGATTGGTAGAATCAACATCATTAAAATGTCCATACTACCCAAAGCAATCTATAAATTCAACGCACTTCCCATTAAAATACCAACGGCATACTTCAGAGATCTAGAACGAACTCTCCAAAAATTCATCTGGAATAAAAAAAGACCTCGAATAGCTGCAGCAATCCTGAAAAAGACCAAAGTAGGTGGGATCTCAATACCAGATATCAAGATGTATTACAAAGCCACTGTTCTCAAAACTGCCTGGTACTGGCACAAGAATAGGCATATAGATCAATGGAATAGAATAGAGAGCCCAGAAATCAGCCCGAACCAATATGCTCAATTAATATTTGACAAAGGAGGCAAGAACATACAATGGAGCCAAGATAGTCTCTTCAATAAATGGTGCTGGGAAAATTGGACAGATATATGCAAGAAAATGAAACTAGACCACCAACTTACACCATACACAAAAATAAACTCAAAATGGATAAAGGACTTAAATGTACGACAGGAAACTATAAAAATTCTAGAAGAATCCAAAGGCAACAAAATCTCAGACATATGCCGAAGCAATTTCTTCACTGATACAGCTCTTAGGGCACTTGAAACTAAAGAGAAAATGAACAAATGGGACTACATCAAAATAAAAAGCTTCTGCACAGCAAAAGAAACCATCAACAAAACAACGAGAAAACCCACTGTGTGGGAAAACATATTTGCCAATGTCATATCCGATAAGGGCCTAATCTCCAAAATTTATAGGGAACTCATACAACTTAACAAAAGGAAGATAAACAATCCAATCAAAAAATGGGCAAAGGACCTAAATAGACACCTTTCAAAAGAGGACATTCAGAAAGCCAAGAGACATATGAAAACATGCTCAAAGTCACTAATCATCCGAGAGATGCAAATCAAAACAACAATGAGGTACCATCTCACACCTGTCAGACTGGCTATCATCAACAAATCAACAAACGACAAGTGCTGGAGAGGATGTGGAGAAAAAGGAACACTTGTGCACTGCTGGTGGGAATGCAGACTGGTGCAGCCACTATGGAAGACAGTATGGAGTTTCCTCAAAAAACTACAAATGGAACTCCCATTTGACCCTGTGATCCCACTTCTAGGAATATATCCCAAGAAACCAGAAACACCAATCAGAAAGGATATATGCACCCCTATGTTCATAGCAGCACAATTCACCATAGCTAAGATCTGGAAACAGCCTAAGTGCCCATCAGTAGATGAATGGATTAGAAAACTGTGGTACATCTACACGATGGAATACTATGCTGCTCTAAAAAGGAAGGAACTCTTACCATTTGCAACGTCATGGATGGAACTGGAGAGCATTATGCTAAGTGAAATAAGCCAGTCAATGAAGGAAAAATACCACATGATCTCACTCATTCATGGATAATAGAGACCATTATAAACTTTTGAACAATAATAGATACAGAGGCAGAGCTGCCTCTAACAGATTGTCAAACTGCAGCAGGAAGGCCGGGGAGGGTTGCGGGGCAGGAGGTAGGGGGGTAAGAGATCAACTAAAGGACTTGTGTGCATCATAGAAGCATAACCAGTGGACATAAGACATGGGGGGATAGGGGAGGCTAGGGGACTGTCTAGGGCGGGGGGATAAAATGGACACATATGTAATACCCTTTGTAATACTTTAAGCAATAAAAAAAAAAAAAAAATAGAGCTGCAGAGAGACAATTTGGACCTCTTCCCACTGCGTGTCTGATCAGATAGTGGAGAAAACAGGAAGAACAACTCCTTAAGATTCCAAAACAGAAGAAGATCTTAAGAGGAAAATCATCAAAATGGGCAAACTTGCCCTAACTGGTTTGGCTCAGTGGATAGAGCATCAGCCTGCAGACTCAAGGGTGCCAGGTTCGATTCCGGTCAAGGGCATGTAACTTGGTTGCAGGCACATACCCAGTAGGGAGTGTGCAGGAGGCAACTGATCGATGTTTCTCTCTCATCGATGTTTCTAACTCTCTATCCCTCTCCCTTCCTCTCTGTAAAAAAATCAATAAAATATATTTTTTAAAAAATAGATTAAAATGGGCAAACTTGGAGCAGAGGCTTAAGACTTGGATTATGGAGCAGCGCCAGATGGCTTCTGTGAGTCAACCAAGCTTATTCAATGTCAGGCAAGAATGTTTGCAAGTGAAATGAACATTGTTGATTTTATAGGAAAGGCAAAATGGTGCTTCAATTTCATGAGGAGATAAGGGTTGGTCATGAGAACACAAAAAAAGTTAGCTCAGAAAATGTCACCAGTTTATGAGGATGGTCTCACATATATAGACAGTGACTCAGAAGACAGCAATAATACAATAGAGGTTGAAGAAATTGATATGTCTGGAACTAATAGTGATGAAGAAGAGAGCAGTGATGCAATAGAGGCTGAATAAAGTAATATACTGCATAATATCATAGTATTGGTACGCAAACATGACCTGTGATAATTACTAAATAAAAATGTGTTTTGTTTTATGTTTGAAATATTGATTTCTTAATTTTGGGTTGGAAAAGTGGGGGGGCATCTTCTACATGGGGGCATCTTATCCATGGAAAATATGGTATATTTGATTTCTTTGGGGTGAAATGCTCTGAAAATATCAATTAAATCCATCTACTTTAGCGTGTCATTTAAGGATACTCTTTCCTTGTTGATTTTCAGTCTAGAATATATATCCAGTGATGTCAGTGTGGTGTTAAAATCATCTACTATGACTGTATTATTTTTTATCTCTCCCTTTATGTTCATCAATATTTGCTTTGTATACTTAGTTGCTCCTTTGTTGGTGACATAAATGATCCATTTACCACTATGTAGCGTTCTTCTTTGTTTCTTATTATATCCTTTGTTTTAACATCAATTTTGTCTGATATAAGTATTGCCACCCCAGCTTCTTTTTATTTCCATTTCCATAAAATATCTTTTTTCATCCCTTCACTTTCAGTCAGTGTGTATCTTTTATTCTGAAGTGGCTCTTTTGTAGGCAGCATATATTTATATATCTTGTATTCTTATCTATTCAGCTACCCTATATCTTTTTTATTCGAGCATTTAAGCCATTTACATTTAAAGTGATCACTAATAGGTACATATTTATTGCCATTTTATTCTTTATAAATATGTTCCTCTGTGTTTTGTTTTGTTTTCTTACTTCTTCATAAAAAAGGCCCTTTAACATCCCTTGTAATACTGGTTTGGCGGTAACGAACTCCTTTGACTTTTTCTTGTCTGGAAGTCTCTTTACTTCTTTAATTTTAAATGGCAGCTTTGTTGAGTAAAGTACTCTTGGTTGTGGGTACTTGCTTTTCATCACTTTGAAGATTGCATGCTAATTTCTTCTGGCTTGATGTTTATGTTAAGAAAGCAATTGACAGTTTTATGGTAGGTAACTAACTGCTTTTCTCTTGACACTTTAAAGATTCTTTCTCTTTAATCTTTGCGATTTTAATTATGACTAGAGGCCTGGTGCACAAATCCGTGCACCAGTGGGGTCCCTCGGCCTGGCCAGTGTGATTGGGCCAAAACCAGCTCTCTGACATCCCCTAAGGCAGTGGTTCTCAACCTTCTGGCCCTTTAAATACAGTTCCTCATGTTGTGACCCAACCATAAAATTATTTTCTTTGCTACTTCATAACTGTAATGTTGCTACTGTTATGAATCATAATGTAAATATCTGATATGCAGGATGGTCTTAGGCGACCCCTGTAAAAGGGTCATTCGACCGCCAAAGGGGTCGCGACCCACAGGTTGAGAACCGCTGCCCTAAGGTATCCCTGATTGTGAGAGGTTGCAGGCCAGTCTGAGGGACCCTACTGGTGCATGATTGGAGCCAGGGAGGGATACAGGAGGTTGCCAGCCAGGGAGGAACCACGGGAGGGCTCCAGGGCATGTCTGGCCCGTCTCCCTCAGTCCCAATTGGCTGGACCCCAGCAGCAAGCTAACCTACCCATCCAAGTGTCTGCCCCCTGGTGGTCAGTGCACATCATAGTGAGCTGTTGAGCAGCCTTAGCATATTATTAGCATATTATACTTCGATTGGTTGAACAGATGGCCAGACAACCGGACAACCAGGCACTTAGCATATTAGGCTTCTATTATATAGGATGTGTCTTGTGCCTTGGTGTGGGTCTCTTTAGTTTCATCTTGTTTGGGACTCTATATTCCCTGGTCTTGTGTGCCTTTTCCTTCACTGGGTTAGGGAAGTTTTTAGACATTATTTTTTCAAATGGGTTCTCAAACCCTTGCTCTTCCTCTTCTCTTTATGTTATCCCTATGATATGTATGTTGTTATGCTTCACGTTGTCATTTTTAAAAATTCTTTTTATTTTTGCTGCTTTGATAGGGTGTATTTTATGACCTTGTCTTACAATTTGCTGATCCGATCCTTTGCTTCATTTAACCTACTGTTTATCCCTCTAGTGTATTCTTCATTTCCAGCATTGTATTCTTTTCTGACTGGTTCTTTTTATGGTTTCTATGTATTTTTACAGTTGAAGTTCTGTAAGTTCCTTGAGCATCCTTATAACAATTTTGTTTTTTAGCTCTATATCTGGTAGATTGTTTGTCTCCATTTCCTTTAGCTCTTTTTCTGGAGATTTCTCCTGTTTTTACATTTGGGGTGTGTTTCTTTATTTCCCCATTTTTTTCTGCCTCTTTGTGTTTGTGTGTTTGTTTTGTATTGGGTAGAACTGCTGTGTCTCCCAGTCTTGGTAGGGTGGCATTATATAGTGGGCATCCTGTGGGACAAATGGTGCAGTTTCCTTGATCACCTGAGCTGGGTGAGATCTCCTACTATAACTGAGTCTTGATTGCTACTGGCCTATTCATGCATGGGGTCTATTCTCAGGCTTTCTGACTGTGTACAAGATTCTGTTCAGGTGCTGACCACACAAAGCATAATTTACTTCAGCAGGGTCTTGTGCCAGCTGAGATCTTCCTTTGGATGTGCTGCTTGTGAAGCTAATTGGATCCTACTCTGATGTTATCTGAAGCTTGAGACCAAGTGTGTTGTTTCTGGGGGTTCTGGTAGGCTCAGTCACTGATAGAGCTTCTGGTTGTACTAAAATTGCAAGTGATAGGTTCTCAGTGAGTCAACAGGTATGGGCAAGTGGCCTTCAACAGATTTATACAGGTTTAAACTTGGCACCGGTGCTGAATCTGAGGCCATTCAGCAAAAGTCCCAGGGTATACCAAGACTAGCTGGCACTGGCCGGGTGTTCACAGATGTGGTAGGGTCTCAGGGAGCTGTTAGGATGAGGACCACAGAGCTTATCAGGCCCAAACAGACCAAGATTTGGCCATGTGAAATGAGGGCTATGCACTAGTTAGCATGTGAGGGAAAAATGGCCCCTGTCCTAGAGCTATATAGCTTAGTCTGTCCCAGATTCTGCTTGGAACTTCATAAGAGCCCGAGCTCAGCACACTGGGGCTGCCAGGAATCGGGAGTACAGTGCTAATATATCTATTGTGAGGGGAAGATGCTTGGCATGCTCACTTGAAGGTGGGGGAATGGCCCCTGTCACAGAGCCACACAACTCAGTCACTGGCACACCTTCGTCTGCCCAGACGTCTACCCCACTGGGCACGGTCAACTGATTCATTTGCAGGTTGTGAGCTGCACAGGGTTGGGGTGAAAAAGAATTCAGATGGTAGGTCAAGCTGATACCATATACAAGGAAGTGCTCCCCCCAAGAAAGATGGCATCTGCAGTGTGAGAGAGGGACTCAGATAGGGACCCTGTCACCTGTCTCTTTGGCTTTCTCCCCAGAGTCACAACTACTAGTTTCTTCTCATAGATGATAGTCCACTCTGCCTCCCTCCACTGGAGCCTGTGGTGAGTGGCTACAAATGAGATTTTGTGTGTTGGCCCTTTAAGAGGATGCCTGGGCTCTAACTGTCTCTCCCTGGCAGACAGAAATCTCGCTGGATTTCAGTCAACTATTATTTGGGCATCTCTTCCTGGCTCTGGTGTTCTGGGATAGGTATCTCAGCATGGGAATCTTTCTAGATGAATTATCCTTCCAGAATCTCACCAGCTATCTGTGGGAGCAAGCCCAGCCTTTTTTGCATTTCTGCCCTTTATATCAGTTTCAACATGGCCTCTTCTGTAAATCTTTGGTTATAAGACTTCAGCTATTCTTCAGTTGGTTATTCAGGTTCATTGTTCTATATTTTATTTGTAATTCCAGTTTTGTCCTGGAATGAGAACATTCTGGACCATCTTGGATCTCTATTTTTTTTTCTTGTGTTTGAGTTTTGATTAATCTACCTTCAAAGTTTCTATTGATCTTCCATCAAATCCTTGGTTATGTCTAATCTGCCGATGGGCTCACTAAAGGCACTTTCATTTCTATTTCTATTTCTGGTTTTGATTTCTAGTATTTCCTTTTGATTCTTCCTTATATTTTCATCTGTCTGCTGACATTACCCATTTGGTTTTGCATGTTGTTTATTTTTGCCATTAAAGTCATTAACATATCAACCATAGTTATTTTAAATTCCCTCTGTGATAATTCCAATATATCTGAGTCTTGTTCTAATCATTTCTATGTCTTTTCAGACTGTTTTTCTTACCTTTGGACATATCTTGTAATTTTTTTGAAAGCAGACATGTTGCAAAAGAATAATATGAGGTAAATAGAACTTGGGTGTAAGGATTTATGCTAATCTAGCAAGGACTTGGGCCATGTTAAATCTTTGTGTAGTTATAGGCCTCAGAGGCTTCAGATTTCTCTATGTTCTTGTTTTTTTCTCCCCTCTTGAGTTTACAGGTTCCTTTGTGTTATTCCTCAGACAGATGTTCTGTCAGCTATAATCCACTATTATTACTGGAAGTGTATTAGTGTAGTTGCAGAGTGTGGGGATAGAGGGCCATTCTCTGATTTTCTAGTTAAGTCTCAGTATTTTAGAGAGCCTGTATATCAGAATTATGGTCTTTAAAAATATTGTGGACTTTTGCCAGGTAAATTCTTCTCCCTCACTCCCTGCCCCAGTTCATTCCTCACTATGATTTTGGTTTTCCAAGTCTGTTTCCTCAAAGACCAAACCCCTGTGGACTATAGCTTTTTTTTTTTCTTCCTTAGATGAGACAGGAAGACTGAGTAGGCTCAAGTGGGTTGGATAAGGATTCAGATTGGCTTTATAGTGAAGCCCTTCTCCCAGGAAGGTAAGCCTTTGTAAAGGAGAAGAATCTCGTGGGAAGGAAATTCATAATAAATTACCCTTGTTTGCATTTTTCCAGGCCATGTGAGATTTCTCAGCTCTTACCCAGGTGGGGATCCTGTTGGGGTTTGTGTCACAGGAGCCTAAAAAATGTGGACCCTCCATGACTGCATCCCTCAGCCTTCAGTCAAAGGTACTATTGAAATGCTTCTCCTGGCTTATGGTAACTGAGGGCTTCTGTTCCAGGCAAGCAAATGTAGTGCTGACTCTATCTATTGGACCTGACCCTCCATGCTAGAGTTTTCTTCTTTATTGCTATTTTCAGCCTAACTCCAAGTGGATGCATTTCTTTGTTCCTGCTTCAGAGCCCTTACTCTTTTCTTTTCCTTTGCCAGATGTGCTCTTTTCTGGACTTTGGCATGGCTTAATTCTTCTAATTATCAAGTTCACAGTTCTCTTCCTCAAAGTGGTTTTCGCTGACCACTCACTTTCTAGGAGCCTCACCATCATAAGCAATTACACCCCTCAACATGTTTCATTTCCTTTTGTCACATATTACAGGCTTTTTTTTTTTCTCATTACAAACATGTGCCATTTAACTACAGAAAAATGTTCTGAGAAATGCATCATTAGGTGATTTTGTTGTTGTGGAAATATCACAGAGTTCAACCTTGATGTTGCAGAATACTACTGTAATTGTAAGTGCTACACTTTTATAATGCCTGACAGCACAGTAGGTTGGTTTATACCATCATCACCACAAACAACTGAGTAATAAACTGTGTTACCACATTATTGTGCTACAACATCTGTGACTAAGTGATAAGAATCTTTGTTCCAAGTAGGTGGGATCTCTATACCAGATATCAAGCTGTATTACAAAGCCACTGTTCTCAAAACTGCCTGGTACTGGCACAAGAACAGACATATAGATCAATGGAATAGAATAGAGAGCCCAGAAGTCAGCCCGAACCAATATGCTCAATTAATATTTGACAAAGGAGGCAAGAACATATCATGGAGCCAAGATAGTCTCTTCAATAAATGGTGTTGGGAAAATTGGACAGATATATGCAAGAAAATGAAACTAGACCACTAACTTACACCATACACAAAAATAAACTCAAAATGGATAAAGGACTTAAATGTATGACGGGAAACCATAACAATTCTAGAAGAATCCAAAGGCAACAAAATCTCAGACATATGCCAAAGCAATTTCTTCACTGATACAGCTCCTAGGGCACTTGAAACTAAAGAGAAAATGAACAAATGGGACTACATCAAAATAAAAAGCTTCTGCACAGCAAAAGAAGCCATCAACAAAACAACAAGAAAACCCACTGCGTGGGAAAACATATTTGCCAATGTCATATCTGATAAGGGCCTAATCTCCAAAATTCATAGGGAACTCATACAACTTAACAAAAGGAAGATAAACAATCCAATCAAAAAATGGGCAAAGGACCTAAATAGACACCTTTCAAAAGAGGACATTCAGAAAGCCAAGAGACATATGAAAACATGCTCAAAGTCACTAATCATCCGAGAGATGCAAATCAAAACAACAATGAGGTACCATCTCACACCCGTCAGACTGGCTATCATCAACAAATCAACAAACGACAAGTGCTGGAGAGGATGTGGAGAAAAAGGAACACTCGTGCACTGCTGGTGGGAATGCAGACTGGTGTAGCCACTATGGAAGACAATATGGAGTTTCCTCAAAAAACTAAAAATGGAACTCCCATTTGACCCTGTGATCCCACTTCTAGGAATATATCCCAAGAAACCAGAAACACCAATCAGAAAGGATATATGCACCCCTATGTTCATAGCAGCACAATTCACCATAGCTAAGATCTGGAAACAGCCTAAGTGCCCATCAGTAGATGAATGGATTAGAAAACTGTGGCACATCTACACGATGGAATACTATGCTGCTGTAAAAAAGAACTCTTACCATTTGCAACGTCATGGATGGAACTGGAGAGCATTATGCTAAGTGAAATAAGCCAGTCAATGAAGGAAAAATACCACATGATCTCACTCATTCATGGATAATAGAGACCATTATAACTTTTGAACAATAATAGATACAGAGGCAGAGCTGCCTCAAACAGATTGTCAAACTGCAGCGGAAAGGCCAGGGAGGGTTGGGGGTAGGAGGGTGGGGGGTAAGAGATCAACCGAAGGACTTGTATGCATGCATATAAGCATAACCAATGGAAATAAGACACTGGGGGGTAGGGGAGGCCAGGGGATTGTCAAGGGCAGGGGGAAAAAAAAAAAAAAAAGGACACATATGTAATACCCTTTGTAATACTTTAAGCAATAAAAAAAAAAAAGAATCTTTGTTCCATTGTTACCTTAGGGAACCACTACTGTATATGAGATCCATCATTGATTGAAACATCATTATATGGCACAGGACTATATTTGTAATTTGTCTGTCTTCCTGTATCATGGAACTAGAATATTGGAGTGTGAACACCTGTATTTCCTTTTTATCCCTGCATCTTCAGGGCTAAAAATGTGGCTGTCATGAAATAAACACTCCAAAAATATTGTTTAAAAAATAAGCTTTATACAGCAATGACTAATTTTGAGCTATGGATTCACATTATTCAAGTTGGGGGAAAAATACACCACGATAATAACAAAGAAAAATAGTACTGGAACAACAATAAATATCATAAAGGTATTGGTAACAACATTCAGATAACTCCCTGTCAGCTGAATGTCAGCCTGGAAGAACAGAATAACCGAGTGTTTTATGTATATACTAGAGGCCCGGTGCATGAAATTCATGCATTAAGGGTGTCCCTCTGCCCAGCCTGCACCCTATCCTATCTGGGACCCCTCGGGGGATGTGTGACTGCCAGTTTAGGCCCGATCCATAAATCGGCAGTCAGACATCCCTCTCACAATCCGGGACTGCTGGCTCCCAACCACTCGTCTGCCTGCCTACCTGATTGCCCCTAACCGCTTCTGTCTGCCAGGCTGATCACCCCCCGTAACTGCTCTCTTGCCAGCCTGATTAACACCTAACTGTTCCCCTGCCAGCCCGATCACCCCCAACTGCCCTCCCCAGCTAGCCTGGTCTCCCCCAGCTGCCCTTCCCTGACGGCCTGGTTGCCTCTAACTGCCCTCCCCTGCAGGCCTGGTCCCTCCCAACTGCCCTCACCTGCAGGCCCAGTCACCCCCAACTGCCCTCCCCTGCCAGCCATCTTGTGGTGACCATCTTGTAATGACATGGGTGCAGCCATCTTGTGACCACATGGGAGTGGCCATCTTGTGCAAGGGTGTGACAGTCAATTTGAATATTACCCCTTTATTATATAGGACTGCAGGCCCAATGCACAAAATTTGTGCAAGAGTAGGCCTTCCTTCCCCTGGCTTCCAGCACTGGCTGCTCTCTGGCACCCGGAACCTGGGCTCCCCTCACAGGCTTGGCTTCATCCAGAAGGTCATCTGGAAGGACATCTGGCCTAATTAGCATATTGTGCTTTTATTATTATAGATAAGTGCTACAAACATAATGAGTTTTGAGGAACAAATGAGATATGTGTGAAAATCATAATCCAACCTTTTCATACTGTGAGCTATATAAACAGAAAATGATTTCATTTCTTGATTTTTCTTCTCAAACTACTAAAGGACTACTTGGCAGAAAATCAGTGACTCATGGTTAGTTACAGAAAACTGATAACATGGGACCTAGAGAGTCTGATGGAAATATGCCTTTAGTCCTTTTAAAAAAAACTTTATTCTTGAGAGTATTGCAGACGTCCTCAACTTCCGTCCTTCCTCCTCTTCCAACTATTTCCAACCTCACCCCAGGTATTTACCACCCTATTGTCTGTGTTCATCAGTAATCCATATCCTATATAATAAAGAGGTAATATGCAAATTGACCATCACTCCAACACACAAGATGGCCACCCCCATGTGGTCAAAGATAACTGCCCCCATGTGGACACAAGATGGCTACCACAAGATGGCCAGCAGGGGAGGGCAGTTGTGGGTGATCAGGCCAGCCAAGGAGGATAGTTGGGAGGAACTATGCCTGAAAAAGAGGGCAGTTGGGGGCAATCAGGCCTGTAGGGGAGGGCAATTAGAGGGGACCAGCCCTGCAGGGAAGGGCAGTTGGGGGCAACCAGGCCTACAGGAGAGTGCAGTTGTGGGGAACCAGGCCAGCAGGAGAGAGAGGTTAGGGGAGACCAGGCTGGCAGGGAAAGGCAGTTAAGGGTGACCAGGCTGGCAGAGGAGGGCAGTTAGGGGCAATTGGGCCTGCAGGGGAGCAATTAGGCGTCGATCAGGCTGGCAGGGGAGTGGTTAGGAGGTGATCAGGCTGGCAGGCAGAAGTGGTTAGGGGCAATCAGGCAGGCAGGCAGGTGAGCAGTTGGGAGCCAGCAGTCCTGGATTGTGAGAGGGATGTCCCAGATTGGAGAGGGTGCAGGCTGGACTGAGGGACACCCCCCCGCCCCATACACGAATTTTGTGCACCGGGCCTCTAGTCCTATATAATAAAAGCATAGTGTATGCAAATTGTCCCCTTGACTGAGAGTTCGTCTGAGAGTTAGACCAGGGGGCAGAGCCAACTTGGGGAATGGAGGGGGACCTCCCAGCCCCCCTTTGCCTCCCTCACTCTGGCAGCAGCAGGTGCCAGAGAAAAGGAAGGAGGCCCCAAAGGTGATAGGCAGCTGGAGAAAGGGAAGAGGTACCTGGCCAGCTGTCCGCAGCCTCTAGGGACCCGACCAGTGCATGAATTTCGTGCACTGGGCCTCTAGTATGCATATAAGACCTTTGGCTAATCTCTTCTTGCACCCCTCTCATCCTTTCCCTCTGAGATTTGTCAGTTTGTTCCATGTCCTCATGCCTCTGATCCTATTTTATTCATCAGTTTATTTGATTCCTTTTTGATTTATTTTTAGATTCAATTGTTGATAGATATATATTTATTAGAGGCCCAGTGCATGAAAATTCATGTACTCAGGGGGGTCCCTCACCCTTGCCTGTGCCGTGTTACAGTCCGGGACCCCTCGGGGGATGTCCACCTGCTGACTCAGGCCCGCTCCCTGGGGGATCAGGCCTAAACTGGCAGCCAGACATCCCTCTGGAAGCCTGGGAGCCTGCTACTCAACTGTTGAATCCCTGTAAATTATTCTTTATTTCAGTTAATGTAGCCTCAGTCAGACATCCTTATTGCAAGGAAGCAAGAGAGGCTCCTGCCACCACCGCTGCGCTCCCAGCCATCAGCCCAGCTTGTGGCAGAGCAGAGCTCCCCGTGTGGGAGTGCACTGACCACCAGGGGGAAGCTCCTGCATTGAGCATCTGCCCCCTGGTGGTCAGTGCATGTCATAGCGACCAGTCATTCCTGGTCATTCCGCTGTTAGGGTCAATTTGCATTTTACCCTTTTATTATATAAGATTGCTATTTTATTGTTCATATTTTTTCTTTTTTTTCCTTCTTCTTAAAGAAGGCCCTTTAACATTTCATGCAATACTAGTTTGGTGGTGATGAACTCCTTTAGCTACTTCTTGTCTGTGAAGCTCTTTATTTGACCTTCAATTCCAAATGATAGCTTTGCTAGGTAGAGTAATCTTGGTTGTAGGTCCTTGCTTTTTACCACTTTTAATATTTCTTGCCACTCCCTTCTGACCTGCAAAGTTTCTGTTGAGAAATCAGTTATATGAGCACTCCCTTGTAGGTAACTAACTGCTTTTTTCTTTCTGCTTTTAAGTTTATCTTTTTGTCTTTAACCCTTGGCATTTTAATTATGATATGTCTTGGTGTGGACCTCTTTGGGTTCCTCTTGTTTGGGACTCTGTGCTTCCTGGACTTGTAAGCCTACTTCTTTCACCACATAGGGGAAGTTTTCTGTCATTATTTCTTCAAATAGGTTTTCAATATCTTGCTCTCTCTCTCTCTTCTCCTTCTGGCACCCCCGTAATGAGAATATCGATACACTTGAAATTGTCCCAGAGGTTTCTTACACTATCTTCATATTTTTGGATCCTTTTTTCTTTTGGCTCTTCTTATTGAGTGTTTTTTTTTTGTTTTTTCTGTTTTTTTTTTTTCTTCCTTCTATTCCAAATCATTGATTTTACTCTTGGAATCCTCTACTCAACTGTTGAATCCCTGTAAATTATTCTTTATTTAAGTTAATGTAGGCTTAATTTCTGATTGGTCCTTTTTCAGACCTTTGACATTCTCACTAACTTCCTGGAAAGTTTCACTAAGTCCCTTGAAGCTCTCATTAAGGTCCCTGAGTAACCTTATAACCATTGTTTTGAACTCTGTATCCAGCAGTTTGCTTGCTCTCATGTCTTTCATTTGTGACATATTTCTTTGTCTCTACATTTTGGCTGCTTCCTTGTGTTTGTTTCTATATATTGGGTAGAACGGTTATGTCTCCTGGAATTGGTAAAGTGGCCTTGTGTAGCAGGTGTCCTGTAGGGCCCAGTGGCTCATCCTTCCCCAACCCGAGTTGGGCACTCTAGGTGAGCATCTGTGTGGGCTGTGTGCACAGTCTTGTTGTAGTTGAGCTTTGATTACTATTGGTGTCACTAGGAGGAATTGAACTCCAGGCCAATTTGTTGTGAGTACCAACTGCATCTACAATGGAAAAGCTGCTGTGCAGGATATACACTATAAAGCAGGGATTGCTTCAGTGGAGCTTTGATGCCCACTGAGTCTGTCCCTTGAGTGTGTAGCTTATGGATGTGTGGAGTTGTAATCTTGTATGGTCTGAAGCTGTCCACTAGGTGCACTTCCTCTGGGGATTCCTGGGAGGTACAAAGTCAGCCATTGCCTGGAGCCACCCTGCAGGAGCTACTGATTGATCTGTAGATGGCTGCTTTTGTATTGGGCTTGAAAGTGCCCAGGCAAGGCCAACCTGTGAAGCAAGGCAGTCTGGTACTAGTGCTGGCTCTTGAGACTCTTATTGATAGTTACGGGGCATGCTGACACCAGCTGCTGCTTGTTTAAGAGATTTTAGGAAAGTCTGAAGCCTGAGCCAGGACAGGCCATTCATATGGAATAGCCACTGCAAACAGCTTGGGTGGGCCTGCAAATTGGGTGTGGGGGAGGGGGGTCTAAGGGAATCACCAGGATGGAGTGAACAGTATGGGCCATGCTGATGGGAACTCAGATGTGGCTGCCAGTCAGCTCTGCAATGGGGGATGTCCCAGCACAAGAACACTGACCTCTGTGAGCAGCCCTGTCTGGGAGAAAGCTGCTCTCAAGTTCCTGCTCCCATACCAGGCAGTCCAGTTCTTCCCCATATGCTGAGGGCCTTTAGTAAACACTTGGTCTAATTTTGTCTGCTGAAATTCAGAGTGAGGGCAAAGCCACGCCCTGAAGGTGAAACCAGTCAAGATATTGGGTGCCACTCAGTCTGACTCTCCCGCCAGTGTTAAGGGGATGGATCTCATGATGTCGAGCTCAAGGCCCACCCAGATGTGATGTAACTTCCTGTAATTCGAGTATATAATAAACAGCTTTCAGTGCTGGCTCTCTCTCTCTCTGTCTGTCCCTTGAGTCAGAGGGCAGATGCCACACCCAGCCCAAGCTTTTAATCTATTTTGTGTCTGTCTTTCATTATTCTTTAATCCCAAAAGCACCTCCTAACTTGTATAAACCGGTTCACGTCTCCCTCTCCATGCGGGACGCAGAGAAAGGAGACCCTAGCCCCAGCGCCCGGCATACTCATATGTCCCTGGATTCCTCCAAATCCACTGCCCAATGCTGGACCTCAGAGGAAGCAGGATCATGTATGTTTGTGGGCAGGTCCTTTAAGAGGTACACCTGGGATTCCAGCAGCCTCCATGTCACTCAGACACAAAACCTGTTTTTTACAGCCTGAAGTTATAAGGACTTCTCTTCCCAGCTCTGGAGCCCTGGGCTGGGGGTCTGGTGTTGGGTAACCTTGGAGATACCCCTCCTGATTAAAAACATGTCACAGTGGGTGTTGGACCAGCTCGTTCTGTGCCTCCATCCCCTCACCAGTTTCAATGTGCTTTCTTCTTTACTTATCTTTTTGTAGGATTTCTGATCAGCCAGATTTCAGGCGGTTCTGAATGATGGTTGTTCTGTATTTTACCTATAATTTTGATGTGGTTGTGGGAGGCAGCAAGTACAGCATTTACCTATACAGGCATCTTCATTCTTGTATTTACTCTTATTTTGATTTTCTTCCTCCAGGCCAATTCATCTTTCTCTCATATGCTTAATCCCACATTATATTCTAGTCAGAAATTCTGTTCTGATCAGATAGCCCAATATCTCTAACATGTTTATACTCTGGAAATGATTAACAACAATACCAAGCATTTGCGGAGTTCTTACAGTTTATACTTCTCTCTCACCTTGTCATAGTGGAACAGAGGCTCTCACTGGTAATACCTGCCTATCTTTCTGCATTACTTTCCAGCCACAATCCTTGGTATTATTAAATGTGTTGTATCTATCCCTTTAATTTTCCTTTCCCAAATGCAATTCTCACCTACTTTCTTAACAACTGTGACAACACTTTACAATAATTTCAAATTATACTTCTTAGTGACTAAGAATCTTTCAGTGTTCCTGGTGACCAACAGCCCCCAGTTAAACTGAGTTGTTCAGAGTGGCCAGAGAATTCTTCTCCTATGAACTTTCAGATGAAGTCCCAAATGGCCATCAAAAAAGTGCTTCAAATGACATTTTCTCTTGCTTCTTTCTTCCCTTAGTAAAAGATGATCATGGCTTCAAAATGAGAAAAACTCTTTTGCAGAGAGCCTCCCTGCTCTGCTTAGATATTTGCTTAAGTAGAAACTTGAAAGAAATTATATCTTCCATTATATTTGAATAACTTTCATTCTTTTGTAAACTGTCCTATGGGAAAAAAAAACAAACTCACCTTCCTCATCAGTTTTAACTCTCCCATCTTTTGTTAAGAGTGAAAAAGGCAGATATATAAACTCTACCATAATTTGGTGCTAATATTGTGGATAGAGGCATATGACCACATAATAATGGCATGTTCCAGCAGGTTATGTAGTAAATTTTTTAAATTATCAAGTTACCTTAAATATAATTACCATATTACCTGACTTTCTCAGATCTCCTTGTAGTTCCTCAGAATATAGAATAATTTAATCTCTCTGTCATGACAGTTTGTTATTGTGTAGGCATTTGGCAGAGTAGCCTGACTGTGCTTTCTACAGCACTATCAAGAAGTGGAAGGCTCCTACCCTATAATTAATAAGTAAAATCCTGTGTGGTAACTAAATTTTTGAGAATAAAAAATATGTTCATCATTAAAAATTTCTATGAAAAATTTACAGTATTTTAGACTTTACATGGAAAACATCACTTCTCTATACAGTCTGTTGTGTGTTGCTACCTGTCTGATAAAACTCTCCAACTGAAAAAGAGCCTGACAACATTATTACATGATGAAGAAGCCTTCCAAACTAATGACTGGTTTGTCAAAATTACCTTGTTTTTCTACGTGTGATTATGAAGCATAATTTAACATAAAAGATTTAAATTTGGAAGTTCCAGTCAAATTACTAGAGTCAGTAAAGACTGTACTATAATCCAATTTCACCTATTTTCTGGTCCCATAATGTACTTCCTAAAATAGCAGTATTTAAGGCTCAAAGTATATTTTTCTTCTGTGAAAGTGTATCTGAAATTTGACAGCTTAAAGTTTATTTTATTTTATTTTTTTATTAAAGGGAATCCATTGTTCCTTGAGGCTTGAGAAAAGCTAATTATCACAATGATGACTTTCTGTGTGTTTGGCTCAAACAGGTTATTTGCTATTGGCTCAGTTAATGGGAGGGTGGGATTACGACACCAAAACCTTGTGTGCGAATCAGATATGCACATGTCATATTATGAAGTATTGGAAATATATAATAGATGGAATATCAAGTATATGAAATATATATATATGTGATATTTCATACTTCCTTAATCCTATTAATATCTCCTTTAAAATAATTAAGCATTATAGTATAGCTGTATAAGCTGTTTTTGTACTTTATGGTATATAATTTGATCCTTTTATATTTATTTTAAGTTTAAATAATTATACAGTCAAATTGACTATTTTTTGGTCACATTGATTTATTAGTTTTTTATCAATATTAATGCATGTATACATTCATGCTGCCATCAAATATTTCCAAAATTCCATAATCCAAGGTTTTTCATAATCAAATGAAACATTAAGAGTCCTTGAAATTGTTAAAAAGTAAATTATTACATTTTGCATAAAACCTAGTTACATTAATATAAAATTAAGCTATATAAATTTTCAAATATATATAATGTAAGGAACACCATGAACAAACTTGAGAGACAGAAGGAGAGATAAAGAGACAGAAAGAGAGATAGAGAGCCAAAGAGATACCTAGAGAATCCTATCTAATAATAGACAAACATGGTAATTAACCATACCTCCGACATGCTTCCCATTGGCTAATCAGGGAGATATGCAAATTAACTGCCAACCAAGATGGTGGTTAACTGCCAACAAAGATGGTGGTTAATTTGCATACATAGGCACAATCATGGGAGGCGAAAGGTATCGGAAACCCAGGCGACAGGCAAGAGGTGGGGGGCGGGCAAAGGCGGCCCTGCCCACCCCCCAGGAGGTGATTGCCATTGGAAAGCCTGGCAGCAGGCAAGGCAACAACCCCAGGCCAGGGGTGCGGGCTGCTTGCTGCTGGTGATCGCATTGTGGATCGGAGGGAGAGAGAGCCCGGGCGCAGGCCAGCCTGCACCCCCGGACTCCCTGGGGCCATGCTGGCTGGCCTGCTTCCCCGTGATCGCCATGGCACACCCAGCCCCTCAGCACCTGAGATGCAAAGGTTGGGGATGAAATGACTTTTCCCAACCACATCTGCAAATATCCTGGGGAAGGCATCACTGAAGAGTTCACAACTGTCTTACTTGGCAAGGAAGAAAACAGTTGGCAACGGAAACAATCCCTTACATCAAAGTTAAGGTCCTTCTGAGTAAAAAAGAATATTTCCAGAGTAAAGGAGGGAGCAGGCAAAAGTAATAGGTTCTCATGACTTCCATTGAAGTTAGAGCATATGACAAGAGTCAAAACGAACATACAAATTAAAACAGACAGTGGACATTCAAATGACCCGAATCAACTGTCAGCGTTTGTTCCAATAGCAGCAATGCTTATGTGATAATATAGTTTAACAAACATGCAAAACAAGTCACATGATAAGAGAGGCTCAGCTTCTAAAGTAAATTGAATATGTTCTTTAAAAATTCTCATGTCCTCCCCTCTGACTATAATTCTTATTTTTCCAATCAGAAAATTACCCCAGGTGATCCAGTAACATGTAGAGCTTCAGTAACCTAACTTATTTTAAGAAAACAAACATCCCAACCATTTTTAAAATATTTAAAATGATATTTTAGGGTTAAAATTATAGAAGATATTTAGATGCAAATATATTTTCTGAATAGAAAATATTTGTTTTTGATTTAAAAAAAAATAAACATAAAAAAATATATAATGACACATTTTCCCAAGGAACTCTGAATTAGTACCTTTCCCTCTAACTTTCTTCAAATTAAGAGAATCTATGGAGTTCCCTATACTGCACAAGTTTTAATAAAAGAAAATAAGACTTTCTAAGAGCATCAAATACATGTTTTGTTATTTACAAACATATATACTCCTCTCTCTCTCTCTCTAAAATATATTCTTACTGATTCAGAGAGGAAGGGAGAGGGAGAGAGATATAAACATCAATGATGAGCCCTGGCTGGTTTGGCTCAGTGGATGGAGCGACGGCTTGTGGACTGAAGGGTCCCAGGTTCGATTCCGGTCAAGGGCACGTACCTTGGTTGCGGGCACATCCCCAATAGGAGGCGTGCAGGAGGCAGGTGATCGATGTTTCTCTCTCATCGATGTTTCTAACTCTCTATCCTTCTCCCTTCCTCTCTGTAAAAAAAACAATAAAATATATTTAAAAAAAAGAAAAAGAAACATCAATGATGAGAGAGAATGATTGATCGGTTGCCTCCTACACACCCTGTACTGGGGATCAAGCCCACAACACGGGCATGTGGCCTGACCTGTGGAATCAAACTGTGACTTCCTGGTTCATAGGTCAATGCTAAACCACTGAGTCACACTGGCCGGGCTCAATTCTAATTTATAAATTCATTCCAAGGACATATACACCTTGAAAAGCTTTGGAAGTAGTTTCAACAAAAACTAGCTTTTAAGTGAAAAGAAAACAGTTATAGAAAAAAGGTTAAATTAAAAGAAAAAATTGTTTTGATTTATTCAAGAGTGGGAACATCCTCCATGAAAATGTGAACCTTGACTGTGGATGGCTGGGAGTCCTTATCACACATTAGGAATTCAAATGCTTTTTACAATGAAAAGAAAGAGAGTTTCATCTCATTTCTCTACCAGGGTAGATGTCTGTCAATAGAACGTGGACATTAATAAAAGGAGGGGCTTGCACAATCAATCCGGAAAGTCAGCAATCTATGAATAATCCAGAACCAAGTATTTATCTCCTCTGCCACACACCCTCTGCCCCAGCCAGTGAGCAAGATAATTACTCTCAAGTCAAGCTAAGTGCCCCCCAGTCACAGTGGCCCAATGCTGACATACAAAGCATAAAAATAATTCTCACTCTGGCATAAAAGTGACAACTTTTTTGGAAGAAAAGCAGATACTGTAAATTTCTCAAAGTCTTCCTGAAACATTTTTTAAAGTAATTTTTACTTCTTTAGAAAAAATGCCATGGGAAACCATCTGTAATAAAATGCTCATTCTATAAAATAATTCATCTATACTAATAAAAGGGTAATATGCTAATTAGACTGGGAGGTCCTTCCAGATGTTCTTCTGGAAAAAGCCATGGTTGCGGTTAGAGGCCAAGAGGGGAGGGCAGTTTAGGGTGATCAGGCTGGTGGGGGGCAGGGCCGTTGGGGGTAGGCAGACCAGCAGGGGGGCCAGTTGGGGACAAGCAGCCCATCAGTGGGGGGCAGTTGGAGGGGATCAGGACAGCGCGGGAGGGGGGCGGCAATTTGGAGTGAGCAGGCCAGCAGGGGGACAGTTGGGGATGAGCAGGCCAGTGGGGAGGGAAGGTAGGGGCGAACAGGCCAGCAGGGGGGGCAGTTTAGGGTGATCAGGCTGGCGGGGGGTCATTTGGGGGCAAGCAGACCTGCAGGCAGAGTGGTTAGAGGCAATCAGGCAGGCAGGCAGGCAGGCAGGTGAGTGGTTAGGAGCCAGCAGTCCTGGATTGCTAGAGGGATGTCCGACTGCTGGTTTAGGCCCGATCACTGTAAACTGGCAGTAAGACATCCTTAGAGGGGTCCCAAATTGGATCGGGTGCAGGCCAGGCTGAGGAACATACCCTCCCCTGTGCATGAATTTCATGCACCAGGCCACTAGTCCTATATAATAAAAGCCTAATATGCTAAGTGTCTGGTCAGCCGGTCGGCCATTAAACCAATCAAAGCATAATATGCTAATGATATACTAAGGCCACTCAACCACTCGCTATGAAGTGCACTGACCACCAGGGGACAGATGCTCTGACAGGTAGATTACTTTGCTGCTGGGGTCGGGCTGATCAGGACTAAGTGAGATGGGCCGGACACACCCTGGAGCCTCCCATGGTCCCTCCCTGGCTGGCCAACCTCCCTTGCCCCTTCCCAGCCCCAATCGTGCACTGGTGGGATCCCTCATCCTGGACTGCACCCTCTTGCAATCCAGGACCCCTTGGGGATGTCAGAGAGCCAGTTTTGGCCTAATCCCGCAGGTCAGGCCGAGCGACCCCACTGGTGCACAAATTCGTGCAACAGGTCTCTAGTGGTCAAAAAAACCTGGTTATCAGCTCAGAACCTGAGAAATAAACCTACTGAAGAGACTCAATTAACACCAGCCCAAATGTCATCACTGTCCTGAATTGTTCTAATTATTTTATAAAGCATTTTGCATATTTACATGAAATCAAGTTTCTTAATTATGTAATACAAATACTCTGTTTCCTTCATAATTTTGCCTCTTTGACTCTGTATTTACACTATGCCAGGTATATGGTAGATTTAAAAATATCTCCTTAATCCTATTCATTTTACTTTATATATTTTAATCTGTTTAATTATATGCATAAAACTGCAGAATGTTAAAATTTCTTGGTGATTTAAACCTGAATGGAGTGTGCCCGGTGGTCAGAGTGGGACCATCCAGATTGCACCTCCTCTGATCCATAAAGGACACACACAGGGGGCAGACTCAGTGAGCACCAAAGCCTCATTGAAGCAAGTCTTGCCCCATAAGGGTGTCTCCAGCACAGAAGTTCTCCCACTGCAGACACAGCTGATTCTCACAGCCAATTGGCCTGGAGGTCAATCCCTCCCAGTGTTACCTACAACAATCAAGGCTTAACTACAACAAGACTGTGCACAAAGCCCACAAGGGGGTGCACCAAGAGTGACCTCAAGTAATTGGGGATGCTGAGCCACTGGGCCCTATAGAACACCTAGCACAAAAAGCCACTCTATCGACACACGAAGCATAAAAAAATGCGGAGACAAAGAAACAGGACACAAATGACAGAAATGGAGGAAAGCAAACTACTAGGTACAGAGTTCAAAACCACACTTTTAAGGTTTTTCAAGAATTTTCTACTAACTGCCGATAAACTTAGTGAGACTCTCAAGAAATCTATTGAGACTCTCGAGGTTATAATAAAGGACCAACTAGAAATTAAGCATACACTGACTGATAAAAAGAATATTATATAGACTCCCAACAGCAGACTAGAGGATCGCAAAAATCAAGTCAAAGATTTGAAATACAAAGAAGCAAAAAACACCCAACCAGAAAAGCAAAATGAAAAAAGAATCCAAAAATATGAAGATAGTGTAAGGAGCCTCTGGGACAGCTTCAAGCGTGCCAACATCAGAATTATAGGGGTGCCAGAAGATGAGAGAGAGCAAGATATTGAAAACCTGTTTGAAGAAATAATGACAGAAAACTTCCCCTACCTGGTGAAAGAAATAGACTTACAAGTCCAGGAAGTGCAGAGAACCCCAAACAAAAGGAATCCAAAGAGGACCACACCAAGACACATCATAATTAAAATGCCAAGAGCAAAAGACAAAGAGAGAATCTTAAAAGCAGCAAGAGAAAGACAGTCAATTACCTACAAGGGAGTACCCATATGACAGTCAGCTGATTTCTCAACAGAAACTTTGCAGGCCAGAAGGGAGTGGCAAGAAATATTCAAAATGATGAATACCAAGAACCTACAACCAAGATTACTTTATCCAGCAAAGCTATCATTCAGAATTGAAGGTCAGATAAAGAGCTTCACAGATAAGGAAAAGCTAAAGGGGTTCATCACCACCAAACCAGTATTATATGAAATGCTGAAAGGTATCCTTTAAGAAGAGGAAGAAGAAGAAAAAGGTAAAGATACAAACTATGAACAACAAATACACATCTATTAACAAGTAAATCTAAAAATCAAGTGAATAAATAATCTGATGAACAGAAAAAAAAAAACAGAATGATTTACAATTATGTATGACTAGAGGCCCGGTGCACAAAAATTTGTGCACTGGTGTCGGGGCGGGGTATCCCTCAGCCCCACTTGTGTCCTCTCACAGTCTGGGACCCCTCGGAAGATAATGACCTGCTGGCTTAGGCCCGCTCCCGGGTGGCAGAGGGCAGGCCCAATCCCTAGGTGCCTGCCCTGCAGCCCCTGGTTGGGCTCAGAGCAGGGCCAATTGGGGAGTTGGGCCGCCGCCCCCTGTTAAGCACACAGTAGGGCGGATCAGGAGGTTGCGATGCCACCCTCAGTCACGCTCAGGGTAGGGCCGATTGGGGGGTTGGGGTGCTGCCCCCTGTCACACTCAAGGTATGGTCGATGGGGAGGTTGCGGCGCGACCCCCTGTCACGCACAGTGCCAGCCGATCAGGGGGTTTGGGTGCTGCCCCCTGTCAAGCACAGAGCAGGGCCCATCAGGGGGTTGGGGCTCCGTACCCTGTCACACACTTAGCAGGGCCGATCAAGGGGTTGGGGAGATCCCCCCTGCCATGCACAGAGCAGGGCGGATCAGGAAGTTGCAATGCCACCCTAAGTCATGCTCAGGGTAGGGCTGATTGGAGGGTTGGAGCGCCACCCCCTGTCACACTAAAGGCAGGGCCGATGGGGAGGTTCCGGCTCCACCCCATCACACACAGAGCAGGGCCCATGGTGGGGGTTGGGGCACCGCACCCTGTCACACACAGAGCAGGGCCGATCAGGGGGTTGGGGTGCCTTCCCCTGTCATGAACAGAGCAGGGCGGATAGGGAGGTTGTGACCCTGCCCTCTGTCACACACAGAGCTGCAGGGCGATCAGGGAGTTTGGGCACTGTCCCCCGTCACGCTGCTCTAGGGGCCAGGAGGCCTCGCAGCTCCACTGATCCCAGTGCTGGGAGGCCTCGCGGCTCTGCTTGACACCAGGGCAGTGAGGCCTCGCTGCTCAGCTGATCCCGGTGCTGGGAGGCCTCACGGCTCCGCTGATTTCAGTGCCAGGAGGCCTCGCAACTCTGCTGATACTGGGTTCTGGAGGCCCCGTGGCTCCGCTGATCCCAGGCTGGGAGGCCTTGCGGCTCTGCTGATCCTGGTGCTGGGAGGCCTTGTGGCTCCGCTTGACACAGGGGCAGTGAGGCCTCGCTGCTCAGCTGATCCCAGTGCTGGGAGGCCTCATGGCTCTGCTGATCCCAGGCCGGGAGGCCTTGCGGCTCCGCTGATCCCAGTGCTGGGAGGCATATTACCCTTTTACTATATAGGATTGAGGCCTGGTGTACAGGTGAGGGCCAGCTGGTTTGCCCTGAAGGGTGTCCCGGATCAGGGTGGGGGTCCCCACTGGGGTGCCTGGCCAGTCTGGGTGAGGGGCTGAGGGCCGTTTTCAGGCTGGCGGGTGACTGAAGCTCCCAACCTCTCTTTTATTTCTTTTTTATTTTTTATTCTGGGATTTATTTACCTTTTATGGCTGTCACTGGAGCTGAGAGCCGTCTTTAGCTCTAAGGCTCGGTTCCAGCTCTGAGATCTCGGCTGCTGAAAGCAGGTTTCTGGGTTTTGTTTAGCTTCTATATTTGTAACAATGTTTCTTAGAGAGCAGCTCAGAGGCTGGCAGTTGCAGGTGGGGAACCTGACATCCTCCATCACTGGAGCAAGCAAGCCTCCTATTTGCGTCAGTTGCCTGGCTGCCGGCAGCCATCTTGGTTGGCAGTTAATTTGCATATCTCGCTGATTAGACAATGGGAAGGGTAGCAAAGTTATGGCTAATTACCATGTTTCCCTTTTATTAGATAGGATTATGTTTTTGCATTAAAGATTATGGTAGAATATGAATATGGCTATATAACCTGTTTGCATTTTCTGGTTTATAATTTTAGTGCTTTTACTCTTTTAAATTGATTTTAGAGGGAGAGAGGAAGAGGAGGGAGAGACAGATAGAAACATTTGTGATGAGAGAGAATCATTGATTGGCTGCCTTCTGCACACCCCATACTGGGATCTAGCCCACAATCTGGGTATGTTCCCTGACTGGGTATCAAACTGTGACCTCCTAGTTCATAGGTCAACACTCAAGAACTGAGCCACATGAGCCAGGTGGTATTTTTACTTTCAATTTATTTTCTATTTTATGTTTAAAATATAATTTAAAAGTCAAATTGACTATTTTTTCTGTAGTATCAATAGTCTACTAATATCAATACATGCATAGATTCATGTAACAACAACCACATAGTTTTAATATCTCTGTTTGTAGTGGATTTCTTGAGAGTAACATATAGATGCATTTTCATAAAACTAGCCAGCCAATTCTTTGTCTTCTGGCTTGGGAAATGGGTCCACATATATTTACTGAGAAGCCTCATGGACTAGTGATAATTTCTACAAACAATTTCATGCTCTTTATTTATCTTTCGGTTTCTAGCTTCTTCCACCTCTTTTCTTGCCTTATTTTGGTTTCAGAAAACTTCAGCATTACTATTATAATTATACTAGAGGCCCGGTGCACGAAATTCGTGCACTGGGGGGTGGGGGCTCCCTCAGCCCAGCCTGTCCCTCTCACAGTCCGGGAGCCCTCAGTGGATGTCCTACTGATGGCCACAGTCTGACAGCAGAGGCTCAGAGCAGGCGTCCCGTGTGTGTGTTTGTGTGTGTGTGTGTGTCCCCACTGGGGGTCTGCCCCCAGCCACATTGGAGGCTCAGAGCAGGCACTGTGTGTGTGTGTGTGTGTGTGTGTGTGTGTGTGTGTCTGCTGGGGGCCTGCCCCCAGCCACATCATGGAGGCTTGGAGCAAGAGCCCCTCTGTGTTGATCTCTCAGGCTCCTGGCCTCCACTGCATGTTGTACTCTCCCTTGAGCTATGGCCAGGATGGGGGTGCTGCTTGCAAGCCAGGCTTTCCTGCTCCAGGATCGCCATGGTGACGGGGGAGCAGGCCCAGCTTGGAGCTGCCTGCAGGCCGGGCTTGCTCTCCTTCTCCCGGATCCCCATGGCGACTGGGGAGCAGGCCCAGCTTGGGGCTGCCCACAGGCCGGGCTTTCCTGCTCCTGGATCAGGCCCAGCTTGGGGCTGCCCTCAGGCCGAGCTTTCCTGCTCCCGGATCAGGCTCAGCTGGGGGCTGCCTACTGGCCGCATTTTTGTACTTACCGATGGCCGGATCACCACAGTGACCCAGGGCCCAGTGGCACTTTCCTGCTCTCCAATAGTCATAGGGTCCCAGCTGAGGGCGGGGCTTAGCAGTGCAGGGCTTAGGCGGCATGGGGGTCCCGTCTGGGGGCTCAGGGGGCACATAGGGGTCCCGGCTAGGGGCGGGGCTTATGCCCCGCTGCCCAGGGCTGCACATGGGGTCCGGATGGCAGCTTGCGCTGTCCCACCCTGCCTGTAGTATAGGATAGAGGCCTGGTGCACGGGTGGGGGCAGGCTGGTTTGCCCTGAAGGGTGTCCCGGATCAGGGTGGGGGTCCCGCTTGGGTGTCTGGCCAGTCTGGATGAAGGGCTGAGGGCCGTTTTCAGGCTGGCAGGTGACTGAAGCTCCCAGCCTCCCCTTTTTTCTTTTTTTTTCTTTTTTATTCTGGGATTTATTTACTTTCTATGGCTGTCACTGGAGCTGAGAGCCGGTTTTAGCTCTGAGGCTGGCTCCAGCTTGAGGCCTCGGCTGCTGAAAGCAGATATCTGGGCTTTGTTTAGCTTCTATAATTGAAACTCTGTTGCCATCACTGGCGCTCTAAGCTCTGAGCCAGCTGCTGGCTGAAAGCAGCTATCTGGAGCTTGTTTAGCTTCTATAATTGCAACATTGTTGCATCCGGAGCTCAGAGCTGGGCTACTGCAGGCCGGGAACCTTGGCTTCCTCCGTCACTGGAGCAAGCAAGCCTCCTGTTCACTTCAGCTGCCTGGCTGCCGGCTGCTAATTTGGTTGGCAGTTAATTTGCATATCCTGCTGATTAGCCAATGGGAAGTGTTTGGGGGCATGGTCAATTTGTATGTTTCTCTTTTATTATATAGGATGTCTTAATTATATTATTTTATTGGCTAACATTACATTTTTTAACATGCATACTCAACTTTCTAAGTCTAAAGATAACTAAACAAAGTATTTAAATTGCTCTCATCATTTCACCTCATAGCATCCTATATGCAATTTTTATCCACTCATTAATTTTCACTATTTTTCATTCCCTCCATCAGTTAGTTAATATATCATCTATATATATAAAAGTCTATGCCCTGACCGGTTTGGCTCAATGGATAGATCGTTGGCCTGCAGACTCAAGGGTCCCGGGTTCGATTCTGATCAAGGGCATATACCTTGGTTGAGGGCACATCCCCAGTAGGGAGTGTGCAGGAGGCAGCTGATCGATGTTTCTCTCTCATCAATGTTTCTGACTCTCTATCCCTCTCCCTTCCTCTCTGTAAAAAATCAATAAAATATATTTAAAAAAAAAAAAAAAGTCTAAGTGACTGGCCGACCAGCCGACTTGCTGGTAGCTATGACATGCATTGACCACCAGGGGGAAGACACTCAACGCAGGAGCTGCTGAGCTGCAGTGACTTGGCAGCTATGATTCTCAGGTGATGCACCCAGAATGAGAGAGGAGGGAGCCCAATTCTCGGATGTGTCACCTGAGAACCACCCTCTTGCAATCCAGGACCCCTTGGAGAATGTCAGAGAGTCAGTTTTGGCCCAATCCCCACAGGCCAGGCAGAGGGACCCCACTTGTGCACAAATCTGTTCACTGGGCCTCTAGTTGTTTATATAGTCTAACTTTATTTAAGTTTCTTCATGGTTCCTGTTTTTCTCTATGTTCATCCCTCTATCTAGTGTGTCCAGTCTGCATCTGGGTTTAGTTTTCTTTTTCCTAGGGATAATTATCTTTAGAAATTCTTACAATAAAAAATTAATAGTTGAACCTATGTTTATTTTTCCAAAAACATGATTTTTCCTACCTGTATTAAGCAGAATTTTAAATATGGCCTCAAGCTTGCTGCACCTTGATTATTCAAGCACTAATCTAGGCTCTGTTTTGAAGGGATTTTGTAGGTGTAATGAAAGTCCCAGGACAGGTGACCTGTGGAGACTATCTGGATGTTTCTAACGCAACCAGTGATGCCATAAGGCTTTCTCAGCCTTGAAGAATGGGGCAGCCCCATGATGAGGAATGCAGATGCGCTTTAAAAGATGGCCTCCATCCAACAGCCAGGAATAGGGACCACAGTCCTACAGCTACAAAAAACAAACAAACAAAAACTAAACAAACAAAAACAAACACATGGATTCTGTATCTCTGGGATAGTATATAATGAAAATTCTTCTATAGAAAGGTCAAGAACAGGTAAAATTAATTGATGGTGATAGAAGTCAGGTTATCTTTATGGAGATAGATATTGATTGAAAAGGGGTAAAAATGAATAAATAAATGTGGTAAATAAATATTTTATAATCTGCATATATTATATATACACAGTTTTAAATATTATATATTTAAAACTATCTAGCTGTACATTGAAAAATAATACACTTTGAACATTTTCTTATATGTATGTAATTGCTCATACAAAAGTGAAAAGTGAAAGAAAAATCAGCATTTCATCTTTCCTAATATATAGTTACATTGTAAAGTCTACTATTATTAATTTTACAAGTCTTATTTATTTTCATTTTAATTTTTCTACTTGAGGCACATTTATTTTACTAGAGGCCCGGTGCACAAATTCATGTACCAATGGTGTCCCTCGGCCTGGCCTACAGGATTGGGCCAAAACCAGGTCTCCAACATCCCCCAAGGAGTCCCAGATTGCAAGAGGGTGCAGGCCATGATGAGGGACCCCATCAGTGCACAATTGGGGCTGAGGAGGGATGCAGGAGTTTGGTCAGCTGGGGAGGGACTGCAGGAGGGCTCCAGGGCATGTCCAGCCCATTTCATTCAGTCTAGATCGACTGGACCTCAGCAACAAGCTAATCTACCAGTTGGAGCATCTGCCCCCTGGTGGACAGGGCACACCATAGCAAGTGGTTGAGCAGCCTTAGCATATCATTGATTGGTTGAATGGCTGACCAGACGACTGGACATTTAGCATATTAAGCTTTTATTATATAGGATTTTATTATATTTTATTATTGTCAACAGTATTAAAGATGTCCCCATTTTCCCCACCTTTGTCTACCTCCACCCAGCCCCTAACCCACCCCAGGCTTTCCCCACACTATTGTATGTCCATGGGCTATGCATATATGTTATTTGATTAATCTCTTCCAGTCCCCCTCCACCTCTCTCCACTCTGAAATCTGTCATTCTGTTCCATGTATCCATGTCTCTGATCCTATTTTGTTTTGTCAGTTTTTGTTCATTCAGTTTCACAGATAAGTGAGATCATGTGATATTTGTTTTTCTATGACTGGTTTATTTTGCTTAGCA
The DNA here is from genome assembly GCF_014108235.1 of Myotis myotis. NCBI lineage: Eukaryota > Metazoa > Chordata > Mammalia > Chiroptera > Vespertilionidae > Myotis > Myotis myotis. The sequence continues at coordinate 106,608,492 of NW_023416335.1, forward strand.
TAATAATGTGCAGGTCCATCCATGATGTTGTAAAGGGTAAGAGTTCCTTCTTTTTTATAGCTGCACTAGGGGCCTGGTGCACAGATTCGTACACTGGTGGGGTCCCTTGGTGTGGCCTGCAGGGATAGGGCCAAAACCAGCAGTTCAACACTGCCTGCAGCTCCTGCCTTCCACTCCCTCTCATTATGGCCCCACTGCACTGGTTGCAGGCTCGTACCCAGTCAGTCCCAATCAGGAAAGGCTTGCACTGCCGCAGCAGTGCTTGCTAGCCATGAGCCCTGTGTCTGGCACCTGCCTATCTGCTGAGCAGCACTCCCATTGTGGGAGTGCACTGCATTGAGCATCTGCCTCCTGGTGGTCAGTGTGCATCATAGCAACCAGTCATTTGGTCATTTGGTCACTTAGGCTTTTATATATCAAGACTAGAGGCCCAGTGCACAAAATTCGTGAATGAGGGGGGTTACCTCAGCCCAGCCTGCACCCTCTTGCAATCTGGGACCTCTGGCTCCTAACTGCTCGCCTGCCTGCCTGATTGCCCCTAACCCCTCTGCCTGCCTGCCTGATTGTCCCTAATCACTCTGCCTGCATGCCTGATTGCCCCTAATTGCTCGCCTGCCTTCCTGATCACTCATAACTGCTAGTCTGCCTGCCTGCCTGATCACCCTTAACCACCTATTCCTCGGCCCCCACCGCAGCAGCTTTGTCTGGAAGGATATTTGGAATGACATTGGGAAGGTTGTTCGGCTGTTTGGTCTAATTAGCATATTACACTTTTATTATCATTATTATTTTTAAATATGTTTCTTTATTGATTTCAGAGAGGGAGAAGGAGAGAGAGGTAGAAACATCAATGATGAGAGAGAATCATTGATCGGCTGCCTCCTGCATGCCCCCTACTGGGGATCAAGCCCTCAACCCAGGCATGTGCCCTTGGCCGGAATCAAACCTGGGACCCTTCAGTCCGCAGGCTGACTCTCCATCCACTGAGCCAAGCTGGCTAGGGCTACACTTTTATTATTATAGATAGTATTCCAATCTGTAGATGTACCACAACTTTTATACCCACTTATCTACTGATGGACACTTGAGATGTTTCCAGATCTTTGCTACTGTAAATAACACTGCTATAAACATAGGAGAGCATATACTCTTTCTGATTGGTGTTTCAGAATTCTTAGGATATATCTCCAGAAGTAGGAGCACAGGGTAAAATGGCAGATACACTTTTAATTTTTTGAGGAGATTCCATACAGTTTTCCACAGTGGCTGCACTAGTCTACATTCCCATCTGCAATGTACTTGGGTTCCCTTTACTTCACATCCTCATGGTAGCCATTCTGGCAGATGTGAGGTCATACCTCATAGTAGTTTCAATTTAAATCTCTCTGATGACATTGATCACTTTTTTAGGTGTCTATTGGATATCTGTATGTCCTTTTTGGGGAAGTGTCTATCCAGGTATTTTGCCCATTTTTTAATTGTGTTGTCTTCCTGGTGTTGGGTTATATAATTTCTTTATATATTTTGGAAATTAACTCCTTATCAGACATCCTATTGGTGAATATTTCCTCCCATACAGTGGATTCTCTTTTCATTTTGTTGGTTTGTGTTTTGTTTTTTGTTTTTTTCTTTTTCTGTAAAAACCTTTTCAGTTTGGCAGCAAAACTGTTATATGAGATGTCTGAAATTTACTACCTGGGAATATTTCCATGTTTTCTTCTAGGATTTTTATGGTTTAACAACTTTCATTGGTGCAGCCACTGTGAAAAACTGTATGAAGTTTCCTCAAACAACTAAAAATGGCTCTGGCATTTGATCCAGAAATCCCACTTCTGGGAATATATCCTAAGTATCTGGAAACACCAATCAGAAAGAATATATGCACCACTATGTTCATAGTATAATTATTTACAACTAGAGGCCTGGTGCACAAAATTCATCCATGGGAGGCAGTGTGTCCCTCAGCCCAGCCTGCACCCTCTCACAATCCGGGACCCCTTGGGTAGGGTCCCTAGGCCTGGCTGGTGATCAGGGCCTATTGGGGCTTTCCTTCTCCCAGCTGCCAGCAGCTGGCCCCACCTCTGCTGCTGCCACTGCTTGCCATTTGTGTGGTGCTGCCCCGCCTCCCCAGCCACTGGTCACCTCCCTTTGTGGGTGTCAGGAATGGGGTGCAATCGCTTGGCTGGCTGGGGCCTCCCTCTGCGGGGTGATCATTGGCTGGCCCTGCACACCTGCCACAGCATCGCTGGCCGGTGGCCTGGGCGTCCCTCTGTGGGGCAATCATGGGGCAATGGCAAGGGCCCCCTGACCAATTGCATCGCACCCACCTTGGCTGGCCTGGCACCTGTGTGTGTCATAGCGTGGTCTTCCTGGAAGGTCGTCCAGACAGTCATTCTGCTGTTCAGTCATTCGGCCAATTTGCATATTACTCTTTTATTATTATAGACTAGAGGCCTGGCGCATGAAATTTGTGTACTCGGGGGGTCCCTCTTGCAGTATAGGAGCCCTCAGGGGATGTCCAACTGTTGGCTTAGGCCCTCTCCTGGCTTAGAGCTTCTGGCTGAGCAGTGCTCCCCCTGTGGGAGCACACTGATCATCAGGGGCAGGTCCTGCATTGAGCATCTGCCCCCTGGTGGTCATTGGACATCATAGAGAATGGTCATCCCACCATTTGGTTTATTTGCATATTAGCAGTTTATTATATAGTATAGCTAAGATCTGGAAACAGCCCAAGTGTTCATTAGTAGATGAATAGATTTAAAAAGCTGTGGTGCATTTACACAAAGGAATATATGGCTGCAAAATGAATGAGCCCTTACCCTTTGCCACAGCAGGGATGAACCTGGAGTTTATTATGCTGAGTGAAATAAGCCAGATAGAGAAAGGCAATATCACATGATCTCACTTATATGTGGAATCTAATGAACAAAATAAGTCCAGAGGTATGAATGTGTAGAATAGAATGACAGATCAGAGGAGGAGAAAGGTACAATGGATGCTAAGAGATTAACCAAAGATCATATATGCATATATGCATAGTCCATAGACACAGACAATAGTATGGGCAAGGCATGGGTGGGATAGGGGCTGGGTGGAGAGGAAGAAAGGGGGGAGGGGATGGGAGACATCTATAATACTCTTAACATATTTTTTAAATTCTCTGTATTTCTGGATGTTAATTTTGTATCCTGCTATATTAATGAATTCATTTATTAAATCTAATAGTTTTTGGTGAAGTCTCTAGTACAATATCATGTCATCTGCAAATAATGAGGCTTTTACTTGTACAATATCATATCATCTGTGAATAATGAGGGTTTATTTCCTTCCTTTACAATTTGGTTGCCTTTTATTTCTTCTTCTTGTCTGATAACTTTGTCTAGGACTTCCAGTATTGTGTGCATAAGAATGGTGAAAGCAGAAATCCCGATCTTGTTCCTGATCTTAAGGAAAATGCTTTTAGTTTTTGCCCATTTAGTATTATGTTGACTGTCGCTTTTCCATATATGGTCTTTGTTATGTTGAGGTATGATACCTCTATTCCCACTTTGCTGAGAGCTTATATAATAAATGGTTATTAAATTTTGTTGCATACTCTTCTCCATCTGTTGATATGATTACGTGATTTTTATTCTTCATGAGGTGTATGTGATGTATCACATTTGTTGATTTGCAAATATTATGCCAACCTTGCATCCCAGGAATAAATCCCACTTGGTCATGATGTATGATCTATTTAATGTATTGCTGGATCTAATTTGCTAATATTTTGTTGAAGATTTTAAAATCTGCGTTTATCAAGGATATTTTGGCCTATAATTCTCTTTATTTGATGTGTCTTTCTCTGGTTTGGGAATTAGAAGAATGCAAGCTCATGAAAAGAACTTGGAAGTCTTCCTTCACCTTGAATTTTTGGGAATAATTTGAGAAAGATAAGTGTTAGGTCTTTGAATGTTTGGTAAATATATACCTGAAAATCCATCTAGTTCAACACTTTTGTTTTCTGGTACTTTATTTTTATTATTGATTCCATTTCATTAGTTTCTATAAGTCTATTCAGGTTTTCTGATTCTTCCTGATTCAGTTTTAGAACATTATATATTTTTAGGAATTTGTCTATTTCATCCAGATTATCCAATTGGATGGTTCATAGTATTTTCTTACAATCCTTTGTATTTCTGTGGTGTCAATTGTTACTTCACCTCTTTCATTTCTGATTTTATTTATGTGGGTCCTCTATCTTTCTTGATGAGTCTGGCTAAAGATTTATCAATCTTGTTTATCTTTCCAAAGAACCAGCTCTTGGCTTTATTGATTTTTGTGTTGGATGTTGTTTTGCTAGTCTCCATGTAATTTATTTCCAGAGTTATCTTTATTATTCCATTCATCCAATTTACTTGTTATTGTTACCTTTCTTGTTATTACTTTTCTAGTTCTTTCAAAGTTGGTGCTTGGTGCTTTAATTGAGGTTTTTCTTTCTTCTTGAGGTAGGTCTGTAATGCTATTAACTTCCCTCTCAGAACTGCTTTCTCTGTACCCTATAGATTTTAGGTTGTTGTGTGTTCATTTGTTTCCAGGTAATTTTTTATTTCTTCCATAATCTCATTGGTAACTCATTCATTGTTTAATAACATACTATTTACCCACCATGTGTTTGAATGTTTTTGAGGGTTTTTCATTACAGTTGATTTCTAGTTTCATGCTCTTGTGATCCGAGAAGTAATTTGATATGATTTAAATCTTCTTGAATTTGTAAAGACATATGTTATGTCCTAACATGTGATCTGTCCCTGAGAATGTCCCATGTGCACATGAGAATAATGTATATTCTACCAAAAGTCTATCTAGTCATGTCAGTGGGGTGTTAAAATTTCCTAATATGACTATATTGCTAGTCATGTTAAAGTCCTCCAAGAGTTGGTTGGTTTTTTTATTAATATATTTTGGTGCTCCTATATTGAGTGCCTATATTTTTTACTAGGGTTATATCCTCTTGTTTGATTAATCCTTTTAGTATTATGTAATGACCTTCTTTTTCTATTTTGAATATTTTATCATATATAAGTATTGCTACCCTAAGTTCATTGTTTCTATTTTTATGATTAAATTGTTTTCCATCTCTTTACTTTTATCCTGTGTGAGTCTTTTGTTCTGAGTTAGGTCTCTTGTAGGAAACCCATTTATGGGTGATTTTTTTCTTATCCATTCAGATACTCTGTCTTTTGATTGGAGCATTTATGTATTTACATTTAAGGTTATTATTAATAAGTACTTATTTATTGACATTTTGACTCTTTATGTCTGTGTTGCTCTCTATACATTTATTCTTACAGCAATTTCTTTAACATTCCTTGTAATGCTGTGTTGGTGGTAATAAACTCCTTTATTCTTTTTGTTTGTTTGTTTTCTGGGAAGCTCTTTATTTCACCTTCAATTTTGAATGGTAGTCTTGCAGGACAGATTAGTCTTGGTTTCAGATCCTTGCTTTCATTGCTTTAAATATTTCATACCATTTTCTTCTGGCCTGTAGTATTTCTGTTCAGAAATCAGCTGATATCATTATGAGAACTCCATTGTAGGTAACTGTCTCTCTCTTGCTGCCTTTAAGATTCTCTGTTTGTCTTTATCCTTTGCCATTTTAATTATGATGTGTCTTGATGTGAGCCTCTTTGGGTTCATCTTGACTGGGACTCTCTATGCTTCCTGAACTTGTGTGTCCTTTTCCTTTACCAGGTTAGGGAAGTTTCCTCTCATTATTCCTTCAAATGGGTTCTCTATCCCTTGCTCACATTCTTCTCCCTCTGGTACCACTATGATGTGGATGCTATTCCATTCCATGTTGTCCCACATTTCCCTTAAACTGTCCCCATGCTTCATAATTATTTTTCTTTTTGTGGCACTGATTGAGTGATTATTTCTACTTTGTCTTCTAATTTTCTTATTGATTTTCTGCTTCCTCTAACCCACTGTTTATTCCTTCCAGTGTATTTTTTTATTTCAGATATGTTATTCTTTATTTTCGACTGGTTGTTTGTTTTATGTTATATGTCCTTCTTCATGCTGTTGAGCACTATTAAAACCATTACTTTATACTTTTTTTCTGATAAATTTCTTACCTCTATTTCATTTAGATCTTTTTCTGGAGATTCCTCTTGTTCTTTTATTTGGGGCACTTTTTTTGTTTGTTTGTTTGTTTCCTCATATTTGCTATTTCTTTGGGTATGTTTCTATGTATTGGCTAGAACTGCTATGACTCCCAGTCTTGGTGGGGTGGGTTTCTGTGGTGGGTGTGTGATGGGACCCAGTGGTTTAATTTCCTTATTATCTGAGCTGGATGCTCTAGTAATATCCCTTTTGTGGGTTTTGTGGACATTCCTGTTGTAAGTGGGTCTTGATTGCTTTTGTTCTGTTTGTGGGGGATTTAGCTCTTTGGTTGGCTTACTGTGAAGTGTAACTGTGACAATGTCATGGCAACTGTTATACAGTTGCTGAGTGAACAAAACAAGACCAAACTGAAAACAACACACACAAAAAATTCACACCACCAATAACAAAAACAACAAAAATAATTTTAACAATGAATACTAAAAGACAAGAGACAAAAAGGACTAGAGAAGGAGAAAATAAATGAAAAAAGCAAATATGAAAGAAAACAAGAGAAAACAAAGAATATGAACAAAAAAGAAAAATAATAAAAACATTTAAAGTAATAATAATGAATAAAATAAAATATAGAATAGAAAAAAGAATTCAAAAAGAGAAAGAAAACTGGAATATGAAAAGGAAAGAGATACATAAGAGATGTGAAAAAAAAAGAGAAGAAAAATGAATTATAAAAGAAAAAATAAAGAAAATATTTAAAGTGGAATTTGCCTCCACAGATTTTGGTGCTTACTTGCACCCTTTGGATCTGCTATTTGTCGCGCTCTCTGGCTTTTGCTCTGATGTTGTCTGAAGCTGGCCACTTGTACTGCTCTGGGGTCTTCCAGGAGGTTCTGTGGTGCAAATCAATGTCAGTCACTGTCCCTGCCTGGCCCACTGCAACCTGCCTGAAGCTTGGCAGGGCAGAGCCCCAAGCAGTCTAGTGGGCAGGACTATCAGATCCCAGAGGCTTAGTCTGCCTCATGTCTCACATCTTGAATATCTCTACTCTGAGCTTCTCTCCTTCTCCCCACAGCACTGTGTTCTGTAGGGGTAGCTGGGATATGGCTTGGGTGATTTAAACAGACTAATATAGGGCGTGGTGCCTGTAACCTGTAGGAGGGGGGTGGGAACTTCCTCTCCTTCCCAGGGCTGCACTGGCTCAACTCTCTGGGGAGCTTAGATCTGCTTCCCTGTAATGCAGTTGAAGGGCCCTGCACACACACATCTGTCTCCTGGACAGAAGCCTACCCAGGAGACTCAATTACAAAAACTTAGTTCTGCATGGCTCCCTGGCACTCCCTTGCCAGCACAAGTAGAAGAGGATAAAAAAAATAAGCTCTGCTCAACACTCCAAATTTTCTGTGCCACTGTCCCACATTGGGTGGGGCCTCCACACAGGCTCCTACTGAGCCTAATATCCAAGTCCCCCATGCTGTCCTATTAAGTAATACAAACAGATTTCTGCCTCAGTGCCATTGTCCTTTGCCTCAGAACAGCACAGGACAGTGCAGACCTAGAAATTCAACAGTGAGGGGGAGGGGTGCTACCCATGCTCTCAAGTTGGGCAAGACCAATATTTTTTCCAAAGCCACATAGTCCAACTTCTGTCCGGCTCTCTGCCCAAAGTTTGTCCAGATAATAGAAGGCCCCTCAGAGTCACTGCTGGGTGTAGTGATCAGATCCCTTCTCCAGCCTCAAGCTCTGCTGCATGGCTTCTCCAAGAGTCACAGATCACAGAGAATTTCCTAGGCTGGTGTAACAAACAAATTGCTGTTTGCCTGGGATGGTGCGGTCTGAGTCTCCCAGGTGGATCAAATCTCCACTGATTCCCACTGCTCCATGCTCCCCTTTCCCTCTTTGTTGCTTTGGATTAGGAATCTCTGTGTGTGACTGAGACCCCACACTCTAAGGGTCAGGGGCTCCATTGCTGCAATATCTCTCTGGCTTCCCAGATGTACACCTGGGCAAGTTGTCTCACCTTCTCCATGTATCCTTTCTTTCCTCTGTGATCCCTACTTTCAATACTTCAGATCAGCTACACTCCAACTTGTCTTTAGAGCTGAACATTCTGCAGTTTAGCTGCAAGTTCATCCAGTGTTCTGATCAAGCAGATGGAGTTTACAGCTACTCTGCAGCCATCTTGGAATCCTTATTTTTTAGAAGTTTTAAATATGTAGTATTTTTGTTATCCTTTAGTTAAATCAATACTTTAAGTTTTATTACTAATCTATTTTTGAGACATGAGTTATTTATTCTTAACAGTTTTATTGATATACTAGTGATCCGGTGCATGGGGGATTCATGCACATTAAAAGGAAATTAATTAGAAGGTGGCTGGTGGGATGGGACTTGGCAAGATGGCTGGATATGCCCTGGAGCCAACCTCCCATGGTCCCTCCCCGGCTGGCCGCACCTGGGGCAGCATCGTGGCTTGAAGGGTGTCTACAGAGTGAGTGAGGTCCCTCCAGCAGGTGGGTTCCCTCATCCTGGCCTATGGGGATTTGGCCAAAACCGGCTCTCCAACATCCCCCAAGGGGTCCCGGATTGCGAGAGAGCGGTTCTTGGGTGACGCACCCCGGAATTGGGCTCCCTCCTCTCTGGTTCTGTGGTGTGTCACCTGAGAATCACTACTGCCAAGTGACTGCAGATTGGCAGCTCCTGCGTTGAGCATCTGGCACTTGGTGGTCAGTGCATCTCATAGCTACTGCTCAGATGGTCACTTATGTTAGATAATTCATATAACATAAATTCATCTGTTTAAAGTGTACAATTTGATATTTTTTAATATATTCACACATATACTTAACCAGCACCACAATCAATTTTAAAACATTTTTATCACCTCAGAAGAAATTTTTGCCCTACCTCAGTCCTACTGCTTATAACAAGCCTGATCCTTAAACCATGTGCAGAATCAACAAATGTCCATAAGGAGAAAGAGTTGCCAATCTCAGATCACATAGCAATTACTCTTCTTTCTCTGAAATTTTAATCTACTTAGTTCTCTCTGTTTTCACATCTTTCCATTATGTTTCAAAATATGATTTTGATCATTTTTTCTATACTGTACTGAGAATGATAGCTTGTCACATCTACTGTACCTTTATTTAATGAGAAGTCCTAAAAAGTTGGATATTAATAAGTTAAAAATGTACCTGAAGAAATTACTTTGATAAGGAGCTATTTGGAAATAGGGGAGAGCACTTGTTGCTTCTTAAATCATCCTATGCTCTGCTCACTCTGAAAGAAATTCTAGTCTTAATAGTTGCTTAAAATATGCCCTTAGACACAGACATGCACACACACTAATGCAATTATGGAAAAGTTCATGTTGATGGTTCAACAGGATATTTAAAAAAAAAAAAAACGTAAAATTATTTCCCTCATTTAGTTAAGATTCTTAAGGGTCCTCTTTCCTCAGACCATCATACTAATGTTACGTCTTTAAAAGTTGATGGGTCATGCTTTTATTACCCTTATATGAATAAAATTTTCCAGACCTGGAAACTGTCATCCTGCAGAGAATAATGCCAAAGACATGTGGCAAATAGACATGATTTACTCAGAGAAGAGTGTTTTAATGGTTGTATCAAGTTGGGGTGCTTGAGTTACTTAAACATTCAAGTGGATTTTAAACATTTTTTTGGGGGTAGAGCTAACCATCTCTTACTTATTTTTTAAAATATATTTTTATTGATATCAGAGAGGCAAGGAGAGAGAGAGAGAGAGAGAGAGAGAGAGAGAGAGAGAGAGAGAGAGAGAGAGAGAGAGAAATATCAACAATGAGAGAGAATCACTGGGGAAGGAGCCTGCAACCCCGGCATGTGCCCTTGGCCAGAATCAAACCCAGGACCCTTCAATCCATAGGCCAGTGCTCTATCCACTGAGCCAAACCAGCTAGGGCCCCTCTCTTACTTCTTTATTAATAATTTATAACATTCCTGTGGCAACGTATCAACTTTTTAATTTAGAAAATCTTAATTTTAGGGGATCACTTGTCCATAAGGAATACAGATATAAGAGGAATGTGTAACCATAAAAAAATGGAGGACAGGATGTTATATGGAAAAATATTAAATACATGGTCATAAAAATGTTTGCTGTTTTTATTCAAAAATGCAAAAATATTTTAACACATAAAGTTAGTCTTACTAAGACTGAACATTTTCAGCATTAAAAGACATACTTCTCTGATTCCATATAAATTTTTGGAATATTTATTCTACTTCTGTGAAATATGCCATTGATATCTTGATAAGAAGTGCATTGAATCTATAATTTTTGGGGGGTAGTATGGACATTTTAATGATGTTACGTCTTCCTATCGATGAACATGCTATATGCTTCCACTTATTTTTATCTTCCTCAATTTATTTCTTCAGTGGCTTCTAATTTTCCTAGTACAGGTCTTTTACATCCTCAGTTAAATTTATTCCAAGGTATGTTTTTTGCATTTGTAAATGAGATCATTTTCTTAGCTTCCATTTTTGATAGTTCATTATTGGTGTATAGAAATACAACTAATTTCTGGATATTTATATTGCATCCGGCTACTATACGAAATTTATTTATCAGTTCTGGTATTTGTTGTTTTTTATAGAGATACCAAATAGCCACAGCAATATTGAGAAAGAAGAACCAAGTTAGAGGAATCATGGTACCTGGTATCAAACTATACTCCAAGGCCATAGTAATTAAAACAGAATGGTACTGGCATAAAACGGACATATACATCAATGGAACAGAACCAACAGCCCAAAAATAAACCCATGCCTTCTGGGTCAATTAATATTTGAAAAAGAAGGCAAGAACATACTGGGGATAAAGATAGTCTCTTCAATAAATAATGTTAAGAAAATTGAAAAGGTAAATGCAAAAAATAAATAAATAAATAATGAAACCAGACCACATTCAAACACCATACATAAGAATAAACTAAAAAGCCGAAACCGGTTTGGCTCAGGGGATAGAGCGTCGGCCTGTGGACTGAAGGGTCCCAGATTCGATTCCGGTCAAGGGCATGTACCTGGGTTGCGGGCACATCCCCAGTAGGAGATGTGCAGGAGGCAGCTGATCGATGTTTCTCTCTCATCGATGTTTCTGACTCTCTATCTCTCTCCCTTCCTCTCTGTAAAAAATCAATAAAATATATTAAAAAAAAAAGAATAAACTAAAAATAGGTTAAAGACTTAAGTGTTAGACCCGAACCATGACAATTCTAGAAGAAAACATAGGCAGTAAAATATCAAAACTTTCTCATAGCAATGTTGTTTTCTGATAAATCTTCTTAGGCAAGGAAAACAACATAAAAAATAAACAAATTAAACTACATCAAACTGCCTAGCAAGTGTGGTTCATTGGTTGAGCTTCAACCCATAAACAAGGTCATGATTCAATTCCTGGTGAGAACACATGCCCATCTTGTAGGCTTGGTCCCCAGTAGGGGGCTTGCAGGAGGAGAGATTCTTTCTCATCGTTGATATTTCTTTTTTTCCCTCTTAATTCTTTATTGATTAAAGTATTACATATGTCTCCTTTTTCCCCCATTGACCTCTCCTGGCCACTCCCACCCCTCAGCACATACCCTCACCCACTAGTGTCTGTGTCTATTGATAATGCTTATATGCATGCATACAAGTCCTTTGGTTGATCTCTTACCCCACCCCCTGCAACCTCCCACCCCACTCCACTGCCTTCCCTCTTAGGTTTGACAGTCAGTTTGATGTGTCTCTGTCTCTGGATCTATTTTTGATCATCAGTTTATGTTGTTCATTATATTTCACAAATGAGTGAGATCATGTGGTTTTTATCTTTCTCCAACTGGCTTATTTCACTTAGCATAATGTTCTCCAGGTCCATCCATGCTGTTGCAAATGGTAAGAGTTCCTTTTTTTTTTTCTTTTTTTTTTTTCCCATCAGGGTAATATTCCATTGTGCAAAAGTACTGATATTTTTGTTCCACTCATCTGCTGATGAGCACTTAGGCTGTTTACAAATCTTATCTATTATAAATTGTGCTGCTATGGACATAGGGGTGCATATATCCTTTCTGATTTATTTTTCTGATTTCCTGGGATATATTCCTAGAAGTGGGATTACTGGGTCAAAGGGAGTTCCATTTTTAATTTTTTGAGGAAACTCCATAATGTTTTCCACAGTGACTACACCAGTCTGCATTCCCACCAGGAGTGTACAAGGGTTCCCTTTTCTCCACATCCTTGCCAGCACTTGTCATTTGTTGATTTGTTGATGATAGCCATTCATGCAGGTGTGAGATGATATCTCATTGTCATTTTGATTTGCATCTCTGTAATAATTAGTGATTTTAAGCTTGTTTTCATGTGTCTCTTGGCATTCTGTATGCCCTCTTTTGAAAAGTGTCTATTTAGGTCCTTTGCCCATTTTTTATTGGATTGTTTATCTTCCTTTTGTTAAGTTGTATGATTTCCCTGTAAATTTCAGAGATCAAACCCTTATCAGAGATAACATTGGCAAATATGTTCTCCTATGCAGTGGGATTTCTTGTTGTTTTGCTGGTGGTTTCTTTTGCTGTGCAGAAGCTTTTTATTTTGATGTAGTCCCATTTGTTTATTTTCTCCTTAGTTTCCATTGTCTTGGGGCTGTATTGGTAAAGATATTGCTACAACATATGTCTGTTATTTTGCTGCCTATGGTATCCTCTAAGATTTTTATGGTTTCGCATTTTATATTTAAGTCCTTTATCCATTTTGAGTTTATTTTTGTGAATGGTGCAAGTTGGTGGTCTAGTTTCATTTTTTCACATGTATCTGTCCAATTTTCCCAACACCATTTATTGAAGAGACTGTCATGACTCCATCATATGCTCTTGCCTCCTTTGTCAAATATTAATTGAGCATACTGGCTTGGGTTGATTTCTTGGTTCTCTGTTATGTTCTGTTTTTCTGCCAGTACCAGGAAGGTTTGAGGACAGTGGCTTTGTAATATAGCTTGATATCTGGTATTCTTATCCCTCCAACTTTATTCTTCTTTCTCAGGGTTGCTGCAGCTATTTGGGGTCTTTTTTTAAAAAATTTATTCCATATGAATTTTTAGAGAGTTTGTACTAGGTCTGTGAAATATGCCATTGGTATGTTATTGGGGATTGCATTGAACTTATAGATTGCTTTTGGTAGTATAGGCATTTTAATGATGTTGATTCTACCAATCCATGAACACGGTATATTCTTCCATTTGTTTATGTATTCCTCTAACTCTTTTTTCAATGCCCTGTAGTTTTCTGAGTACAGGTCTTTTACCTGCTTAGTTTAGTTTATTCCTAGGTATCTTAATTTTTTGTTGCTATAGTAAATAGAATTCTTTTTTAAATTTCTCTTTCTGTAACTTTATTATTGGTGCATAAAATAGCCATAGATATCCGGGTATTAATTTTATTTCCTGCTACATTGCCAAATTCATTTATTAAGTATAATAGTTTTTTTGTGGAGTCTTTAGGACTTTCTAAGTACAATGTCATGTCATCTTCAATTAATGAGTTTTAATTCTTCTTTTCCAATTTGTATGCCTTTTATTTCTTCTTCTTATCTAATTGCTATGGCTAACACTTCCAGGACTATGTCAAACAGGAATGGTGAGTGTGGTCATCCCCATCTTTCTCCTGTTCTTAGGGGAAATGGTTTTAGTTTTTGCCCATTGAGTATGATGTTGGCTGTAGGCTTGTCATATAAGGCTTTTATAATGTTGAGGTATGATCCCTCTATTCCCACTTTGCTGAGGATTTTTATCCAAAAAGCATGTTAGACTTTGTCAAATGCTTTTTCTGCATTAATTGATATGACTATTTGATTTTTATCTCTCATTTTATGTGATGTATTACATTTATTGATTTACAGATATTGTACCTCCTTGCATCCCAAGGATAAATCCCACTTGGTCATGATGTATGATCTTTCAAATGTAATGCTGGATCCAATTTGCTAGGATTTTGTTGAGAATTTTGGCATCTACATTCATCAGCGATATTGGCCTGCAATTCTCTTTCATTGTTGTGTCTTTATCTGGTTTTGGGATTAGGGTAATGTTGGCTTCATAGAAAGAGCTTTGAATTGTTCCTTCCTCTTGATTTTTTTGGAATAGTCTGAGGAGGATAGTTTTAGTTCTTTTTTGAATGTTTGGTAAAACTCCCCTGTGAAGCCTTCTGGCCCCGGGCTTTTGTTTGCTAGAAGTTTTTTGATGACTGCTTCAATTTCCTCCATAGTTATCAGCCTGTTCCAATTTTTTCATTGTTCCTGATTGAGTTTTGGAAGGTCATATTTTTCAAAGAATATGTCCAGTTCTTCTAGGTTGAATATTTTGTTGGAAGTGTTGTTCATAGTATTTTTTTTTATACAGTCATTTGTATTTCTCTGTGGTCAGTTGTTATTTCGCCTCTTTCATTTCTGATTTTGTTTATTTGAGTCCTATCTATTTGCTTCTTGGTGAGCCTGGCTAGAGGTTCATCAATCTTGTTTATCCTTCTAAAGAACCAGCTTTTGGTTTTATTGATCTTTTGTACTTTTTTGTCATTTATTTTGTCTCTGATCTTTATTATTTCCTTCCTTCTGCTCACTCTGGGCTTTTCCTGCTGCTCTTTTTCTAATTCTTTAGGTTGTAGAGTTATAAGTTTTTCTTTTCTTTTCTTTCTTTCTCTTTCTCTCTTTCTCTCCCTTTCTTTCTTTCTTTCTTTCTTTCTTTCTTTCTTTCTTTCTTTCTTTCTTCTTTCCTTCTTTTTTTTCTTTCTTTCTTTCTTTTTTTTTTTGTTTGGCCTGTAGTGCTATGAACTTCCTTTTCAGGACTGAATTCTCTGTGTCCCATCGATTTTGGATTGTTGTGTTTTCATTGTCGTTTCTTTCTAGGATGTTTTTAATTTTTTCTCTTTGATCTCTTTGGTAACCCAATCATTGTTTAATGACATGCTATCTAGCCTTCAAGTGTTTTGAGGTTTTGTTATTGTTTTTATTGTAGTTGATTTCTAATATTATAAAATTGTCATCTGAGAAGATTCTTGATATGATTTCAATCTTCTTAAATTTGGAGAGACTTTGCCTGTGTGCCAATATGTGGTTTATCTTTGAAGATGTCTTATGTGCACTTGAGAAGAATGTATATTCTGTAGCTTTGGGTTTAAATGTTCTGAAGATGTCAATTAATTCATTTGATGTAGTAAGTCATTTAGGATTGCTGTTTCCTAGATGATTTTTCTATCTAGAGCATTTATCCAGATGTCAATGGGGTATTAAAGTCTCCTACTATGATTGTATTGCTGTCGATCTCTCCTTTGATATCTTCCAGAAGGTTTTTTTTGTTGTTTTATTTTTGTGTGTGTGTGTGTGTGTGTGTGAGTGTGTGTGTGTATTAGGGTGCTCCTACATTGGGTTCATCTATCTTTGCCAGAGTTATATCTTCTTGGTGTATCCGTATCTTTAGTATTATAAAGTGGCCCTCCTTATCTCTTGTTATAGACTTCACTTTGAGGTCTATTTTGTCAGATGTAAGTTATGCTACCCCAGCTTTACTTTCATTTCCATTTGCCTGAAAGATATATTTCCATCCCTTCACTTTCAGTCTGTGTGAATCCCTTGTTCTGATGTGGATATCTTGTAGACAGCATATGTATGGGTCATGTTTTCTTATCCATTCAGTCACTTGTTGTCTTTTGATTGTAGCATTTAATCCACTTACGTTTAAGGTTATTATTGATAGGTACTTGTTTGTAGCCATTTTAATTCTTTGTGCCTGTATTCCTTCTTGCCTTTTTATTTCTTCTTTTTTAACAGCCCTTTTAGCATTTCTTGCATTGCTGATTTGGTAGAGATAAACTCCCTTGGCTTTTTTTTTCTTTTTGTGAAGGTCATGATTGCCCCTTCAATTTTGAGTGATAGCCTTGCTGGATAGAGTATTTTGGATTCAGTCCCTGATTTTGTATCACTTTGTATACTTCATTCAATTCCCTTCTGGCCTGATGTATTTCTGTTGAGAAATCATTTGAGAGTCTAGTGGGAGTTCCATTGTAGGAAACTTTCTGTCTGTCTCTTGCAGCCCTTAAGATTTTTTCTTTTTCATTAATGTTTGCCATTGTAATTAGGATGTGTCTCTGTTTGGGGTTTTTTGTGTTCATCTTATTTGGGATTCTCTGTGCTTGTGTGACTTTTTCTTTCCCAAATCAGGAAAGTTTTCTGTCATTATTTCTTCAGATAGGTTTTCTAATCCTTATTCCTCTTCTTGTCATTCGGGCACCCCTATTATACATATGTTACTTCATTTTATTTTGTTCCAAAGCTCCCTTAGGTTCTCCTCCGGCTTTCTAATTTTTTTCTCTAATTGTTGTTCAGATTGCATGTGTTTTTCTGCCCTGTCTTCTAATTCGCCAATTCAGTCCTCCACTTCTTCTAGTCTATTATTGAAACTTTCCATAGTGTTTTTTATTGTAGCTATATCACTCTTTATTTCATCTTGATTCTTACATAAATTGTTGACTTTCTCATCCAGCCAGTTTAGGAACCATATGACCCTTATTCCGAATTCTTTTTCTGTCATATTGCATTTCTCCATTTCATTGTATTCCTTTTCTGGTGACTCCACTTTTCTTTCCTTTGCAGGTTGTTTCTTTATCTACCATTTGTGCTCTCATAGACGGGTCCAGGCACCAAGATGCACTGGGCCCGGGGTCAATATTGATGGCATGGTGGGCAGAAGGCACAGTCCAAGACTCCGAGGCATGACACACAGGGCCGCGGTGGCACAGTGGGCTTGGTTGGCATGGTGCTTAGTCCGAGGCTTGCTGGGGGATGTGTGGGGCCAGGGAAATTCCGTGGGTTTGGCAGGCAGGGATCACAGACAGAGACTTGCCTGTGGGCCACATGAGGCCTGGGAGGATGCCGCAAGCTTAACTGGTGGGGAGGGCAGTCTGAGGCTCGCCTGAGGGATGTGCAAAACCAGGGCCGATTTCGTGGTCTTGGAGGGCAGGGAGCACCGTCCGAGGCTCGCTGGCAGGATGTGTGGTACCTGGGAAGATGCCTTGGGCTTGGCTAGCAGGGAGTTCAGTCTGAGGCTTGCTATTGGACAAGCGGGGCCAGGGTTATGCCGTGGGCTTGGAGGGCAGGGAACACTGTCAGAGGCTAGCCTGCTGGAGGAACATGGCCAGGGCCAACTCTGCAGGCTTGTCGGGCAGGAAGCGCAGACCAAGATTTGCCGGTGGGAATTGCGGGGTCTAGGAGGATCCATAGGTGGTGGGTGGGGAGTGCAGTCTGAGGATTGCTGGCAGGATACCCAGGGCTGGGGCCAATGCTGCAAGCTTGGTGTGTGGGGAGCACAGTTCGAGACTCACTGGTGGGATGAATGGTGCCCAGGACCCTTGTAGTGGGCTGGTTGGAGGGGGATACACTCTGAGAGCCACAGGAGTCCACATCTGTGGAGGATGGTGTCCTCATGTCCATGGGTCTGCAGCTGAAGTAGCAGGTCTGAAGTGCCTATAGGATCTGGGGTGGTGTCTGAGACCAGTCTGGGTGGTGGTGAGACTGGGCTTCTAGTCACAGCAGCTCTCCCCTTCAAGATGGCATGGTTTCTGTCAGATCTGGCTACCCCAGGAGTGATTACAGCAGTAGCAGGAGCTCTCCATCTAGGAGACCCCGGTCTGTCAGCTCCTGAAAGTCCTTCAGGATCTAACTGTCACACACACACACACACACACACACACACACACACACACACCGCATCCATACACTCCCCTTTCACTCCCTCACTCACTTACACTCTCTACCTCACTGCTGTCCTGATGTTCACCATCTTCCTTCACCTTGACCAGGCTGTTCATCATTGATATTTCTCTGTCTCTCTCCCCCTCACCCTTCCTTTCTTAAATCAATAAAAATCTTTAAAAAAAACCCACTACATCAAACTAAAAAAAAAGTTCACATAGCAAAGGAAACCATCAACAAAGTGAAAAGACAACCCATTGAATGGGAGAACATATTTTCCAGTACATCTGATAAGAAATTAATATCCACAATATATAGCTAACTTATACAACTCAACACCAAAACAACAAACAATGTAATTTTAAAAATCAGCAAAAAACTAAATAGACACTTCTCCAAAGAGGACATACAGATGGCAAGTAGACATATGAAAATATGCTCAGTGTCACTAATCATCAGAGAAATGCAAATTAAAACCACAATGAGATATCACCTCGTACCTATCAGAATGGCTATCATCAATAAATTAACAAACAAGTGTTGGCAAGCATGTAACAAAAAGGAAACCCATATACACTGTTAGTGGCAATGCAAAATAGTGCAGTGCTATGGAAAGCAGTATGGAGTTACCTCAAAAACTAAAAATAGAACTGGCTTATGATCCAATGATTTTACTTCTGGGAATTTATCTGGAGAAACTGGCAACACCAATTCAAAAAAATATATATGCATCCCTATGTTCATTGAAGTGATATTTACAACACTAAGATCTGGAAGCAGCCCAAGTATCCATCAGTATGAGTGAATAAAATGCAATGGTACTTCTACATAATGGAATACTCCTCCACCATAAAAAAGAAAGAAATCTTACCTTTTGCAACAGCATGAATCGACATGGGGACTGTTATGGTATAAGAAATATGCCAGTCAGAGAAAGACAAATGCCATATGATTTCACTTATATGTGGACTCTAGTTAACAAAATAAATCAACAAACAAAGTAGAACAATGTTAGATGGAAAGTTGTATGGGGACTGGGTGAAAAAGGTTGAAGGGATTAAGCAAAAATAATAAAACAAATGAAGAACAGCAACAACAACAACAACAAAATACCGAAAAAACAAACAAACAAAAAAACCCCACCCTTCTAGACAGATAACAGTATGGTCATTGTGCAGATGTACCACAGCTTTTATTTATTTATTTTTTTAAATTTTTATTCTTTTAATATCACATATGTTTCCTTTTTCCCCCATTGACCCCTCCCCAGCCACTCCCACCCCCTCCAGGACAAGCCCCCACCGCACAGTGATCCTGCCTATTGTTTATGCTAATATGGATGCATACAAGTCCTTTGGTTGATCTCTTAAGCCCCCCTCCCCCTCCTCTGCCTTCCCTCTGAGGTTTGACAGTCCCTTGGGTATTTCTCTATTTCTGGATCTATTTTGTTCATCAGCTTATGTTGTTCATTATATTCCACAAATGAGTGAGATCTTGTGATATTTATCTTACTCCAACTGGCTTATTTCATTAAGCATAATGCTCTCCAGTTCCATCCATGCTGTTGCAAATGATAAAAGTTCCTTCTTTATTATAACAGTGTAGTATTCCATAGTGTAGATGTACCACAGTTTTTTAATCCACTCATCTGTTGATGGGCACATAGGCTGTTTTCAAATCTTGGCTATTGTAAATTGTGCTACTGTGAACATAATAATGCATCTTTTTTTACTGATTGGTTTTTCTGATTTCTTGTGGTATTTCTAGGAGTGGGATAATTGGGTCAAATGGGAGTTCTATTTTCAATTTTTGAGGAAACTCCATGTTGTTTTCCACAGTGGCTGCACCAGTCTGCATTCTCATTAGCAATGCACGAGGGTTCCTTTTTCTCCACATCCTTGCCAGCATGGGTCATTTGTTGATTTGCTGATGATAGCCATTCTGACAGGTGTGAGATGGAACCTCATTGTTGTTTTGATTTGCATCTCTGGGATGATTAGTGACTTTGAGCATGTTTTCATGCATCTCTTGGCTTTCTGTATGTCCTCTTTCAAAAGGTGTCTATTTAGGTCATTGGCCAAATTTTTATTGGATTACTTATCTTCCTTTTGATAAGTTTTATGAATTCTCTGTAAATTTTGGAGATTAAACCCTATGGGAGATAACATTGGCAAATATGTTCTCCCATGCAGTGGACTTTCTTGTTGTTTTGTTGATTGTTTCTTTTGCTGTGCAGAAGCTCTTTATTTTGACACTAGAGGCCCCGTGAATGAAATTCATGCACAGATAGGGTCCCTATGCCTGGCCAGCAATCAGGGCTGAACTGTCGGGCAGCCAGCAGGGTGATCAGGGGCCCCTGCTGGCACCCTCCTTGCTGGTCTGGTGCCATCCACTTGCCGACCCCCCCACCCCCCACCGCCTGTTGCCTTCCTTTGTGGGGTGACTGGCGGGGTAATCGGGGGCCTCCCACAGGCACCTGCCTTGGATGGCCTGGGGCCTGCAGGCGGGGGCAGATCCTGCATTGATCATCTGCCCCCTGGTTGTCAGTGTGTGTCACAACAACTGGTCATTCTGCCATTCAGTTCATTTGCATATTAGGCTTTTATTACATAGGATAGTCCCATTTGTTTATTTTCTCCTTAGTTTCCATTGCCCTAGGAGCTGTATTGGTAAAGATATTGCTACAACATATGTCTGCTATTTGCTGCCTATGGATTCTTCTAAGATTTTTATGGGTTCCCATTTTATGTTTAAGTCCTTTAGCCATTTTGAGTTTGTTTCTGTGTATGGTGTAAGTTGGTGGTCTAGTTTCATTTTTCTCTCATGTATCTGTCCAATTTTTCCACACCATTTATTGGAGACTGTCTTGACTCCATTGTATGTTCTTGCCTCCTTTGTCAAATATCAATTGTGCATAATGGCTTGTGTCAATTTCTGGATTCTCTGTTCTGTTCCATTGGTCTATATGTCTGTTCTTGTGCCAGGTAGTTTTGAGAACAGTGGCTTTGTAATATAGCTTGATATCTGGTATTGTGATCCCTCCCACTTTGTTTGTTTTTCTCAGGATCGCTGTGGCTATTCTGGGTCTTTTTTTATTCCAGATGAATTTTTGGAGCATTTGTTCCTGGTCTGTGAAATTTGTCTTTGGTATTGTAATGGGGATTGCATTGAATCTATACATTGCTTTGGGTAGTATGGACATTTTAATGATGTAGATTCTACCAATCCATGAACACTGTATATTCTTCCATTTGTTTATGTCTTCCTTAATCTTGTTTTTTCAGTGTCCTGTAGTTTTCTGAGTACAGGTATTTTACCTCCTTAGTCAAGTTTATTCTTAGGTATCTTAATTTTTTTGGTGCAATGGTAAATCGATTTTTTTTTTTTAGTTTCCCTTTTTTGAGTTAATTAAAGGTGTATAAAAAAGCTATAGATTTCTGGGTGTTAATTTTGTATTCTGCTACATTGCTGAATTCATTTATTAAGTCAAGTAATTTTTTGATGAAGTCTTTAGGGTTTTGTATGTACAATATCATGTCTTTTGCAAATAATGGGAGTTTTACTTCTTCTTTTTTAATTTGGATGCCTTTTAACTTTTCTTCTTTTCTAATTGCTGTGGCTAGCACTTCCAATACTATATCGAACAGGAGTGGTGAAAGTGGCATCCCTCTCTTGTTCTTGTTTTTAGGGGAAATGGTTTTAGTTTTTGTCCACTGAATATGATGTTGGATGTAGGTTTTTCATATAAGGGTTTTATTATATTGAGGTATGATCATCTAGACCCACTTTGCTGAGATTTGTTTTTATCAAGAAAAGGTGTTGGGTTTTTTTCAAATGCTTTTTGTGCATCAATTGAAATGGTTATGTGATTTTTGTCTCTCAATTTGTTTATGTGATGTATCATGTTTATCAATTTGCAGATATTGTACCAGCCTTGCATCATTGGAATAAATCCCACATGGTCATGTTTTATGATCTTTCTAATGTAATGTTCTATCCGATTTGCTATAATTTTGTTGAGGATTTTAGCATCTATGTTCATCAGAGATATTGGCCTATAATTCTCTTTCTTTGTAGTATGTTTATCTGGTTTGGGGATTAAGGGAATGCTGGCTTCTTAGAAAGAGCTTGCAAGTATGCCTTCCTCTTGAATTTTTTGGAATTGTCTGAGGAGCATAGGTTTTAGTTCTTCTTTGAATGTTTGGTAGAACTCCTGGAAAGCCGTCCTGACCAGGGCTTTTGTTTGCTGGAAGATTTCTGATTACTGCTTGAATTTCTTTGGTATTTATTGGCCTATTTTGGTTTTTTTATTCTTCCTGATTGAGCTTTCGAAGCTTGAATTTTTCTAAGAATATGTCTGTTTCGTCTAGTGTGTCCAGTTTGTTGGACTAGTGTTGTTTGTAGTATTTTTGTACAATCTTTTGTATTTCTGTGGGGTCTGTTTTTATTTTGGGTCCTCTCTCTTTGTTTCTTGGTGATCCTGGCTAGCAGTTCATCAACCTTGTTTATCCTTTCAAAGAACCAGCTCTTGGTTTCATTATTTTTTTTCTCTCGATGTCATTTATTTCTACTCTGATCTTTATTAATTTTCTTCCTTCCAGTTACTGTGGGATTTTTTTTCTGCTCTCTTTATAATTCTTTAAGTTGTAAGGTTAGATAGTTTATTACCATTTTTTTCTTGTTTTGTTTGTTTGTTTGTTTTTTGAGGTAACCCTGTAAAGCTATGAACTTGTCTTTCATGATTGCTTTCACTATGTCCCATAGATTTTGGATTGCTGTGTTTTCATTGTCATTTGTTACCAGGATGCTTTTTATTTCTTCTTTGATCTCTTTGGTAACCCATTCATGTTTTATAGCATGATATATAAGTAGCCTCCAAGATTTTGATTTTTTATTGTTTTTTTTTTTTAGTTGATTTCTAATTTTATGCCATTGTGACCTGAGAAGATGCTTGGTACGATTTCTATCTTCTCAAATTTGAAGAGACTTTGCCTGTGTCCCAATATGTGGTCTATTTTTGAAAATGTCCTGTGTGCACTTGAGAAGAATGTATATTATTAAGTTTTGGAATGAAATGTCCTGAAGATGTCAATTAGTTCCATATGATCTAGTGAGTCATTTAGGATTGAAGTTTCTTTGCTGATTTTTTGTTTAAAGGATTTATCCAGTGGTATCAATGGGGTATTAAAGTCTCCTACTATAATTGTAATGTTGTCAATCTCACTCTTGATATCGTCTAGAAGTTTTTTTATGTATTTGGGTGCTCCTGTATTGAGTGCATATATGTTTACCAGAGTTATATCCTCTTGTTGAATTGCTCCAGTTAGTATTATGAAGTGGCCCTCCTTATCTCTTGTTATGGACTTCACTTTGAGGTGTAATTTGTCAGATATAAGTATTGGTAACCCAGCTTTTCTTTTTCATTTCCATTTGCCTGAAAATTTTTTCCCATCCCTTCACTATCTGTCTTTGTGAGTCCTTTGTTCTGAGGTGGGTCTCTTGAAGACAGCAGATATATAGGTCATGTTTTCTTATCCATTCAGCTACCTTAAAAATAAATTTTATAATAATATGTTGTTTGACAAATATGACAAATGTTACAGATTGAAATTTATTAGTAAGTACACTAAAAATATTTCCACTAATAGCCATAAAACAGCAATCTCCCTCCCCCCTCAACACATATCCTATATAATAAAAGTGTCATATGCAAAATGATCGAACGGAGGAACAACTGGTCGCTATGACATGCACTGACCACCAGGGGGCAGATGCTCAATGCAGGAGATGCCTCATGATGGTCAGTGGACTCCCACAGGTGGAGTGCTGCTCAACAAGAAGCCAGGCTCAGGGCTGGCGAACTCAGTGGTGGTGGTGGGAGCCTCTCCCGCCTCCGTTGCAGGGGAGTGGAAAGGAGCGATAGGCTGGGCTGAGGGACCCTCCCCCCCTCAGTGCATGAATCTCGTGCACCAGGCCTCTAGTATAGAATAATCTTGATAGGATGTGTTTTAAAAATGACTCTAATATTAAACTTGTATATATCATTATTTTACATTTATTACGAATGTCTTATTCTAAAGAATTTAGGCCACTGATAAGATCCACTGTTTTCCCAGTCTGAAGTGAAATGCTAAAATCTCCATGACCCCAGGTCCATGCAAGAAATGCTCTAACACCAGGGCCCCATATGATTTTAGTAAGATGTTCAGTCAAAAGGCTAATATTGGAAGAAATATTCAGATTTAACAAAACTTAAGATTAAAACTATAATAGTTTTCTCAGCTCATTAAGGAAAAAGTTTACAAACCTTTCATATCATCTTTTTAATAATCTCCCACTTTTCAAATAAATGATAAAATAGTTACGTTAAAAGTTTATTTAGCATATTTAATGCAGTGATTCTCAACCTTGGCTGCATAAGAAACCACCGGTGGTCCCAACCTTCAGATTCTGATTACTAAACCTGGTAGATGTATTGGCAGTGGGACTATTGATTTTATGCAGCCAAGGTTGAGAACCATTTATGTAAGAAAGGGACTTAAATATACGTTCACCTCTTCCTCAGGCAAATTGAAACCTGAATTAAAACCAAATTCTCTTCTCTCTAAAATTCTGTAAGTTCTCTGTTCAAGTTTTACGCTAAGTTACATGGAGTACATTTTTATTTCAGCCAAAATTGGAGATGTAATGATGCTTAGTCAGATTTTAAGCATTGTTATATTAACTTTATCTCATTCATCTTAACAATTTGATGTGTAGGATTTCAAGAATCAGAGAATAAGACCTAATACTTTAGGCAAATACTGTTTTCCTCTGTCCTAACCCAGAAGTATTTTTTATTTTTCAAAATTTAACTTTATTGTTTAAAGTATTACATAAGTCCACCTTTTCCCCTTTTGATACCATCCACCCTGCATGCCACCCTCCAGGCTTATTGTCCATGTCTATGGGTTATACATATAAGTTCTTTAGTTAACCTCTTCCTGTCCCCCACTTCCCTCTGAGATTTGTCAGTATGAAGTATTTTTTAAAATTATTAATTGAATTTTTCTTTCAAACCTATTCTATTTTCATATAAATTATTACTTAATTTTTCTAACAACTAGCTTTGGGTTGAACTATTTCCTACCTCAAGATTTCTTGTAGGAAGGAGAGACCTAGAAATGTATCTTTGGCCATTCCTATTGTTTAAATCCAATATCCAATAAATGACTTTACTTATACTATAGTTTTTTAATATTTTTATATAAAAAAGAAATTATTACTGAATAATATTTCCCCACAGAGCTTTTTTTTAACTATTGTTGAGAGTATTACAGATATCCCTCCTCCCCGCCCCTCCCCTCCAACCCCCAGCATTGCCTCCTTCCATTTGGATCCCACCTTGCTCCAGGTCTTCATCAACCTATTTATTGTCTGTGTCCACGGATAATGCATGTAAGCATATAAGTTCTTTGGTTCATCTCTTCCTGCCCACCGCCCCCCCGCCCCCCAACCTCCTTCCCTCTGAGATTCATCAGTCTGTTCCATGTTTCCATGCCTCTGGTTCTATTTTATTCATCAATTTATTTTGTTCATTAGATTCCTTGTTGATTTATTTTGATTTTAAGATTCAATTGTTGATAAATATGTATTGATTGCCATTTTATTATTTGTATTTTTTATCTTTTTTCTCCTCTTCTTCTTAAAGGAGACCTTTTAACATTTCATGCGATACTAGTTTGGTGGTGATGAATTCCTTTAGCTTCTTCTCTCTGAAGCTCTTTATCTGACCTTCAGTTCTACATGATAGCTTTGCAAGGTAGAGTGATCTTGGTTACAGGTCCTTGCTATTCATCACTTTGAATATTTCTTGCCACTCCCTTCTGGCAAAGATTCTCAACTGATTTCTCAACAGTCGATTGTGTGTGTAGGGTCCACATAGCCCAGGCCATGTGGTTTCTAGGGCCAAGGGAGTATAAGTACTCACTTGGAGGTAACTAACTGCTTTTCTCTTGCTGCTTTTAAGATTCTCTTTTTGTCTTTATTCCTTGGCATTTCAATTATTATGTGTCTTGGTGTAGGATTATTTGGGTTCCTCTTGTTTAGGACTCTGTGTGCTTCTTGGACTTGTAACTCTATTTACTGGTATTTCACCAGGTAAGGGAAGTTTTCTGTCATTTTTTTTCAAATAAGTTTTCAATTACCTTCTCTCTCTCCCTCCTCCTTCCAGCACCCCCATGATGTGAATGTTGGCATGATTGTAATTGTCCCAGAGGCTCCTTACACTATCTTCATATTTTTTTTTCTTTTTTCCTTTTTGCTGTTCTGATTGGGTGTTTTAGATTCCTCATATTCTAAATCACTAGTTTGATTATTGGCATTCTCTACTCTACTGTTGATTCCCTGTAATTATTCTCCATTCCATTCCAAAGCTTTAAAATATAAAAAAAGAATAAATTTCCATACTCACATCTATGGCTAGAAGGCATTTAGAAAACTGACCTGTATAATCACCATGCTGGGTAACCCCTACCTCAGTTGTTCCAGCTCAGGTGAGACTCCCCTTACTCCTCCTGACTCTACTCCTGTTACTGGTGGGGTTTTCTCTGTATCTCCACCTGTTGCTAGTGGAAGTGGACTTCTTGAAGTGCCATGGGAACAAGGATTTTCTGAGGCCCCCATAGGAGGATGAAGTATCATGGAGATTTATTTCTGTGGAATTAAAGACCTGAGTCTCCAAGGTCCCATTTCCCTCTGTCCTGCCATGGAAAAAGTCCCATTTTGACTTTAGCAGAGGTAGGATCAAAGCCATTG
The DNA here is from genome assembly GCF_014108235.1 of Myotis myotis. Classification (NCBI taxonomy): domain Eukaryota; kingdom Metazoa; phylum Chordata; class Mammalia; order Chiroptera; family Vespertilionidae; genus Myotis; species Myotis myotis. Next base: position 106,635,146 of record NW_023416335.1, read on the forward strand.
CCCAGAGTTTCTGCTGCATATTTGAATAGTCTAGTCTGGCATCTGGCTAGGTTAACTTGTGTTCCCAGATACAGTCCACTGCATGCGGGTTCGACATAGCCCAGATCATGTGATTTCTAGGGCCATGTGGCAAGCTAAGGCATTCTCACTGAACAAGTGAGTAACAGGAGCACAAGCAGCAAGAGAGAGAAGATTCTTTGTTTTGGGGATTTTAACTAAGAGCTTATCCAATGAATTCTTCAGGATTTTGCATGCTTGCAGTGGCTCTACCCCTCTAGCTAGTTATTTTTTTTCCCCAAGTTAGACTGACAGTCCAGCACCTCCCTACATCACTCCAACTACATTGTGCAGGTGTCTGTCCACTTTCCTTCCCCCAGTGACTTGCAGGGAATGGGCTGATGGTTCCCTGTGGAGCATGACATTGCAGCTTCCTGTTGAAGCTGCCCAGATGACCATGCTTATAATGTCTGGCCTTCCTTTTGCTCCTTTCCTATTATTAATATTAGCTAGTTAATTATGACAGTAATACTCCCAGCTCAGATACTAAAAATAAATTATGAAGTTTGACCATTATGTACATGATGATGCAAACAGCAGCTGTTAATGCCCTGTTAATATGTATTTTCCTCTTCCTGAAAGGAATTTTACTTTCAGTAAGAAAATAGTTTTCAATTATTTTTTTTAAATTTATTGATTTTAGAGAGAGAGAGAGGAAAGGAGGAAGAGAGAGAGACAGAAATATCAATGTGTTGTTCCACTCATTCATGCATACATTGGTTAATTCTTGTATGTGCCCTTATTGGGGATCAAACCCACAACCCTGGTATTTGGGGATGACACTCTAAGCAACTGAGCTAGCCAGTCAGGGCTAGTTTTCAAATGTTGACCACACACTCATAATGAAATATATTTTAGATCACGACTTTAGGAGTGACCTGATTTTTCAGATATATAAACATACTAGAGGCCCGGTGCACAAAAATTTGTGCACTCGAGGTGGGGGGGGGGGGCAGGGGAGGTGGGGTCCCTCAGCCCGGCCTGTGCCCTCTCGCAGTCTGGGACCCCTCAGGAGATAACAACCTGCTGGCTTAGGCCTGCTCCCAGGTGGCAGAGGGCAGGCCCAATCCCTAGGTGCAGCCCCTGGTTGGGCTCAGAGCAGGGCTGTTTGGGGAGTTGTGGCGCTACCCCCTGTCATGCACAGAGCAGGGTGGATCGGGAGGTTGTGATGCCACCCCTAGTCATGCTCAGGGTAGGGACGATTGGGGGGTTGGGACACCGCCCCCTGTCACACTCAAGGCAGGGTCGATGGGGAGGTTGCGGTGCCACCCTGTCATGCACAGAGCAGGGCTGATCAGGGGGTTGGGGAGCTCCCCCCTGTCACTCACAGAGTAGGGCTGATAGGGGAGTTGGGGTGCTGCCACTGTCACACTCAGGGCAGGGCTGATGGAGAGGTTATGGCTCTACCCCTTCACACACAGAGCAGGGCCCGTGGAGGGCGGGGGGGGGGGGCGATTGGGGCGCTGCACCTTGTCACACACAGAGCAGGGCCAATCAGGGGGTTGGGGCGCCTTCCCCTGTCACAAACAGAGCAGGGCGGATAGGGAGGTTGTGGCCCCGCCCCCTGTCACACACAGAGCCGTAGGGCAATCAGGGGGTTTGGTCGCTGCCCTCTGTCACTCTGATCCCGGTGCCGGGAGGCCTTGCAGCTCTGCTGATCCCAGTGCTGGGAGGTATATTATCCTTTTACTATATAGGATAGAGGCCTGGTGCATGGGTGGGGGCCGGCTGGTTTGCCCTGAAGGGTGTCCTGGATCAGGGTGGGGGTCCCACTTGGGTGCCTGGCCAGCCTGGGTGAGGGGATGATGGCTGTTTGCAGCTGGTCACACCCCCTTTAGGGTGGGGGTCCCCACTGGTGTGCCTGGCCAGTCTGGGTGAGGGGCTGAGGGCTGTTTTCAGGCTGGCGGGTGACTGAAGCTCCCAACCGCTCCTTTTTTCTTTTTTTTTTTTATTCTGGGCCATCTTTAGCTCGGAGGCTCGGCTCCAGCTATGAAAACTCTGCTGCTGAATGGGTTTGTTTGGGTTCTATTATTGTAACACTGTTGCGATCCTGCTGGCTGAAAGCAGGTTTCTGGGGTTTTGTTTACCTTCTATATTTGTAACATAGTTGCTTAGAGTTGCAGCTCAGAGGCCGGCAGCAGCAAGCGGGGAACCTTGGCTTCCTCCATCACTGGAGCAAGCAAGCCTCCTTCCTGTTTGCTTCAGTGCATGGCTGCCGACCGCCATCTTGGTTGGCAGTTAATTTGCATAAGGATATGCTGATTAGCCAATGGGAAGTGTTCGGGGTCATGGTCAATTTGCGTATTACTCTTTTATTAGATAAGATATGTAAGTGAAAAATGTTTTAGGATATAATACTAATCTTGGGCACTAGTCAGTTTTGCTCTAATAATGCTGCAGAACCAAACAGTCTTAAATCTTAGTGGTTCATGTTCACAACACTTCTTTCTCAAACATGAGTGTACATGTCAATGGTGATTTGATGGATTAGACGAGAACTTCTAGGCCAGACTCTCATTTGAGAGTTGGATTCAGGTTTGTGTCATTTGTCTCTCACTCTTGGTCTGCATCTTCTCCAGTGAAGCTGTGCAGGCTCCCAAGTGCCTGGTTGCTCTTAAAGCTTGGTCAGAGCTGCAGACAGCCATTTATGACTAAATTTAATCCTACATGACAAATTGTGTAGCCAAGCCCAAAGCCAGAGTCCAAGTAAATGGCCAGAGGGGGAAGGGGATAAATAATTCTAAAACAACATGATAACAATTTACTACTTGTGATTCACATTGTTCTCTATTTTAATATTCTCTTTCATTTTAAAAATATTGATGTTCACAAACTTCCAAGCCTATTTCACAATCTACAAGTGGGTCATGGTCCCCACTTTGCACTATACTCAAGCACCTATGAAATATAATACCCAAACAAAGGCAAATAACAAAAGAGGTGGTCATAACATTCCTTTCTGGAAAGTTCTAGAAGTTCTGAAATGAACTGGCTCTGCTCCAAACTAATTATAAAGATGTGACTAAATTATTTTCAGGTTGCTTTCAATTTTCCATTAAATATTAAGTGTTTTTATTCATATTATTATTTATCAAATATGCTAAAGGTCTGTCTAAGAAAATATGGCAACATTTATTGCCAAAATCAAGATTTTTAATGATGGAAGAAATTAGAATTCATGAGTTCTTTGTCTTAAAAATTACTTTTCCAATTTTCCATACGATGAGGAGAGTGTGTGATAGGGCTGGCCAACTGAATGAGATTAAGTAAAGAGAAGTTAATAGTATAATGCTCTTTAATTAATTACATCATCTCAAGCTCATGATTAACAACTTTTTTGACAATCCATCTCTATTAAATACCATTCAAAAGTGCAAAGTTCCTCCCTCTTAATTTTCTAAACTTAATATATACCATTTTATTAACCTCCTGGTTAGTAGAAATACTTAATTTTAATACATTTTTTGCAATTTTGCTAAATTTCAAAGTGTCAAGATAAAACATTTTAAACTTTATTTAAAGAGCAAACATGCACCCATTATAAGTGTACAGTTCAATGGTTTTTATTAAATTCATGAAGTTGGGCCATCATTAAAACCATTCAATATTAGATTTCTTCCATGGCTACAAGTGACCTGTGCTGGTCTGCAATCAATTTCTATTTCTGCCCTCTGTCCCAAGCAACTTTGATCTGTTCTCTAGCTCTAAAAATTTGTCTTCTCTAAAATTTCTTGCAAATGAAACTGTATAATATGTCATATATTTATCTGGCTTATTTCAGTTACATATTTATGATAATTATCTGTATTGCTGCATGTGCTAATAGTCTATTTGTCTTTGTTGCTGATTAGTATCTATATGTATATATATATAAAGAGGTAATATGCAAATTTGTCCAGGATGCCTTACGAGTCACGACCAGCTCCAAGCCTTAACAGTCACGACCAGTGTGGCTCAGAGCATGCCCCTACCCCAGCGGACACACACAGGGTCAGGGCCCTGCTCCGAGTGGCCGTGACATGGCTTGGGGAGCAGGCCCCAGCAGACACACACAGGAGGGCCTCTGCATGTGAGCTACAGAGTAAACACCTTTTCTGACCCCTGATTGGCTAAGCTTTCCATACAACACTCTCAGTGATCTTGGTAACTTGGGTAATAAGACTCTAAGAAGGTGATCTAGGGTTTTTCCACCTCACTCCTGGAGGAAAAAACGAAGGTCCACTGCTCGAGGGACTAAGAAATGTCATATCCTGCCCCACCTGGTTTAGCTCAGTCTTGGACTGGCCAGTACAGGGTCCGGGTTTGATTCTTATCAAGGGCATGTACCTAGGTTGCAGGCTCCTCCCTGGCTGGGGCCCAGGTCAGGGCTCATGCAGGAGGCAACCAATTGAAGTGTCCCTCTCACATTGATGTTTCTCTCTGTCTTTCCCGCTCTCTTCCATGCTCTCTAAAAATCATTGGAGGCCCCCGGATGGCGGCTGGCAGGACCGAGGTAAGGGATAGGAAGTGAGTGAGGGAGGGAATCAAAGGAGAGTGTGTGGACGTGTGTGTTGTGTGTACGAGTGAGTGAGGGACAGTTAAATCCGTCAGGAGCAGCAGAGGCTGGCAGACCAGGCTCTCTGGGACAGGAGAGGCTACCACTGCGGTGGATACTCCCCAGACTGCCGGACTCGGGCACGGAGCCCATGCCATCTTAAAGCGGAGAGTGGCCTCTTCTAGGAACTCATCAGCACCACCACCCAGACAGGCCATGGACACTGCCCGCGACCCAGCAGCCACTGACTCGCAGACCTTGGGAACTCCACCTCCAAAGGTGCACCGCACCTTCAGCAGTAAGTGCAGCCTCCTCCTCCCCAGCGGCAGACCTCCAACATCGCATTCGTGCATCTCCAGCATGCAGGACTACGAGGCACACCACTCCATAGACTTCTCTTGGGAGTCACTCTGAGCCCCAGCTGGGTGTGATTTTGTACAGATACAGACGCACTGCCCCCCAGTAGAAATTCTGAATTCCCACTGCCTGAATAACTGCCCACACACACCCAGCTGCAACTTCAGCACCAGGGCCCTTCAGCGCCAGGGTCCCTCAGAGTGTGTCAGAGCTCACTGCCCAGCAAACACACTGACACAGTTGCTCACTCCCCCTGAGCCCATCTATCCACAGGGCACTTTGTGAAGCCGCAGTGAGCCTCTGCTGGGTCTGATCTTGGACAAATAGGATTGCACTCCCCTGGGCAGTAGAAATTCTGAATTCACCCATTCTGGATACCAGCCCAAAGATGCCTCGATTAAGCATGCCAGGGCCCTTCAGAGTGCTTCAGTGCACCTGCGCGAGCAAACTCACTGAGGGTGCCCCTGTGTGCCACCACTGGGAATGCACGCCTATCCACCACAGGTGCATCAGCAGAAACTGAGTTTCCCCACCCCACAGCTGCAGAGCTCTGGACACTACAATTGCATGCTTTTTTAGCATGCAGGTCTCCCAAGACCACTGCTCCACAGGCAGCCCTGGGACCCCACTGTAAGCCCAGCTGGACACTCACTTAAACAAACAAGGGTGCACTGCTGGGCTTTAGAAATGCTGAATTCCCTCTACTGGGATTCCTGCCCACAGACACTGCAACCCAGTGGTTTCAGTGCCAGGGCCCTTCAGAGTGTGTCAGTACACCCTGCTGGCAAACACACCACAGGTGCCCCTGTGAGCTGCTGCTGGAATCACGTGTATCCAACCACGGAGGCAGCAGCAAAAGCTGAGTCTGCCCACCTCACAGCTATAGATCTATGGACAACACAGTCACGCCTTTCCAGAATTCAGGCCTCCTGGGCCCAAACAGATGGTTCCTAGGTGCCACTGTGACTCCTCGCTGGGCACGCGTGATTTCAACCAAGGATGCAAGACAGCAAAAATTGGGACACCCCCTCCACGGCTGCTGACTTCTAGACACCTCAGGTGCGCCTTTCCAGCTCGCAGGCTTACATCAAGAGAACCCAAATAGCTCAAGTAGGGAGCTACACTAGACTACCAAGCCCAGGAGACCTGAGAGGTCACACCAGTAGCAACATACTCAAAAGAAACTGGGTAGCAAAGCAATCAGAGCTACAATTAAAACATTACAGCAAAACATGGGAAGACAAAAAAGCAATCCACAAAGGAAAGAAAAAGAAGAATCACTGGAAAGGGAGTTAAATGCAATTGAGGCTACTAACTTATCAGAGAAAGAATTCAGAGTAATGGTTATAAGGATGCTCAAACGGATGGATGACAAATACAAAAAACTCAATGAGAATTATAAGGAGCTGAATGAGAATGTCACCAACATGAAAAGGAACCAAGAAGAAATGAAGAATGACATAGCTGCAATAAAGAACACAATGGAAGGCTTAAACAGCAGACTTGAAGAGGCTGAAGACCGCATCAGCAAATTAGAAGACAAGGTAGGAAAAAACACACAAACACAGGAGCAACTGGAAAAAAAAACTTAAAAAGCAAGAGGAGAGCCTAAGGGAGCTTTGGGACAACACAAAACGAAACAACATTCGCTTAATAGGGGTACCAGAAGTAGAGGAAGAGAAGCAAGGACTAGAAAACCTGTTTGAAGAAATAATGACAGAATACTTCCCTGATACTGGCAAGAAAAAAACTATACAAGTCCAAGAAGCACATAGAGTGCCAAACAAGATGAACCCCAAAAGACCAACACCAAGGCACATCATAATTAAATTGGCAAACAGCACTAACAAAGTAAGAATCTTAAAGGCTGCCAGGGAGAGACAGAAAATTACCTACGAGGTATGTCCTATTAGAATATCAGCTGACTTATCAAAAGAAACACACCAGGCAAGAAGGGAATGGAATGAAATATACAAAGTGATGCAAAGCAAGGGAATGAATCCAAGAATACTATACCCAGCAAGGCTATCATTCAAAATTGAAGGTGGAATCAGGAGCTTCAGAGACAAAAAAGGGCTAAGAGAGTTTATTACCACCAAGCCAGCAATGCAAGAAATGCTAAAGGGACTGCTGTAAAAAGAAGAAACAGAAAGACAAGAAGAAACACAAACATTCAGAATAAAAATGACCATAAACAAGGACTTTTCAATAATAACATTAAATGTAAGTGGATTAAATGCTCCAATCAAAAGACACAGGGTAGATGAATGGATAAGAAAAGATGACCCATATATATGCTGTCTGCAAGAGACCCACCTCAAAACAAAGGATTCACACAGACTGAGAGTGAAGGGATAGAAAAAAATTTTTCAGGCAAATGGAAATGAGAAAAAAGTTGGGGTTGCGATACTTATACCTGACAAAATAGACGTCAAAGTAAAGGCCATAACAAGAGATAAGGAAGGACACTACATAATACGAAATGGAGCAATTCAACTAGAAGATATAACTCTGGTAAACATGTATGCACCCGATACAGGAGCACCCAAATACATAACACAACTTCTGGAAGATATCAAGGGAGAGATCGATAGCAATACAGTCATAGTAGGGGACTTAATACCCCACTGACACCACTGGATAAATCCTCTAAACAAAAAATCAGCAAGAAACAGCAATCCTAAATGACTCACGAGATCAGATGGACTTAATTGACATCTTCAGAATATTTCACCCCAAAGCTACAGAATATACATTCTTCTCCAGTGCACATGGGACGTTTTCAAAGATATACCATATATTAGAACACAGGCAAAGTCTCTTCAAATTCAAGAGAATAGAAATCATAACAAGCATCTTCTCAGATCACAATGGCATAAAACTAGAAATCAACTACAACAAAAACATTGAAAAAAATCAAACACTTGGAGGCTAAATAGCATGCTATTAAGCAATGACTGGGTTACCAGAGAGATCAAAGAAGAAATAAAAAGCATCCTGGAAACAAATGACAATGAAAACACAACAATCCAAAATATGGGACACAATGAAAGCAGTCCTGAGAGGGAAGTTCATAGCTCTACAGGCCTACCTCAAAAAACAAGAAAAACTGGTAATAAATGATCTAACCCTACAACTCAAAGAGTTAGAAAGAGAGCAACAAGAAAAGCCTACAATATCCAGAAGGAAGTAAATAATAAAGATCAGAGCAGAAATAAACTACATAGAGACCAAAAAAACAATACAAAAGATCAATGAAATCAAGAGCTGGTTCTTTGAAAGGATTAACAAGATTGATGAACCTCTCACCAGGCTCAACAAGAAACAAAGAGAGAGGACCCAAATAAACAAAATCAGAAATGAAAGAGGTGAAGTAACAACTGACCCTACTGATATAAAAAGGATTGTTAAAAAATACTACAAACAACTCTACTCCAACAAACTAGAAAACCTCGATGAAATGGACACATTCCTAGAAAAATAAAAGCTTCCAAAACTCAACCAGGAAGAATCAAAAAACCTGAATAGGCCAATAACTACTAATGAAATTGAAACAGTAATCAAAGAGCTTCCAGCAAATAAAAGCTCTGGACCAAATGGCTTCACAGGGGAGTTTTACCGAACATTCAAAGAACTAAAGCCAATCCTTCTCAGACTATTCCAAAAAATTCAAGAGGAAGGCACACTTCCAAGCTCTTTCTATGAAGCCAGCATTACCCTAATCCCAAAACCAGATAAAGATACCACAAAAAAGAGAACTACAGGCCAATATCCCTGATGAACATAGATGCTAAAATCCTCAACAAAATGCTAGCAAACCAGATCCAGCATTACATTAGAAAGATCATACACCATGACCAAAAGGGATTTATTTCGGGGATGCAAGGCTGGTACAATATCCGCAAATCAATAAACGTGATACATCACATAAACAAATTGAGAGACAAAAATCATGTAATCATATTGATTGATGTAGAAAAGGCATTTGACAAAGTCCAACACCCTTTTCTGATAAAAATGCTCATCAAAGTGGGAATAGAGGGATCATACCTCAACATAATGAAAACTTTATGTGAAAAACCTACAGGCAACATCATACTCAATGGGTAAAAACTACAACCATAGTTCATATGTTCCTCTTCAACCTAATACTGGAAGTTCTAGCCATAGAGATTAAACAAGAAGAAAAAATTGTCTCACCAAGAAACAAAGAAGAAGTAAAAATATCCTTATCATACATGACATAATATTGTACATAGAAATCCCTAAAGATTCCATCAAAAAACTACTAGACTTAATAAATGAATTCAGCAATGTAGCAGGATATAAAATTAACACCCAGAAATTTATGGCTTTTTTATACACCAATAATGAACTTACAGAAAGAGAAAATAAAAAATAATCCCATTTATCATTACCACAATAAAATTAAGATACCTAAGAATAAACTTAACTAAGGAAGTAAAGCACCTGTACTAAGAAAACTACAGGACAATGGCAAAAGAGATAGAGGAAGACATAAACAAATGGAAGAATACACCGTGTTCATGGATTGGTAGAATCAACATCATTAAAATGTTTCTACTACTCAAAGCAATCTATAGACTCAATGCAATCCCCATTAAAATACAAACTGCATATTTCACAGAGCTAGAACAAACTCTCCAGAAATTCATATGGAATGAAAAAAAAATACCCCAAATAGCTGCAGCAATCCTAAGAGGAACAAAGTTGGAGGGATCACAATATCATATATCAAGCTATATTATAAAGCTGCTGTCCTCAAAACTGCCTGGTACTGGCACAGGAACAGATGTATGGACCAATGGAGTAAGACAAAGAACTAGAAGTCGACCCATGCCATTATGCTCAATTAATATTTGACAAAGGAGGCAAGAGCATACAATGGAGTCAAGACAGTCTCTTCAATAAATTGTGTTGGAAAAATTGGGCAGATACATGCTAAAAAATGAAACTAGACCACCAACTTACCATACAGAAAAATAAACTCAAAATGAATAAAGGACTTAAATGTAAGACAGGAAATCATAAGAATCATAAAGAAAAACATAGGCAGCAATATATCAGACATATGTCATAGCAATATCTTTACCAATAGAGCTCCATGTTAATGGAAAGTAAGGACACAAATAAAGAAATAGGGACTACTTCAAAATAAAAAGCTTCTTCACAGCAAAAGAAATCATCAACAAAACAACAAGAGAGCCCACTGCATAGAAGAACATATTGGCCAATGTTATATCCAATAAGGGCCCAATCTCCAACATTTACATGGAAGTCATACAACTTAACAAAAGGAAGATAAACAATCCAATCAAAAAATGGGCAAAGGACCTAAATAGACACTTTTTGAAATAGGACATACATAAGTCCAAGAGACATATGAAAACATGCTCAAAGTCACTAATCATCTGAGAGATGCAAATCAAACTGACAATGAGGTACCATCTCACACCTGTCAGAATGGCTATCATCAACAAATCAACAAAGGACAAGTGCTGGTGAGGATGTGGATAAAAGGAACCCTCCTTCACTGCTGGTGGGAATGCAGACTGGTGCAGCCACTGTGAATAACAGTATGAAGTTTCCTCAAAAAATTAAAAATAGAATTCCTATTTGACCAAGTAATCCCACTTCTAAGAATATATTCCAGGAAATCAGAAACACCAATCAAAAAAGATATATGCACTCCTATGTTCATAGCAGCACAATTTACAAGAGGTAAGATTTGGAAACAGCCTAAGAGCCCATTAGCAGATGAATGGATTAAAAATTGTGGTACATCTACACAATGGAATGGTACATTGCTGTAAAAAAAAAAGGAACTCTTACCATTTGCAACAGCATGGGTGGACCTGCAGAGCATTATGCTAAGCGAAATTAGACAGTTGGGGAAATATAAATATCACATGATCTTATTCGTTAGTGGAATATAATGAACAACATAAACTGATGAACAAAATTAGAGCCAGAGTCATAGAAGCATCAAACAGACCGTCCAATCTAAGATGGAAATCAGGGGAAGAGGGATGGGTAAAAGAGATCAACTAAAGGACTTGTATGCATGTATATAAGCATAACCAATGGACAGTAGTGTGGAGGGGTGGGTGGGGCTGGGGAGATGTCAATGGTGGAAAAAGAATACTTATGTAATACTTTAAACAATAAAGAATTTAAATTTTTTTTAAAAAAGAAGGATCTAGAGTGCTGGGGAAAGAACAGAATTGAGGATTCAGTTTTATAAACCATGTTAGAATTTTTAGAAAGAGCTATCCAATCTGGTAAAAAGATTCATATACATTTGATAGTATGAGAACAGGCAGAAGATCTTTGGAGAGTTTTGATAAAATATTAAAAGAAACCAGGAGGTTGTGGTTAAGGTGTAAACAAATGTGAATAATGGCACAGTGAATATATGATTTCAAGAAACATAAAAGCAAATTGAAGAGGGTAGGGGGTTGGGAGACTGGGTGAAGAAGCTGAAGGGATTAAAAAGTACAAATTGGTAATTACGAAATAGTCATAGGAATGTACAGTAAAGCATAGGGAATATAGGCAATAATATTGTAATAACTATGTATGGTGCCAGATGGGTACTAGAAATGTCAGGGGAACACTTTGTAATGTATATGATTGCTTACCCACTAAGCTGTACACTTGTAACTAATACAAAATAATATTAACTGTAATGGAAAAATAAAAATTTAAAAATTATACCAAAAAAAGGAAACATATCAGCAAATTGGAAAAAATAAATGGAAGTATGGCTTAAAGGAGAAGCATAAGCAAGAGAAATGCTCCATTTTTTAGTTTTTATGAAACAGGAAATTTGTTTGCTCACTGATATAGAAGCCAATGAAGAGAGAAAGGGCACATATATAAGAACTGAGAGATGCTTAATAGAAGAAGGTCCTGGAGGACCTAGGAAGGATAATTATTTTTGAGTGTCCATTGTGAGCTAACCACATTTCATTCCCAGCACTATCCCAGAAGGAGAAACAAGTGCTCAGAGAGATGAAACAATTAGTTGGATAAGGGGCAACTAGTAAGTAACTCCAGGGTTCAAATAGAAGTCTGGATGACTTCATGACCAAGCTCTTTCATGACCAAAGTCACAAAGAAGGAATTTTTAATAAAAAATAGTAGGGATGTGACTTCATTCTGAGAATGGGACGATAAACATGTACATGTGAATAGAGATATATGTTAAATGTAAATAAAAAGGATGAGAATTGAGATAATTTTAACCTAATGACCTCAATTTTCTTGCTCAGGATGAAGACAAAAATAATCTTTGGAGTGTGTATTGGGAGAAATTGGGGTATCATGAAATTAGGAACTTTAGGGAGTAATGCAAGATTAGACTTGCCTTGGGAACCATTAAACTTATCAGCAGTTCTGTAATGTAGTTAGTTTATCATTCCATTGATTTTAATTGTTCCACAGGTAAAATGATGTCCCCCCAATATGGAAAACTTCTAGGGATTATGTTCAGCCATGAATTTTAAAAGGGTTTTACTCTACTTAATAAAAATAAAATGAAATATATATGGCAGACATATCTCACAAGTCTTATACTAAGGTATCATAATAACCTACAATGTAGAATTTTCATGTACAGAAAAGAAAAAATTATTTCTTAAAATTGTATTGCCATTATGAAGGATATAGTTTAATTTACATAAATCACATTGAAGCAGGAATTTTGGGGGGACATAGGCAGGCTTAAAGATTTTTTAGAATTGGGGTCCATGGAAAAGTGCAGGGCTGCAGACTGGGAGAAGAAGGTGTATTTCCATAACACAAGGAAGCCAGGTGCAGTTACATCTCCATAAGACAAGGGAGCAGCAACAGTTGCATATACATAAGACAAAAGTAACTGGAAGTAGCCAAGAAAAATCCATATTTACAAAATAAAGAGAAGGAAACCCTTCATTCAGATGGAAAAGAAGAAAGCCCAGAGGAATGGAAGGACTATAAGGGAGGATGGCCTCAGGAATCACTATAGTAACCAATTCGAAGGGGAATATTGACCAATCTGAGGGGATATCAGAACACAGAAACTGCAGCCTTTATAAATCATAGGGAAAAGGAACTCAGTGGAACCCTTTTCCCCTCCGTATGTGGGAGTCTGTACTTGTTCTTCAATAAATCTCCATCTTTGCTATACCATTTTCTGTCCATGGATTCATTCTTCGATTCCAGCGGACAAAGAATCCGGGTTCCAGCCCAAAAATTCGGTATCAACATTTTATTGTAGTATCCACCTTTCTAGAAAAACAATATTGTTGGAAAGATATTTCAAGTATTGTTCATTTAATGTTTGTTAAAACAATAAAAATTTTCACCAGCTGGATTTTAGTTTTGCTTGAAAAAAGTCTCATAGATAGTTTGACTTGCAGGATATTGTTTACTAAACACCATATAAAACAGAGGAAAAATAAGGCTGACTTGACCTTTAATTAATCTAAAGAAAAGCCATCTTTGCACTGCATGAAGGAGTTTCAGTGAGCAGATGTTACTGATTTAGAACCCAGGTGTCACTAGCTTCCCTCTTCTTGAGTTCCCATCTCAGGTTTCTGACATGGGGAATCTGTGAAAGACTGAGGTAGCAGTGATGCTGCTTTGACAACCTCGTGCAAACACACCTGCAACACTTTTTTAAAAATGTTTTTTATTAATTTTTAGAGAGAGAGAAAGAGAGAGAGAGAGAGAGAGGAAGGGAGAGGAAGAGAGTGAAACATCGATGTGAGATGGAAACATCAATCGTTGCCTCCCATATGCACCCCAACCTGGGACTGAACCAGCAACCTGGGCATGTGCCACCTTTAAGTGCATGGAAAGACACTCAACAAATTGAGCCATCAGCCAGGGCAGGAATACTTTTTACAGTTTTATCCTCCACTGAGTAAAAAGGATATAGGAAAAGTTTAAAAAATTTTTCAAGCAGAATTTTTAAAATGACATAGAAATTAGGATATTGGAACCATAAGATGACACTATGGAAATGAAGAGCATGTTTGTAGGAAAACAAATTCTAAAAAGTGTTCTTAGGACCCTCAACTAGAAAGCAAATGGCACAAGACAAAGTAAAGAACCTTCAGCATAGTGGCCTTGAATGTGATCCTATTAGCCTGAAGCAGTAGCAGATAAGATATTTGCCTGCAGTTGCTGATATTGTTTTTATTGTTTCAATGCATTAATAATTAAGTGCTTACAACATCCTAGAAGCTTTTCTGAACTTAGAAAACAGAGCTGTTTGTATTCCTTGGGCTTATTACCAAAATAAGACAAAGACAAAAAATCAAGGTTAAAGGGAGAGGAGATAAATACTACAAATCAAAGATTATTGCCTGTTTTGATTACATTTTTCTTTATGTTTTCTCTCATTACTCCTGAGTACTGGCCTTCAACTTGGGGGGTGGGGGAGGTAGTAAGCCATCATAGCTAGATGACTTGCTAAAGAAAGCATTCTCATAAAAAATTAGAAAGAGGAGAGAAGGTTACTTTGGTAGTTAATGTTGATAAGAGTAAATTCAAAGCAAATGGAAGAATATTCCCAAAGAAACAATAGAAGGCAGGACTCTGAGGCTGAACCAATCACAAGAGAGTTTAGTTATGGCCAGAATGCATAAGGAATGACCACCCACACAGAGAGAAGGCCTCTGTGAGTGTGAAGTAAAAACAAGCAGATGTTTTATTAATGTGACTAACATCACTGTTGGATTAAAACACAGTATTTGCAGTACTCTGGAGAGGGAGCATGAGACACGTGTTACCAAGATAGGGCATGAATTATTCCAAAGGGGCTGAGAGTGTGGAGCTAAAGCAAAGACTGGACATTACACCAGTAGACAAATGACATAATAATAATATTATAATAATTCCTTAATCTAGCCATCAAATTCTCATTGGGACATGAATCATCCTTATTTTATAATTCTATACAGAGCAATTGAAGGAAGGTTAGTTCAATTAGACTTGATTCTGGCTAGCTCAGCCTCTGACTCTGGCTCAGACTGAGCAGTTAGCCTTGGTAAAGCAACTTACTGTCTTAGGACTTGTTTCTTCATCTGCAAATATGACACTATTATTTCAAAAGAGTAAACAAATACTGAGCATACATGTGTTAACCAACTGTGCTAAAAACATATTATTTTATTTATTCTTTCCAAATACCCTATAAGGTAGGTAATACTATCCTTCCCATGTATACATAAGGTAGATTGGAGCCAAGAAAATGGCAAGTTTTGTAGACCAGTAGAGTCCAGATTTTTTTTCAAGAGACAATAAAGAGCCATTGAAAGCTGTTGATCAGAGAATTCTTGAGGTCAGGAAATTAGAGTGCTGAATGGATTGAAGAAGAAATAGGTCAGGAGGAAGATCAGTTAGTAGATTATTATAATAGTCCAGGCCTCAGATAATAATAACAAACAAGCACACCACTTGATACTTACTAGGGTGATTAAACAATTATTGTGGAAAAGAACAAGTGCTGGTAAGGATGTGGAGAAGTTGGAAGCCTTGTATATAGCTTGTGAGAATTTAAAATGTTGTAGCTTCTATAAAAAAAAACAACAACAACAGTTTGACTATTCCTCAAAAAGCTAAACATAGAATATTATGTGACCCTGAAATTCTACTCCTAAGTGTGTGCCCAAAGTAATTGAAAGCAAGAACTGGGACAGATTACCTGTATATCATGTTCATTGTAATATTATTCACAACTAGAGGTCTGGTGCACAAAATTCATGCAGGTGGGGGGGAGGTGGTCCCTCAACCCAGCCTGCACCCTCTCCAATCTGTCCAACTGCCGGGATTGGGTCTAAACCGGCAGTTGGACATTCCTCTCACAATTCGGGACCACTCACTCCTAACCGCGCTCCTGCCTGCCTGATTACCCCTAACCACTTCTGCCTGACAGCCTGATCACCCCTAACCACTCCCCTGCTCGCCTGAATGATGCCTTACTGCTCCCCTGCTGGCCTGATTGCCCCCAACTGCCCTCCCCTGCCAGCCTGATCTCTCCCAACTGCCCTCCCCTGCTGTGACCCGCCTCCTTTGCTGGGACACGCCTACAACACGCGAGGTGGCAGAGATGCTGCGACCAGCCTCCTCTGAGCTGCACAGAGCCACAGGACCCTCAGACCTCATCGTGGGGAGCGGCCACTGGGCCCTGCCTCCCCTGTACATGTGGCCATCTTTATGGTGGCCTATTATAGTGGCCATCTTTGTGGTGGCCATCTTTGTGGTGGCCATCTTATGGCGGCCATTTTGTGGCGGCCATCTTGTGACAACGTTGTGCGAGAGCATCGCGTGAGGGTGTGACGCCACCTAGGCTTTTATTATACAGGATAGCCAACAGATGGAACAACCCAAGCTGTTCATCATCCATCAATATGTGAATGGATAAACAAAACATAGTAGATACATACAATGGAATAGTCATCTATAAAAAGGGATGAAATTCTTATACATGCTGCAACATGAATAAACCTTGAAAACATCATGCTAAGTGAAATGTCTGATAAACAAGGACAAATATTGAATTATTAAATGTATATGAGTACCTGGAGTAGGAAAATTCATAGAGACAGAAAATAAGTTACAGGTCACCAGGGGTTGAGAAAAAGGGGAAATGGGGAGTTATTGCTAAATGGTTACAGACCGTTAGCAACAGTGAAAAAGTTTTAAAAAAACAGTGGTGATGGTTGCACAGCATTACAAATGTAATTAGTACCACAGAATTGTATATTTAAAAATGGTTAAAATGGAAATTTTATATATATGTATATATATATGTATATATATACATATATGTGTGTGTGTGTGTATATATGTGTATATATATTAACACAGTTTTGAAAATTCACCAAAAACCACTCAATTGCACACTTTATGTGGGCAAATTATATGGTATGTGAATTATATCTCAATAAAGCTGTTTTTGTTTTTGTTTTGAGAGAGAGAGAGAGAGAGAGCAATGGGAATATTTTAAAAAGATGAAAAATACTTTTACAGATTAAGAATTGGTGACTAACAGAAATTAGCAGAATAGGGGGAATTTACAGATGTTTCCACTCCATATTTCTAGGAATAGAACAGTAAAGAAGAGACGTTAGCATGTGTTTGGAGATAAAGGGGATGGCTTTAAACCCAATGCATTAAACAGGAAGCAAAGACTGGGGAAAGGGGAGTACCAGTCTAAAATGATAGGAAATGGAGAATAGAGATTATGCATAGAGAGGTCCTAGTTAGTGATATGGATGAAATTGTGGACAGAAGGACAAAACTTTATTGCACACATCTTAATTGGGAATTAAGAAAAGAAAGAGGACTCAGAGATGAAGAGAAACAACTGATTTCAGAGAAGGAGAACTAGAAGTACATCAAGAAGGAAATTGTTAACTGTAAAAATGTGGTGGGAGTGAAGAATCTGAGAACCAAAAGGATACATCGGAAATAACAAAAAGGAGGTAACTGATGACATTTACAGGAATCATTTCAATTGCGTTACACAGCACAAGCTAATTATTTTTAAAGAGAAATAATTTGATTATAAAGCGTAGATTAAAAAATACTGGCTATGCATCAAAAAAGCGAGATGTGACAATATTGAGAAAAAAGTTGTACAAAAAATTTTTTATGTCCTTCTTTTGTTTGATTTTGTTTTAAGAGGAAAGTTGTGTTTTTTTGTTTGTTTGTTTGTGTTTTGTTTTTTTTAGAAGTTGGTAAACCTTAACAAACTTATAGCGAAAATCATTTGAAAGAAATAAGTGAATGAATTTATTTAGTGATGGGTCAGGGGATTACTTCAAGGACTAGTCTCCAAGAAACAACAACAACAAAACAAGGAAAAAATTAGGGACATCCCCACTAGTCTCTGAGCTGTTTGGGGGCATCCTGCAGGCACCCAGTACCCTAACCTGCAAGGCACTGAATGCCCCTATAAATATTGCATGTTCAAGTGAGAAGTCCCTCACTTGATGTTCTCTGGCTTTGCTGGCCTTACTGGAGATCTATCCCCATCTCTCTGTACAAGGAATACCCAGTAACTTCATCACCATGGATGGAAAAATTGTCCTGTAACTTTGATCTTTAAAAGTATGGCTGGTGACCTGTTGTCCTGCCATTCATGTTCCTAGCAGCCCTGGTCTTTTAAGAGGTCTAGTAGGGAAAGGGAAGCTTGTCCTATGAAAGGGAGGGTCCCTGTTAAGCCATCCCCAGGATATAATGGAAGTTAGTAATGAAGATAAGAGAAATGTTTAGTCAGTCTCAAGATTAGTTTCCTCTTGTGAAGGTTCCTTTAAAATCACTATTTTCTCAATTGGTTCAGTATCTGATACATTTAATTTTAAATACATTTCACCCTTATTGAAGATTTGTGGGCAGCACTGATTTCAAGAAAATCTCATCCTATCAGGTGATATTGGCGCATAACGTTCCCTAGTTGGAAGGAACAGGTTCTGATTTAAAAACAAACCTTGATTGTTTATATGTCCCTGCCATTTGTGCAGAAGCTTTAGTCTGATGGAGAAGGCAACTCAGTTGGGTGTGATAAAGTAGCTCCAGTATCTGTAAGGACCTTATATGGTTTCCTCTTTTATAATTTCCATTGCTCCTAAACTATTAGTAAGGAGGTGAAACACCTTCTCACAGTTCTTGAAGTAACCCTATGCTTGTTTGTTTCTTTTCTCTCACTCTAAATCCCATTTTAGTCTTCTATAACTCTTTTTTTATTATTATTATTAGTTAAGGTATTACAAATGTGTCCTCATCCCCCCCCATTAACCCCCAACCTCCCGCCCACACACACACTCATGCTCCCATCCCCCTGTTGTTCATGTCCATTGCTTTGGCTTATGTACATGTATACAAGTCCTTCGGTTGATCTCTTCCCCTTACCCCCACCCTCCCCTACTTTCCTTCTGGGGATTGATAGCCTGATCGCTGTTTCTCAGTCTTTGGGTCTGTCCCTTTTCATCAGTCTATGTTGTTCTCTATAATCCACAAATGAGTGAGATCATGTGATATTTATCTTTCTCTGACTGGCTTATTTCACTTAGCATAATGCTCTCCAGGTCCATCCATGCTGTTGCAAAAGGCAAGAGTTCCCTTTTTTTTACCGCAGCATAGTATTCCATTGTGTATATGTACCACAGTTTTCTAATCCATTCATCTGCTGATGGGCACTTAGGCTGTTTCCAAATCTTAGCTATGGTGAATTGTGCTGCTATGAACATAGGGGTGCATATATCCTTTCTGATTGGTGTTTCTGGTTTCTTGGGATATATTCCTAGTAGTGGGATCACTGGGTCAAATGGCAGTTCCATTTTTAGTCTTCTGAGGTAGCTCCATACTGTTCTCCACAGTGGCTGCACCAGTCTGCATTCCCACCAGCAGTGCAGAAGGGTTCCTTTTTCTCCACATCCTCTCCAACACTTGTTGTTTGTTGATTTGTTGATGATAGTCATTCTGACAGGTGTGAGATGATAACGCATTGTTGTTTTAATTTGCATCTCTCGTATAATTAGTGACTTTGAGCAGGTTTTCATATGTCTTTCGGCCTTCTGTATGTCCTCTTTCGAAAAGTGTCTATCTAGGTCCGTTGCCCATTTTTTTATTGGATTGTTTATCTTCCTTTTGTTAAGTTTCA
Source organism: Myotis myotis (assembly GCF_014108235.1). Lineage (NCBI taxonomy): Eukaryota > Metazoa > Chordata > Mammalia > Chiroptera > Vespertilionidae > Myotis > Myotis myotis. The sequence goes on from NW_023416335.1 coordinate 106,654,771, forward strand.
TGAGATCCCTGTAAATGTTGGAAATTAAACCCTTATCAGTGGTATCATTGGCAAATATGTTCTCCCATGTTGTGGGTCTTCTATAACTCTTTTTAAGGTGACCCGGTTTTCTACAATAAGGACAGCCTCCTCTACAGGAGTTTCCCAGCAGACCCTATTTAGTAATTCTGTTGTTTTGCTCCTAGAAAGCAATTCCGGAAAAAGTTGGAGAAGTCTTTAGGTAGATTCCTTAATTCTGTTCTAGTACAAGGAATGTATGCAATTGCTGATTCCCCTATTCCTGAGACCTGGTTTTCTATTCTGAGTACAATTTACCTGGACTCTTCCCTAAAAGCCTCCACTTTCCAATGAAGTTTTGGCCATTGGAGGCATAATTTCTCACATTTATTTAATTTTATTTTGAGATCTATAGAGTTTGGACAAATTTCTAGACATATTAGGTAGTGGTTTGAAGTGTGCTGCTTGTGAGTTGAGTTCCAAGGGGCTGTCACCTCTCGAGTCATCTTAATGCCTCCTGCGGGTCTCAGTTGCTCTTCCCAGCTGCCCAGTACAGCCATGAGGACGTAGAGTGCTAGGTAGGTAAGCAATGTGTATGTGCACATCACCAGATGAGTCAATTATTTAATTACAATTGAATTGGAATTCTCTATGGAGTTCCTGCACATCATGGGAGATACCCCCTGACAACTCCAAAATATTCTTCATCACCTAAGAATACCCGAGATTCAAACTGGAGGGAGGCGATACCCCTTATCTTTGGAGCCAAACAAGTTCAGGCTCTCATTCATCCAGCAAAAGGTTTTGTTCCAACCCTCAGAAAGCAGTTCCAATTGAAAAGCCAAAGTTGAAAATCAGCCACCATATTTTTCCTGTTCTTAGTTATCTCAACCCTTATCTTTAGCCTAGATTCTCCCAACCCTTAAACTTTAGCTCTACCTTGAGGATTAAAAACAAAAAGAAAAACAACAGCTCAAAGAAAGTCAGCCTCTTATTTTAAAACAGGGATGTCTGGAATTCCAAGGAATCTCACCCAAGCTTACCTGATGCAAAGTTAAGAGCTGGTGGGCTGCAATGGGCCCTTGCTGGTACCAAGCATGGGCCTACATCTGCAAAATGGTCCTGGGTGGAGGTCTCTGAAATCCTACCACACTCTGCCACAATAAGACACTCTGAGTAACAATCTGAGTCATCACCATAATGTTGGTAGTAGTGAGAATATCACATGGAGTTATACCATTGGGGTATGACCTGACCTAAGTTCAACAACCTAGGTAATTGATTTTTGGCTAGGAAAGAATTGAAAATCAATACTAAAACTATAAGAGGAAGTTTACTTAGAAAGTCACAGAGATAGAAGAATGGTAGAAGAAATGGGTTAGGGAAACAAGTTACAGAGTTAAAAAAAAATGTGGGGGCTTGTAGCTTGGCAGAGAGAAGAGTAACAATAACATGACTTGGGGAAGAGGAGAAGGAGAAAGGTGCAAGAATGCTCCATGGAGGGATAGCACCTGAAATATGTTTTAATATTTTAAAAAATAATTGTAATCTATGATGCTTTGAAAACCTCTCAGTTTCATGGCTTCCAAGCTGCTCTCTCCAACCCTACAAAAGATCCGATACACAGGAGATGGAGAAGCCAACAAGGGAGGAAAGGGGGGAAATGGAAGGAAGGAAGGAAGGAAGGAAGGAAGGAAGGAAGGAAGGAAGGAAGGAAGGAAAAAAGGGAGGAAGGGAGGGAGGGAACAAAGAAGGGGAAGGAAAGAAAGAAAAGAAGAAAAGAAAGAAAGAAAGAAAGAGAGAGAGAGAGAGAGAGAGAGAGAGAGAGAGAGAGAGAGAAGGAAAGAAAGAAAGAAAGAAAGAAAGAAAGAAAGAAAGAGAGAGAGAGAGAGAGAGAGAGAGAGAGAGAGAGAGAGAGAGAGAAGGAAAGAAAGAAGAAAGAAAGAAAGAAAGAAAGAAAGAAAGAAGAAAGAAGAAAGAAAGAAAGAAGAAAGAAAGAAAGAAAAAAGAAAGAAAGAAAGAAAGAAAGAAAGAAAGAAAGAAAGAAAGGCTCATTTATGTAATATACCAGTGGTTTGATGAGTGACCTAAAGTATCCACGAAACATCAATTATTTGTGGAACCAAGACCAAAGAGCAAGGGTGGATTATATACACCTACCAACCTGTAGCACAAGTGCAAGTCTCACAAACAGATGGGAAAAATGGTTTGCTGTTCACATAGCAGTGAGCTGTATTATGCCACTGCACAGCTTGTTCCAAAGTTGATGTTTTCTCTGGTCTTCCTGCCAAGAAAGTGGAGATGTTCTAGATAAGCCTCTGTCAAGGTCAGCTGAGGCAGCCTGGCCAGGCAAAAGTCAAGGACACACATGGCTCCTGTCCTGCAGTGCTCAACTGTGAGGAATGGTAAGGTTGGAGTGCCAAGTTCCAGACTTCCAACTCTAGCACTATCTCCACCAGGTGAGGGGTCAACAAGGTCAATCAACCTGTAGACATATGGCTGTATCTCCAACTACTTTCCATGTTATCAGAATCTGGAATCATACTGGCCAGAGCTGCAGTACTAAATTCATTCTAAGTTTAGTGTTCAATGTTACTGTGGGTCTGTATACAACCTCCTTAAGGTCTGTATTTCATTTGCCTCCACCCAAGGCAGAATTACTCATGTGTAGGATTAACCTGGCAACCTAGTTCAATTTCTATATTAGTCCCACAAATAGGAAATGAAGAACACTGAGAAATCTAGACATTTTTCTAAAAACCTTTAAATGGAAAAAAAGAACATTCTTTTCCTCACCATCTTCCTGAAATCATCTATCTTTACTGCTGTTAGAAAGATATTAGTTCCTATGTATTGAAAAATGGCTCTAAGTACCTATACATGATCATGATGTGACAAAGGTTGACGGATATATGCCTTTTACTTGGCTTCCTAGAATTTCTTAAAAATTAAATACAGGATACTAGGATCTAGAAATATACTTAGTGTCTTATATTTCCCCACATATTGTTTTCTAGAGCTGCTATAACAAATTATCACAAACTTAGTGGCTTAAAACTATAGAAATCTATTATCTCACAGTTCTGGAAACCAAGTAGTAAATCAAGGTGTTGGCAGGGCCAAACTCCCTCTGAAAACTCTGTGGTGGACCCTTCCTGACTCTTCCAGTTTTTGGTTGCTCCAGGCTTTGTTTGACTTATAAATACATCATTCCACTCTGCCTCTTCACATGGCCTTCTCCCCTTTGTCCCTGTGTTTTCTCCTTTTCTGTCTCTTATTTGAACATTCACCACTAGTTTTAGAGCCCTCCCTAATCCATGAAGATCCCATCTTGAGATCTTTACCTTAACTATATCTGCAAAGAACTTATCCTATATAATAAAAGGCTAATATGCAAATCAACTGACCACCAGGGGGCAAATGCTCAATGTAGGAGGGAGCGTTACAGGGAGGAGCACCACTCAGTCAGAAGTTGGGCTCATGGCTGGCGAGCACAGCGGTGGTGGCAGGAGTCTCTCCCATCTCCGCAGCAGTAAGACATCTCCTGAGGCCTCCCAGACTGCAAGAGGGTGCAGGCCGGGCTGAGGGATGCACCCAAGTGCACAAATTTTGTGTACCGGTCCTCTAGTTCTAAATAAAGTCACATTCTGATGTTCTGGGTGGACATATTTGGGAGGATTGACACTAGTCCCTTAGTGTCATGTGACCATGGCAAAATCATGAAGTTACAATGACATAGAGGATTTTTAGTTAAAAACTTAATTATTTGAAATAAATATTTCAAACATCAAGAAAATATTATAACAGACACTTATATACTCACATATTAGATAACAGAAGTGTTAGTTTTTTCCATGTTTATTTATTACATATTATTTTTTGTAAATGAGATGTTTTCCCTGTGGCTGGTGTGGCTCAGTTGGTTGAGCATTGTCCCATGCACTGAGAGGTCACCAAGCCAATTATTGGTCAGGGCACATCCCTAATAGGGGGGTGTGCAGGAGGCAGACAATCTGTGTTTCATTCTCTCTCTCCCTCTCCCTCTAAAAAAGCAATAAAAACATGTTAAAAAATTAAGATATATAAAAATGAGAAATTATTGACATAACAACTCTCCAACATATTCCCTGTCCAAATAAAATTATTTTTCCTGGAGTATGTTTACATTTACTGCAATTTGTTTTCATTAATCATTATTTATTAATCACTTGTATTATATATAACTAAAATAAAAATAATACATAAATAGAATATACAAACTTAGTTTACTTATTTTAATTACTTCTAGAATTGGAAGTAGCTTCTCTGAACCTATATGCCTTTGCTACCCCCAATATTGTAATAACTAAACAAGATAATTGTGTGAATGGTCTACATACACAGTATAGTCTACACAATCATAAGGTAAGATATTCCTTATCTTTTAAAATATCCACCTCTTACCCAGCCAGTGTTGCTCAATGGTTGAGTGTCAACCCACACACCAAAAAGTCACAGTTTTGGTTATTGGTTGCAGGCTCAATCCCTGGTGAGAGCTGTGCAGGAGGCAGCTGATTGATGTTTCTTTCTCATCAATGTTTCTGTCTCTCTCTCCCTCTCCCTTTCTCTCTCTCTGAAATCAATAAAAACATATTTAAAATATCCATCCCCTGTATCACTGATCTACAATTCAGTAAGACTATTGCTGTTGTATCAAAATCATTTAGATGTTGTTTCAAAAAATAGTGATCATACCTCCTTTGATTTATAAATACACCTTTATGAAAAGCCTTTACATTGATATTGACAGGTCTTATTTTAGCTTAACATACTACAGAAAATTCAGTAACCTCATTTTACCACAATGCCCAAAAAACCCCCACAAAAAAATCCACCTAATTTCTGAGTTATTTTTACTGGACTGGAGATAGTGACAAAGACTGATAGCTTTTGTCATGCTAAAGCCAACTATAAGTGTCATTTCTGCAAAGCTCCTCTATCCTATCCCATAATACAATATAAGTGAGAAAATGCAGCTAACTTCTTTACAAATAGTTTTATTGTTTGGGAGTTTGAGATTGTGTAGCCCAGTAGGCTCTAGTTTCCATCTGACTTTAAGTTTCTTTATGCCAGAAATACTTGGTGTATTTTATCACAATCTTTAAAACTTTAATACTATCTTGGACTTCTGGTTAATAAAGAAAGAGGTGCTTTGCTGTTTCACTACTATTTATTATATATAAACTTGTCTATGTTTAGATTACTACATATAAATGCTTAAGACTAAATAAGACCATATGATCAAAGGTAAAAATAACAAGAGAGTGGTTGTTGGGAGGGCATAAAAATAGCATAGTATAGAGAATGGTTGGAAATGCTAGGTTCAAGAAAAATCACTTCACAAGCCCCACAATTACTTCTACCCTTTCTGACAGCAAAAGTAAAGAAGAAAATTAAATGCACATAGTTTGAGTTATTTAATAAATGATAGGATACTAATTATAGATAAGATAAGCTTTTCCTGGAACAATAAGTGCTCAATAAATATCACTTGATTAAATATGAAACAATCTTTGTCATAGGTTTAATAAGCTTTGGAGTTAACAGCAACAAATTCATGTTCATTGTTATATTGATCTTCAATACAAAGCAAGAGTGCATGGTTGAACGGTAGTTCTGTAAAGGCTTTTCCAAAGTAATCAACTCCATGAAAGTGACTTTCTGATACTCTTATGTGATATAAATATAGAGATTTGACTCATACTTTTCCGTTTGAATGTCCATTTCCTTAGTTTAATTTTTCACAAAGCATGGAAAGCCAAAAAGTGATTGGAGTATATGTATTTTGTATTGTTAATCAAAAGAACAGCCAAAGCTTGAGATGCCAAAGGTGTTGACAAGCTGATGTAAACCAAGGTAACTTGCTCATATTCTAGTCACATTTACAGACTTTGGCAGAATTCATAATCTCCCAAACAACTATTTTAGATCTGCTTAACTGTATCTATAGGCCACATCCCTTAAACCCCCAAACTGTATGTGATGGATGTAGAATGAGTCAAGGTCAGAGAGGCTCTAAAGCAGGGGTGGGCAAACTTTTTGACTTGAGGGCCACAATGGGTTCTTAAACTGGACTCAGAAGAAGGAGCTGCGGCTGTGTTTCCCAACGTTGCCATGTTAACACTGCTGCTGGTGAAGGAGCAGAGGGGAGAGCAAGAGAACCCTCTGCTCTTTCGCTCTGTGGGCCTGATAGAACAGCCGAACAGGCCGGATCCGGCCCGCAGGCAGTAGTTTGCCCATGGCTGCTCTAAAGAGTTACCAAGTATTCTTTTGTACTGACAGTAACTATGACCTTGGAAAGAATTGCTTGCAGACTTGTCCATCGGGATGATAAGCTGCACATTCCATCATCTCCATATACCTAGATGAGTGAATTTGTTGAGTATGTTGTTTAGTACTGAAAAGTCTCTGCCAATATCAACTACTTTGTTTTGATCAGCAATTTATTTTTAACTTTTCCTCATGACAGGATTGGTGAATATATTCAATTATTTTTTAAAATTGGGCTTGAAATGTAATGATAAGATAAAGTTATCAGCAAAGAGGGGAGTATTATATTTTTATTAATTTTGAAGTATACTTACTCATTTATTTTACAAAGATTTATTGCATGTCTACTGTGTCAAGAACCATGCTCAGACCTTCAGATAAAAGATGAAAAATATATAGTGCCTGCTGTCAGAAAGGTTTCAGATGATTGAAATGTAGTGTCAAAAAGGCTAAGAAAAATATAATAAACCAGTCGAAGGGCACCTTAACTAATCAGAGACTAGGGATGGTTGGTCAGAGGAAGCATTCTTGAGAAGTTAATTCCATGGACTTGAAAAAAAAAAAGAAAGCAGAATAAGTAAAGGAAAGTGATGAAAGGGCATGGTTAATTAAGAGAATTAAGTTGTCTCCATTTGAATTTACTGCCCAGAGGCAGCCAGATCTGTTTTGTTTGTTTGTGTTTTTTTGGAATAGAATATGCCCTGTTTCTTTGACCTCCAAAAATCCAAGGTAAATATATAGTTTTAGATTTCCTTAGGTTGGTGATGTTCTTAGGCGAATGGCAAAATAAAAAACTCTGAAGCTCAGACCTCAAGTAATTTTCACAGATAAAGCTTCAAAAATCATATACTGGCAACTAAAAATAAATCTCAAAGCAGGAAAAAATCTAGTATGTGTTAAAGCCAACAGTAACAACATTAAATGGAATCAGACTAACGTAGGCTGTTATTATTAAATTATGAGATATAAATACAAAATATGTTCAAGAATATAATATACAGCAGAGACTATAAAAACTATAAAAGGAGTTAAATAATATTAAAATGACCAATTAAAAAAATACAACTTGCAGAAAAAAATCACAATAAATATTAAAACTTAATGTATCATGTCTAATCAACAGATTAGACACAGCTAAAAAAATAGTGAATTGAAAAAAAATAGTTTTTAAAACACTCCCCAAAGTGTAAAACCAAAAAACGTAACAGGAACAGAAATGTTAATAGACATGGAAGACAAAGTGAAAAGATATATACCTCATCAGAGTTCCAGAAGACATAATAGAAAATATTAAATGAAATATTAAAGTTATTAGGCGAACTTTTCTAATATGTAAATAATAACAATAAGACAATATAAGAAAAAAAGAAGGAAGAGGAACTTCACAATAAGAAAGCACATACCATAATTAAATAAAAGGGAACATTTGAAAAACATCAAAATAAAAACAAATGATGCACAAATGGGTGATCATTAGACGAGCACCAGAGTTTCGAACAATGTAAATCAGAAAACAATGACATGATATTCTTAATATGCTATGAGGAGCGAAGATCCAAGATGGCTGCTGACAGGACGGCAGGTTGCATGGTAGTGTGTGAGTGACAGAATGAAAGGAAAGTGTGTGGCGGTGCAGGGAGTGTCTGTATCTGTGAGTGAGGGACAGCTATATTCCAAGGGACTGTTGAGGACTGGCAGACCAGTCCCCCCCTGACCAAGCAGCCTCTGCTGCTGCTAAAATCTCTCCTGGAGCGGCTGGCTTTGCCACAGAGACAGTGCCATCTTAAAGGGGAGACCGGCTGTGATCAGGAGACTGACTGTGATCAGAACCCCAACCTTACCTTCAACCAGGGAGACCTCAGATACCTCCCAGGACCTTATAATCACAACGCCCAGGGACCAGCTACCTCAGCTGTGAACCCAGAAACTGTGGAACTCTAGCCTCCCTGACCACAGGTACCTGGGAGGTCTGTTCAGAGGGAGACAAAGTGGCGCAGAAAGCATGGATGGGCCCTGCACCTTCTCACAGAGCAGATAGAAGGAACAGATGAATCGAATAACATCCACCCAGAATTAGTGAATTAAACACAGTTGGTGAGCAATCTGTGGATGTTATCTGGTCAGATATCGCCTAGAGCAGTGGTCGGCAAACTGCGGATCGTGAGCCACATGTGGCTCTTTGGCCCCTTGAGTGTGGCTCTTCCACAAAATACCGGCTTCTGCACATGGACCACAAAATTTCAATTGCACTGTACATGTGTGCCCGCACGTGGTATTTTGTGGAAGAGTCACACTCAAGGGGCCAAAGAACCACATGTGGCTCATGAGCCACAGTTTGCCGATCACTGGCCTAGAGAAAGCTCTGCCTCTTCAGATTCATCTGGGTGTTTGTTGTTTGGATGTTTATTGTTTGCATTTTTTGGATTAGTTGTTGTTTGTAGTTGGCATTCATCTCTGGGTGTTTGTTGCTTGCATTTTTTTGATTAGTTGCTGTGTTATTGGAGTTTTCTCCCCATATACATATATTTTTCCTTTCTTTTTTCTTCTCTTTCTGTTCTCTTTTATATTTTTTCCTTTTCTCAATATCATTTTTGCACTCTTTTCTATTTCCTAATTCTCTTTTCTCTGGTAGTCACTTTTAATTGGGGGGGGGGGTATTAGTATCATGAATACATTAGTGTTTGGTGCCCTGTGCATTGTGTCTTATTGTTTTGTATTTTGTGCCTTTAAGTCAACACAGGAGAGAGAGAGAGCTACATAACCAGACACCCTGAGAGAAGTGATCATGGGGAGATAAAAGAAACAGCCCACATATGAAAGAAAAGGAGGAATCACCAGAAAAGGAAGTAAATGAAATGGAGGCAAGCAATTTGACAGAGAAAGAATTCAGAGCAATGGTCATAAGGTTGCAGAAATGGATGGAAGGCAAATTCAACAATATGTGTAAGAACCAAGAGGAAATTAAGAAGAACCAAGAAGAAATGAAAAATGACATCTCTGCAATAAAGAACTCAATAGAAAGCATCAACAGTAGACTAGAAGAAGCGGAGGACCACGTCAGAGAGCTAGAAGACAAGGTAGGAAAAAAATACTCAAGCAGAGCCATATCTAGAAAAAAAACTTAAAAAACAGGGGGAGAGCCTAAGGGAATTTTGGACAACATGAAACAAAACAACATCCACATAATAAGGGTGTCAGAAAGAGAGGAAACTGAGCAAGAAATAGAAAACCTGTTTGAAAAAATAATGAGAAAAAACTTCCCTGATATCGGGAAGAAAAAACTCACAGAAGTCCAAGAAGCTCACAGAGTCCCAAACAAGATGAACCCCAAAAGAATGATGCTGAGGCACATTATAATTAAATTGGCAAACACCAACAACAAAGTAAGAATCTTAAAGGCTGCCAGAGAGAGACAGAAAGTTACCTGCAATGGATCTCCCATCAGGCTATTGACTGATTTCTCAACAGAAACACATCAAACCAGAAGGGAAGGGAATGAAACATACAAAGTCATGCAAAGCAAGGGCCTAAATCCAAGAATACTGTACCCAGCAGATGCTATCAATCAAAGTTGAGGGTGTAATCAGAAGCTTCACAAACAAAAAAGGACAAGGGAGTTTATTATCACCAAACCATCAATGCAAGAAATGCTAAAGGCTCTGCTGTAAAAAGAAGAAATAAGAAGGAGACAAGGAACACAGGCATAAAAAAATGGTGACAAACAAATACCTATCAATAGTAACTTAAACCAAAAATGGATTAAATGCCCCAATCAAAAGACACAGGGTAGCTAAATGGATAAGAAAACATAAACCAGATATCTGCTGTCTATAGGAAACCCACCTCAGAACAAAGGACTCAGAAAGAATGACGGTAAAGGGATGGAAAAAGGTTTTTCAGGTGAATAGAAATAAAAAAAAGCTGGGGCAGCAATACTTATATCTGACAATTAGACCTCAAACTGAAGGCCATAAAAAGAGATAAGGAAGGCCACTTCATAATACTAAAGGAAGCAATTCAACAAGAAGATATAACTCTGGTAAACATATATGCACACAAGACAAGAGCACCCAAATACATAAAAAAACTTCTGGAGGATATCAAGGGAGAGTTTGACAGCAATACAGTCATAGTAAGGGGCCTTAATACCCCACTAACACCATTTGACAAATCCTCTAAAGTAAAAATCATCAAAGAAACATCAATCCTAAATGACTCACTAGATAAGATGGAATTAATTGATATCTTCAGAATATTTCACCCCAAAACCACAGAATATACATTTTTCTCAAATGCACATGGGTCATTATCAAAGATAGACCACATATTGGGACACAAGCAGTCTCTTCAAATTTGAGAAGATAGAAATCATATTAAGCATCTTCTCAGACCACAATAGCATGAAACTAGAAATCAACTACAATAAAAACAATAAAAAAAATCAAACACATGGAGGCTAAACAGCATGCTATTAAACAATGATTGGGTTACCAAAGAGATCAAAGAAGAAATAAAAAGCATCTTGGCAAAAAATAAGAATGAGGAGAACCAAGATGGCGGCATAGGTTAACGCCGGAGTTTGCTGCTTTGAACAACTACTTCAAAAGTGAAACCAAAAAACGGAAGGGACATCACCCAGAACCACAGGAACGCTGGCTGAGTGGAAGTCCTACAACTAGGAGGAAAGAGAAACGCATAGGGACACTCAGAGGAGGCGCAGTGCTGAAGTCAAATTCTGAGGTGCGGAGTGCGGGTGTGGGCTGGCGGCGGAGGGCGCGGTTGGCGTTTTCAATCGGGAGGGAGTTGCAGACTCTGAGCTCCAGATCCGGGCGAGTCTTTAGGGACCCAGACTCAAAGGGAGAAGCGGGACTGTCTGGCTTTGGTCAGAGCGAGGGCATCTTTCTCTCCGAGCTTTGCAGCGGGTGCTGGGACTCAGAGAGGCAGAGCCCCTGGGGACAGGACTGAGAGCCTCCATAACTGCTCTCTCCGGCCCACCCTATTGATCTTGTGCGACCCGCCCCGGCCAAGCCCTGCACACAGGCATTTGCCGGATAGCCTCAGGCAAAGGCTAGATTAGCACCTCCCTAGAGGACAGAAGTTCTCTCACTGCTGACACAGCTGATTCTCATAGCCACTTGGCCTGGAGGTCAAACCCTCCCTGGAATTAGCTACAACAATAAAGATTTAACTATAAGACTGCGAACAAACACCACTAGGGGGTGCACCAAGGAAGCATAACAAAATGCGGAGACAAAGAAACAGGACAAAATTGTCAATGGAAGATATAGAGTTCAGAACCACACTTTTAAGGTCTCTCAAGAACTGTTTAGAAGCCGCCGATAAACTTAATGAGATCTACAAGAAAACTAATGAGACCCTTGATCTTATATTGGGGAACCAACTAGAAATTAAGCATACACAGACTGAAATAACGAATATTATACAGACTCCCGACAGCAGACCAGAGGAGCGCAAGAATCAAGTCAATGATTTGAAATGCGAGGAAGCAAAAAACACCCAACCGGAAAAGCAAAATGAAAAAAGAATCCAAAAATGCGAGGATAGTGTAAGGAGCCTCTGGGACAGCTTCAAGCGTACCAACATCAGAATTATAGGGGTGCCAGAAGATGAGAGAGAGCAAGATATTGAAAACCTATTTGAAGAAATAATGACAGAAAACTTCCCCACCTGGTGAAAGAAATGGGCTTACAGGTCCAAGAAGCGCGGAGAACCCCAAACAAAAGGAATCCAAAGAGGACCACACCAAGACACATCATAATTAAAATGCCAAGAGCAAAAGATAAAGAGAGAATCTTAAAAACAGCAAGAGAAAGAAACTCAGTTACCTACAAGGGAATACCCATACGACTGTCAGCTGATTTCTCAACAGAAACTTTGCAGGCCAGAAGGGAGTGGCAAGAAATATTCAAAGTGATGAATACCAAGAACCTACAACCAAGATTACTTTATCCAGCAAAGCTATCATTCAGAATTGAAGGTCAGATAAAGAGCTTCACAGATAAGGAAAAGCTAAAGGAGTTCATCACCACCAAACCAGGATTATATGAAATGCTGAAAGGTATCCTTTAAGAAGAGGAAGAGGAAGAAAAAGGTAAAGATACAAACTATGAACAACAAATATGCATCTATCAACAAGTGAATCTAAGAATCAAGTGAATAAATAATCTGATGAACAGAATGAACTGTTGATTATAATAGAATCAGGGACATAGAAAGGGAATGGACTGACTATTCCTGGGGGGGAAAGGGGTGTGGGAGATGCGGAAAGAGACTGGACAAAAATCGTGCACCTAAGGATGAGGACAGTGGGTGGGGAGTGAGGGCGGAGGGTGGGGCGGGAACTGGGAGGAGGGGAGTTATGGGGGGAAAAAAAAAGAGGAACAAATGTAATAATCTGAACAATAAAGATTTAATTTAAAAAAAAAAATAACAATGAAAACACAACATTCCAAACCCTATGGGATCAGTGAAAGCAGTCTTGAGAGGGAAGTTCATAACTCAAGAGGCCTAGCTCAAAAAAAAAAAAATGGTAATAAATTATTTAACCCTACAAATCAAAGAGTTAGAAAGAGAGCAACAAGAAGAATACAGCATAAGGAAATAATAAAAGTCAGAGTGGAGATAAATGACACAGAGACAAAAAAAAACCCACAATACAAAAGATCAACAAAACCAAGAGCTGGTTCTTTGAAAGGATAAATAAGACTGATGAACCTCTAGCCAGGCTCACCAAGAAGCAAAGAGAGAGGACCCAAGTAAACAAAGTCAGAAATGAAAGAGGTGAAGTAACAACTGATCCCACAGAAATACAAAGGATTATGAAAAAATAATATGAACAACTATTCCAACAAAATGGATAACCTAGATGAAATGGACATATTCTTAGAAAAATACAAGCTCCCAAAACTCAATCAAAAAGAATCAAACAAACCTGAATAGGCTGAAAATTACCAAAGAAATTAAAACAGCGATCAATAATCTTCCAGCAAACAAAAGCCCTGGTTCGGACAGCTTTACAGAGGAGTTCTACCAAGCATACAAAGAAGAACTAAAACCTATCTTCCTCAGACTGTTCCAAAAAATTCAAGAAGGCCACTTCCAAGCTCTCTCTATGAAGCCAGCATTACCCTAATACCAAAACCAAATAAAGACACACACACACAAAAACAACAACAACAGCAACAACAACAAAAAAACCCAGAACTATAGGCCAGTATCCTTGATGAACATAAATGGTAAAATCCTCGAAAAAATTCTAGCAAATCAGATTCAGCATTACATTAAAAAGATCATAAAACATGACCAAGTGGGATTTATTCTGGGGATGCAGGGATGGTACAGTATCCATACATAAATAAATGTGATACATCACATAAACAAACTGGAGACAAAAATCACATATCAATCGATACAGAAAAAGCATTTGAAAAAATCCAACACCCTTTCTTGATAAAAACTCTTATCAAAGTGCAAATAGAGAGATCATATCTCAACATAATAAAAGCCTTATATGACAAACCTACAGCAACATCACACTCAATGGTCAAAAACTAAACTCATTTCCCCTAAGAACAAGAAACAAACAGGGATGCCCACTTTCACCGCTTCCATTCAATATAGTACTGGAAGTGCTAGTCATAAAGATCAGACAAGATGAAGAAGTAAAAGTCATCCAAACTGGAAAAGAAGAAGTAAATCTGTCCTTAATTGCAGATGACATGATACTATACATAGAAAACCCCAAAGACTCCATCAAAACCTACTGGACCTAATAAATGAATTTGGCAATGTAGCAGGATACAAAATTAACACTCAGAAATCTATGGCCTTTTCATACACCAATAATGAACTCACAGAAAGAGAAGTGAAAAAAAATCCCATTTACCATTGCACCAAAAAAATTAAGATACCTAGGAATTAACTGAACTAAGGATATAAAAGACATGTACTTGGAAAACTACAAGACATTGAGAAAAGAGATAAAGGAAGAAATAAACAGATGGAAGAACATACTATGTTCTTGGAATGATAGAATCAACATCATTAAAATGTCCATACTACCCAAAGCAATCGACAAATTCAATGCAATCTCCATTAAAATACCAATGGTATATTTCAAAGATCTAGAACAAACTCTCCAAAAATTCATCTGGAATAAAAAAAAGACCCCGAATAGCTGCAGCAATCCTGAGAAAGAAGAATAAAGTTGAAGGGATCACAATACCAGATATCATGCTGTATTACAAAGCCACGGTTCTCAAAACTGCCTGATACTGGCACAAGAACAGACATATAGACCAATGGAACAGAACAGAGAACCCAGAAATTGACACAAGCCATTATGCTAAGTTAATATTTGACAAAGCAGGCAAGAGCATGCAATGGAGTCAAGACAGTCTCTTCAATAAATCGTGCTGGGAAATTTGGTCAGATACATGCAAAAAATGAAACTAGATCACCAACTTACACTATACACAAAAACAAACTCAAAATGGCCAAAGGACTTAAATGTGAGATGGGAAACCATGAAAATCTTAAAAGACTTCATAGGCAGTAAAATAGCAGACATAGTTGTAGCGATATCTTTACAGACACAGCTCCTAGGGCAATGTAGACTAAGGAGAAAAGAAACAAAGGGGACTACATCAAAATAAAAAGCTTCTGCACAGCAAAAGAAAACACCAACAATACAACAGGAAAGCCTACTGCATGGGAGAACATATTTGCCAATGTTATCACCGATAAGGGTTTAATCTCCAAAACTTACAGAGAACTCATACAACTTAACAAAAGGAAGATAAATGGTCCAATCAAAAAATGGGCAAAGGGTCTAAATAGACGCCTTTTAAAAGAGACATATGAAGACATCCTCAAAGTCACTAATCATCTGAGAGATGCAAATCAAAACAACAAAGAAATACCATCTCACACCTGTCAGAATGGCTATCATTAACAAATCTACAAATGACAAGTGATGGCAAGGATGTGGGAAAAAAAGAACCCTCCTGCACTGCCCAGTAAGAATACAGACTGGTGCAGCCACTGTGGAAGACAGTATGGAGTTTCCTCAAAAAGTTAAAAATGGAACTCCCATTTGACCCTGTAATCCCACTTCTAGGACTATATCCCAAGAAACCAGAAACACCAATTAGAAAGGATATATGCAACCCTATGTTCATAACAGCATAATTTACAATAGCTAAGATTTGGAAACAGCCTAGTGCCCATCAGCTGATGAGTGGATTAAAAAACTGGGGTACATCTTCACAATGGAAGTCTATGCTGCTATAAAAAATAAGGAACTTTTACCATTTGCAACAGCATGGATGGAACTGGATAGCATTATGCTAAGCAAAATAAGCCAGTTGGAGAAAGATAAATATCACATGATCTCACTCATATGTTGGGATAGAATGATCAACATAATTTGATGAACAAGAATAGATCCAGAGACAAATGGTAGGGGAGGGGGTGCGTTAGAGAGCAACCAAAGGATTTGTGTATATGCATATAAGCATAACCAATGGCCCCAGACACTGGGGCTGTGGGGGCTTGCCCAGGGTGGGAATGGCTGGGGGCGGGTGGTCAATTGGGGAAAAAGAAGACATATGTAAAACTTTAAACAATAAAAAAATGAAATAAATGCTATGAGAAAATAACTATCAATGTCAAATTATGTAATCAGCCAAACTATAGTTTTTATAAAAATATTAAATAGAAATTAACAGAAAGAAAAAGTGTCGTATCCATAAATCATCACCAAAAAACTATTAAGAAACTATTTCAGAAAGAAGAAAATAAAGCCCAAAGAAAAGCGTAAGAAGAATGATATATTAGAATCTAAGATGGCTGCAAAGTAGGTGGACGATGCACTCACCTCCTCCCAGAACCAAATTGGAATTACAACTAAATTATACAACAATCAAACTGAATAACCAACTGAAGACTAGCTGAACAGAAGTCTTATAACTAAGGGTAGACAGAAGAATCTATGTTAAGCCTGGGAGAAAGGGTGGAGATGGGAAAGAGCTGACCCTACACCCACATGCAATGGTTGAGGATTTGGAGGGATGTTTCAGCTGCAAAGGTGCCCCTAAGGAGCAAGGGGTCTCAATTTAATGGCAGGATCCCTAGCCCAAACCACCAGTGCTGGGAAGAGGAGCCCACATAACAACTAGCTATGAAAATCAACAGAGATTCTGTCCACCAATGTGAGACAGGAGACGCCTGGAATCCCAGGTACCCTTTCAAGGGCCAGCATACAAAATCAGACTTGAGAGCATTCAATTTGGTCTCTAGCAAAGGGCTGACTAAATTCAGACAGGTAGAGATTGGATTTATGGTTTCAGGGAGATGGCTAGAGAGACAACCACAAATGCCCCTGTCTGAGTCCCTTTCCCACACCACCTTCTCAAGCTATCTTTCTTGGGTCAAGCACATACCTCCACATGCACCAACCTAGGAAAATACACTAGGCTCACACTCCAGACTCCCTGTGGCCCTTCCCTACCAGGTTCCCATCCTGCAGAGGAATCTGCTAGCTGTAGCCAACCTGGACCCTCCTTGCAGTCTTTCTTGAGAGGTTTTCAAAGAGATCTAGGAACACTCAGGGAGTGTGAGAAACACAAAGAGAGAGACTGAATGGAGTGGCTTTAGGGTGAGGGCTGTTTTTTCCTGCATGTCCAACTGGTGATGCTCTGCATATCACTGGCTTAGGGAAATGCACTAGCCCCAGCCTTCTCATTCACTGAAGCGTTGCCCATCAAAATCATACCCTGCAGAGAAGTCTGTTGGTTGCAACCATACAGGGTTCATGATGCAGTCTTTCTTGGGCTCTCAAGCAGATCCAACCAGACACAAGTGTCAGAGAAACCCAGGGAAACACTGAGTCATATAGCTTTTGGGAGAAGGTCATTTTTCTCTATGCATCCCAACTGGCCCCACCATTCCTATGCAGAGCCTTCCCTTCACATGGCAAAATCTTAATCTATTTTAGCTTGAAGAAATCTACTGGCCTCACCTTGGCAACTCCTGAAACCCTACCCACATCAAAGGCAATAGGTCTCACGCAGATGGCAGCTGATCTTGGTGTACCCTGAGACTTTTGCTAAGAAGCTAAGACATCATTGGTGCCTAATTTGAATCTGTAGCAAACTGGTGAATACCACTTACCCCTACCTGGTGACTCAGAGAACTTTCCTCACTCAAGTTGTATACTACACCAAAGACCACTTCAGTGTCTGAGGCTAACAGGCAGCCAGTAGGTATAGGTGAATCTTGGTGTACCTTGGGCCTTTTTCAGACCCACCCTATGCTTGTTACTGATGGCAGCCAGCCTCAGTACTCAGCTTGGCCACTTACATGTGCACACAGGCCCAGCAAAGGCAGCTACCAACTATGGAACACACTTTGTAGCTCCTAAAAGGTAGCCCATTAACATTCACAGGCAGCATCTGACATTGACCTGAACTGAAGACCCTCCTAGGAGACCCCAGAATCAAATCAACCAGAGGCTGATATCAGAACACATCAGACCACAACTCAGCTAGACCCACAAATAGCACATCCAAAGAGAATTCTTGGCAGAAACCATAACCTATTGGGGTAAATTCTGCTTCATGGGGTCAGCCCCAGAATAGCAGTTCATATACTGTTATTGGGGTTAATCCTAACAGTCAGGTAAACCTCATCTGTGGATGGGCCAAAAACAATCTACAGTAGGGCTTATATAACCCATACAAAGGACAATCCTGGAGTACCAAGCTGAGGTAATTAAGGAGACTGCACTACTGAGCCTCACAAGACACCTACTGCATAAAACTAAGACTGGAAAGAATAGCATATATACATAATAAACAGAAAGAATTATAGAGATATATTCCCAAATGAAAGAACAGGAGTAATCCTCAAAAACAGAATTAAATTCAATGAAGGCAAACAGCTAACAGATACAGAGTTCAAAAGAATGCTTATGAGGAATTTATATGCTCAAAGAGCTTAGTGAAAGTATGAAAGACATTAGGATAACTTAAACAAAAACACAGTAAACATTATAAAGGACATATAAACCATAAAAAGTCAGAAATAAGGAGTACAATAACTGAAATGAAGGATACAGGAGAATAAATCAACAGCCTATTATATAAAGCAAAGGATTGCATTGGTAATTTAGAAGACAAGATACCATAAAATTCCTAATCAAAACAGAAAAACAAACAAAAAACCAACAATTTAATATGGGGATGGTTTAAGAAACCTCTGGGACAACATGGCTTAACAAAATTCACATCAGAGTGAATTTTATAGCTGAGAATCTATTTGAAAAAATAATAACTGAAAACTTTTCTAATGTGGCAAAGGAAAAAGACACACAAATCCTGAAATATCAGAGTCCTAAACAAAATTAACACAAAGAGGCCCACACCAAAACACATCATAATTAAAATGGCAAAGTTAAATACAAAGGGAGAATCTTGAAAGAATCAAGAGAAAAACAGTTACCTACATGGTAGCTCCCATAAGACTGTCAGCTGATTTCTCAACAGAAACATTTTAGGCAGGAAGGGATCCGCATGACACATTCAAAGAGATGAAACAGGAGGGGGACCTAAAACCAAAACTACTTGTACTAACAAGACTATCATTTAAAACTGAGGAGAACCCTGGCTGATGTCGTTCAGTTGGGTGGGTGTCGTCCCATGCACCAAAAGTTGCTGATTTGATTCCTGGTCAGGGCACATGCTTGGGTTGTGGGTTTCATACCCAGTATGGGCATGCAGGAGGCAGCTGATCAATATTTCTCCATCACATTGATATTTCAATCTCTCCCTCTCCCTTCCTATCTCTCTAAAAATCAATTCGAAATCTTAAAATGATAATAAAATGAGAAATAAAGAGCTTTCCAGATTAGCAAAAACTAAAGAAATTAATCACCACCAAAACAGTATTACAAGAAATGTTTAAAAGAGTTCTTTAAGAAGAAAGAAAAAAAGAGGAACATAATTGTAAAAAATTAAATAATAATAAATAATAAATACATACTATCAACAATCATTTTAAATACAGGTGGATTAAATGTTTTAATCAAAAGACGTAGAGTAGCTGAATGGATAAGAAAATAAAACCCATATATATGCTGTCTATAAGAGACCTACTTCAGATCAAATGACACACGAGACTAAAGATAAAGGGACATAACAGGATATTTTATGGAAATTGAAACAATAGAAAGGTGGGGTAGCAATATTTATATTAGACAAAATAGACTAAAACAAAGGCTTTAGTGAAAGACAAAGAAGAACATTACATAGTGATAAGAGGATTAGTCGAACAAGAGGATATAATCATTGTAAACATTTATGCACCCAACATAAAAGCACATAAAACAAATATTGATGGACATAAAAGGAGAGATTGCCAGTAATCAATCATATTAGGGGACTTTAACACCCCATTAACGTAAATGGATAGATCTTGCCTACAGAAAATAGACAAGGACTCAACAACCTTAAATGGAACACTAGACCAGATGGATTAAATTGATATTTTCAGAGCATTTCACCCCAAAGCAACAGAATATACATTATTTTCAAGTGTACATGGAACATTTTCTAGGATAGACCACATGTTAGGCCACCCAATGAGTCTCAATAAATTTAAGAAGATTTAAATGATATCAAGCATCTTCTATGATTATAAAACTAGGAATAATTAACAAGAAAACAACTGAAAAACATATAAAAAACATAGAAGCTAAGTAACATGGTACTAAACAATAAATGGGCGAACAATGAGATCAAGGAAAAAAATCAAAAGTTACCTTGAGACAAATTAAAATGAAGATACAACTCAAAATCTTTGGGACACAGCAAAAGCAGTTCCAAGAGGAAAATTCATAGCAATACAAGCCTACCTCAAGAAATAGGAGAAATGTTAAATAAGAAATATAACCTTATACCTAAAGGAACTAGACAAAACACACACACACACACACACACACACACACACACACACACACAGAAAGAGAGAGAGAGAAAGAGAGAAAGAGAGAGAGAGAGAGAGAGAGAGAGAGAGAGAGAGAGAGAAGCAATAACATAGCCTAAAGTAAGCTAAAAGATAAAAATGATAAAGATCAGAGAGGAAATAAACAAAATGCAGTCCACAAAAGATCAATGAAACCAAGAGCTAGTTTTTGAAAAGGCTAATAAAGAAGAGGGGGGCCCAAATAAATAATATCAGAAATGAAAGTAGAGAAGTAACAACAGATGCAATAAAATACAAAGGATTTTGAGAAAATATTATGAAAAAATATATGCCAACAAATTGGACAATCTGGATAAAATCTATACATAAAATCTTCCAACATTGAATAAAGAAGAAACAGAAAATCTGAACAGACGAAATGCAACTAATGAAATTGAAGCAAAACACCACCAACAACAACAAAGAACACACAACAACTCACAACAAATAAAAGTTCTAGACTAGACCTGATGGCTTCACATGTGACTTTTTTCAAAATTTTTTTTTTTTTAAAAAGTAACACCTATCTTTCTCAAACTATTCTAAAAAAAATTCAAGGAGGAGGTAAATCATCCAAGCTTATTTTACAAGGCCAGCATTACCCTAATTCAAAAACCAGATAAGGACACTACAAAGAAAGAAAATTATAGGTCAATATCCCTAATGAATACATGCAAAAATTATCCACAAAATATCAGAAAACTGAATTCAGCAATATTAAAAAGATCATACACCATAATCAATTAAGATTTATTCCAGCCCTAACTGGTTTGGCTCAGTGGATAGAGCATCGGCCTGCAGACTGAAAGGTCCCAGGTTTGATTCCGGTCAAGGGCACGTACCCTGGTTGCGGGCACATTCCCATCTGTAGGTGTGCAGGAGGCAGCTGATTGATGTTTCTCTCTCATCGATGTTTCTGACTCTCTGTCCCTCTCCCTTCCTCTCTATAAAATATCAATAAGATGTATTAGAAAAATATTTATCCCAGACATGCAAGGTTGTTATAATATTCTCAAATCAATTAATGTGATAAACCATGTAAAAATTAAGCATAACAATCACATGATCATAACAATAGACACAGAAAAAGCATTTGACAATATGTAACATGTACTAATGGTAAAAACTCTCAGCAATGTAGGAATAGAGGGAACATAATAAAGGCCATAAATGACAAACCCACAACTAAGATCATACTGAAGAAGGAAAACACTAAAAGCATTTCCCTTAAGATCAGAGAAAAGATAAGGATGTCTGCTTTTACCACTCTTATTCAACATAGAACTGAGATCCCAGCTACAGTAATTAGACAAGATGAAATAAAAGGCATCCAAATTGGAAAGGAAGAATTAATACTATCATTACTTGCAAATGACATGATACTGTGTTTAGAGAACCCTAAGGACTACATAAAAATAAACAACCTACTAGAGCTGATAAGCAAATTCAGTGAAGTAGCAGATACAAAACTAATATTAAAAAAATTGGTTGCATTTTTATAAACCAATAATAAACTATCAGAAAAATAAACTAAGAAAATAATCTCATTTTCAATTGAATTGCATCAAAAATAAAAAATAAAATACCTAGGAATAAATTTAACCAAGGTAGTAAAATATCTATACTTGAAACATTATAAGATGCTAAAAAGAAATAGTAGAAAATACAAGTATATAGAAGCATACATTGTGAGCATGGATAGAAAGAGTTAACATCATTAAAATGTCCACATGGCCCTAACTGGTTTGGCTCAGTGGAAAGAGCGTCGGTCTGCGGACCGATGGGTCCCAGGTTCGATTCCGGTCAAGGGCATGTGCCTTGGTTTCGGGCATGTCCCCAGTGGGGGGTGTGCAGGAGGCAGCTGATCGATGTTTCTAACTCTCTATCCCTCTCCCTTCCTCTCTGTAAAAAACCAATAAAGTATATTTAAAAAAAAAAGTCCACACGACCCAAAGCAATATATAGATTCAATGTAATTCCTATCAAAATACCAATGACATTTCTCACAGAACTAGAATAAATAATCCAAAAATTTTTATAAAACCACAAATAACCCCAAATAAGCACAAAAACCGTAAGAAAGAAGAGCAAAGACAGATGTAACATACTATCTGATCTAAAACAATACTACCAGGCCATAGTAATAAAAATAACCTTGTACTTGCATAAAAACAGACTTTTGGACCAAATAGAGAACAGAATAGAGAGCCCAAAAATAAGTCCACATCTATATGGTCAATTAATATTTGACAAAGGAGGATATATAATGGAAAAAGAGGGCCTAGTCAATAAATGGTGCTGGGAAAATTGAATAGATACATGCAAAGAAATGAAACTCGACCACCTTTTTACAGCAAACACAAGAATAAACTCAAAATGGATTAAAGTCTAAAATGTAAGACTTTAAGCCATAAAACTCCTATAAATAAACATAAGCAATAAAATCTCTCACATTTCTCCTAGCAACATTTTTTTCTGATATGCATTCTCAGGAAAAGGAAACCAAATAAAAACTTTTTAAATGAGACTACATTAAACTAAAAGTTTTTACATAGCAAATGAAACAGCCAACAAAATGGAAAGATAACTCATTGAATGGGAAAAGATTTTCACCAATGGTACATCTGCTAAGAAATTAATGTCCAAAATTTATAAAGAACTCATACTACTCAACACCAAAAATCAATCCAAAAGAGAACATAGGGCTGGCTAATAGACATATGGAAAGATCTAAATGTCACCAAGTGTCAGGGAAATTCAAATTAAAACCATAGTAAGATAACACCTCCAACCTGTCAGAATGTCTATCATCAATAAATTTACAAATGACAAGTATTGACACTATGCAGATTGGTGCAACCACTATGAAACTGCCTTACGATCCAGTGGTTGCACTACTGGTTATTTATCGGAAGAAACCCAAAACACTAATTCTAAAGTATATATGCACTTCTATGCTCACTGCAGCATTACTTACAATAGCCAAGTTATGAAAGCAACCCACGTTCCCATAATAAATGAGTGGATAGAAAATAAAAAAGACATACGCAATGGAATATTACTCAGCTACAAAAAAGAATGTAATCTTAGTACTTGTGATAGCACTAATGTACTTAGAGCATATTATATTAAGTGAAGTAAGTGAAAGAGAGAAAAATACCCTATGGTTTTACTTATTTGTCTAATATAAAGAACAGTATAAACAAACAAAATAGAAACTGACTCATTGATACAAAGAACAGAGTACAGTTGCAAGAGAGGAGGGGAGTTAAGGGGCTGGGTGAAAAAAGTGAAGGCATTAAGAACTAAAAATTGGTAATTACAAAATAGTCATGAGATTGTGGAGTATGGCATAAGGAATATAGTCGATAATAATATATTAAGTATGTTATAAGATAGGTGATATATGAAATATTGGGGGAAGCACTATAAATTATGATTGTCTAACCACTGTGCTGTACACCTAAAACTAATAAAAATAATATTGAATGTAAACTGTAATTAAAAATTAAATTTAAAGAAGAAATATTATACTATTAAAATGTTAAACACATGAGTTAACATATGTAACTCAATATTGAAAGTATATAATTAAATTTCTGTCCAATTTGGATGGTTTATATTTTTAAAATGAGATATTAAATTATAGACAAAATAGTATATAATTTAAAATGATATCATTTAATTAAAGGCTTCAAAGTATTTTATTATTTGGTATAGAATATTCTATTCACTTTTAGAATTTGTAAGACTGTTAACATTTAAAATATAAAAGATAAATAGAATCAGTGAGTAGAATGAGTGTAACTATTCAATCATTCAAAAAAGACAAACACGAAAATAAAGAAAAGGCAGGTCAAATTGAAAGTAAAATTTTTAATACAAATTAATCCAAAATTTGTAACCATAAAAAAATATTTAAAAACCTAAATTTTCCAGGGAAGAGATAAACATAGACAAAATGGACATAAATTAATTATTATATGCTGGAGACTGTTAAAATACAGTAGGCAGAAAGTTTGAAAATTAAGGAATAGATAAATATATATCAGCAAATATGAATTTAAAGAACACTTGTTTATATAAATATTAGACAAATAGACTTTTAAATAGAAAATGTAACCAAAGATGGAGAAGATCACTTCATTATGGTAAAAGTTTCAATTCAGTTCTAACCTTGAAGACACCAAATAACTTAACTAAAGAATATATAAACCAGATGCTTTCTGTTTCCTCTCCATCATGTAGGAGCTAAGTTTTTTACTCTATTGTAATAATTGCAAACAAGGGTTAGCACTAAAAAAAGTTTAAGAAGAAGTATAATTGATATACTAAGAAAGGAAAGAAAATTAAATCATATAAAAATTTTAACTAAAACTATAAAAGGCAAGAAATATATGGAAGATAAAACAAGAAAAAGATCAATGTCAACAAATACAAAACAGAAACAAATATGGTAAATCTTAGTCAAATATATCAATTATCACCTCAAGGATGAATATTTTAAATATACCAAATAAAAGACAGAGATTGTCATAATGGATCAAGAAGAAGATCGAATGATATGTTTTCTATAAGAAACTCACTTTAATAATAAAGACACATGCAGATTAAAAGTTAAAGTTATGGAGTTTTGGCCAGGTGGCTCAGTTGGTTGGAGTGTCATCCTATACACCAAAAAGTTTGATTTCCAGTCAGGGTACATATCTAGGTTGTGGTGCTGGAGGCTTAGACCAACAAGTAGTTAACGTATAAATGTGAGAAGTTCGTCAGAAGGCTGATGGACTTTGATATTCAGCAAGGGCTGAGAATCAGCATTGTATTACCCTGCTGCTGGCTGAATGGCTAAAGGAAATCCCCTAACGTGATAATCCTTTATTGTTTACCAAACCTTACCATTGATGTTTGTTTGCTTTGCTAAAGGGCAAATGTATATTCTAGTAAATAAAAAGCTATAGGTCTAGAGATTGAGAGAGCCACTCCACTAGAGAGTAGGTCTCTGCCTGGCTCCCGCGCAATAATTTCTAAATTTATATTTATTTTCTAGTATATCCATTTGTGTGTCCGCTCCTTCTCCAGATCCTGAATCCTAGCTGCAAAAGGTTGCAGCATTGTGAGTTCAATGCCCAGTCAGGGCATGTACAGGAGGCAACCGATTGATGTTTCTCACATCGCTATTTCTCCCTCCCTCCCTTTCTCTCTCTCTCTAAATCAATAAAAACATATCCTTGGATAGGGATTTTTTTAAAAAGTTAAAGGGCTGGAGTAAGATATATCATGCTGACACTAATAAAAAGAAAGCTATTTAACTACATTAATTTTATACAAAGCAAATAAGATCATCAGGTATAAACAAATCAATATTCCAAGAAGACATAACAATTCTTAATGTATGCACCTAACAGTTGAGTGCCTGAATTAACAAGGCAAAACCTTATCGAATTGCAAAGAGAAATAGATGAATCCACTATTTTAACTGGAAACTCTCATACCCTTTAACAGAAATGTATAGATCCAGCAGGCAGAAAATCAGTAAGGAGATAGCCTAAATCAAAAACAACATCAATCAATGAATATAATTGACGTCTATAGACTATTTCTAGCAATCATAAAAGAATAAATATTCTTTTAAAGCTTCCATGGAATAAGAACCAAGGTAGACCACATTCTGGGCTTACAACTTAATTAAATCATGCAATGTCTGCTTTCAGACCACAATGGAATAAAACTAAAAATCAATAACAGAAAGATAACTGAAAAATTTTTAAAGACTTAAACATTAAACAACTGTCTTCTAAATAACACATGGGTCAAAAAAATCATAGGAGAAATTTTTAAATATCTTAACTAAAAGTAAATGAAAATATAACTATTAAAATTTGTAGGATACAGTGAAAACAGTACTTAGAGGGAAATTGAAAGCATTGAATTGATATATTAGAAAGGAAAATGGATTTTAACACAATAATATGTTTTCAACTTAGGAAACTATAACAAAGGAGAGCAAATTAAATCCAAAGTAAGCAAAAGAAAATAAATAATAAAAAATTAGAGCAGACATCAATACAATCTAAAACAGAAATCAAGAAAGGAAAAACAAAAGCTGGTTCCTTGAAAAGATCAATGAAATTGACGAGCCTCTAACCGGAAAAAAAAAGAGGACATAAAATACTAATACCAAATATAAAAGAGGGGACATTGCTATTCATCCCATTGGTATTAAAAGTATAATAACAAAATATTATGAACAACTCTATGCTCAAACATTTGATAACCAAATTAAATGGACCAATTTTTTAAAAGATTAAACCTGAACTCACACAAGAAGAAATGGACAATATGAATAGGCCTCTATCTTTTAAATGCATTGAATAAATAATTAATAACATTCCCAAACTGAAAACTCCAGGCTGATATAAGTTCACTAGTGAATTCTACCAAACATTTAGGGACCAGTACCCTACAATCTCTTTCAGAGTATAAAAATAGAATAAATATTTTCTAACACATTTTATGAGGCCAGCATTACCCTAATATCAAAACCAGACAAAGATATTACAAGAAAAGAAAACTTCAGATTAATATCTCCTATGATCATGCATACAAAAATCCTCAAAAATATAGGAAATCCAATCCAATTATACATAAAAATTTATACAGTATAGTTAATAACCCAGGTATTCAAGAATGGTTCAAGATTTAAATATTAAATAATGTAAATCTATCATATCAAAAGGTTAAAAAATAAAAAAGCATTGGATAATACCCATTTATGATATATCTACACTAAAAAAAGACAAAGATGCTAATTGACCATACTTTTGTTATGCCTTAAGCCATGCCCACCAGCCAATCAGAGTGACTATATGCAAATTAACCCAACCAAGATGGCGGCTGGCAGCCATGGAGCTGGAGCAAGCAGGAGGCTTGGTTGCCTGGGTGATGTTGGAAGCCAAGCTTCCCGCCTGACCTGTGTCAGCTGTGGCCTTTGCTCATGGCAACAAAGTTTCAATTATAGAAGACAAATAAATCCCAGATACCTGCTTCCAGCCAGCCTCCTATGGGAGCTTGGGAGGCTGGGGGCCATGGCCAGCCTGCAAACAGCCATCAGCACCTCACCCAGGATGGCCACACCATTATGGGGTGAGGGTCTCCACTTGGGGGCTTAGCCAGTCTGAAAATGGCCCTCAGCCCCTCACCCAGGCTGGCCATGCACCCCAGTGGGGACCCCCACCCTGAAGGGGCTGTGGCCAGCCTGCAAACAGCCATCAGCCCCTCACCCAGGCTAGCCAGGCACCCCAATGGGGACCCCTACCCTGAAGGGGCTGTGGCCAGCCTGCAAACAGCCATCAGCTACTCACCCAGGCTGGCCACACCCTCATGGGGTGAGGGTCCCTGCTGAGGGGCTTGGCCAGCCTGAAAACTGCCATCAACCACTCACCCAGACTGGCCAGGCACCCCAGCAGGACCCCCCCACCCTGAAGGGGGTATAGCCAGCCTAAAAACAGACCCTCAGTCCTTCACCCAAGATGGCCAGGCTCCCCAGTGGGGACCCCCATACTGAAGGTGCTGGGGCCAGCCTGCAAACAGCCATCAGCCCCTCACCCAGGCTGGCCAGGCACTCCTATATAATAAAAGGGTAACATGCAAATTGATCCTAACAGCAGAACAACTGGGAATGACTGGTCACTATGACACATACTGACCACCAGGGGGCAGATGCTCAATGCAGGAGCTGCCCCCTGGTGGTCAGTGCGATCCCACAGGGAGAGCTCTGCTCAGCCACGAGCCAGGCTGACAGCTGCCAATACAGTGGTGGTGGTGGGAGCCTCTCCTGCCTCCTCAGCAGCACTAAGCATGTCTGACTGCAGCTTTGGCCTGCTCCCCGCCTGCAAGTGAACATCCCCTAAGGGCTCCCAGGCTGCCAGAGGGATGTCTGACTGCCGGTTAGGCCCAATCCCCCAGGGAGCAGGCCAAAGCCAGCAGGTGGTCATCCCCCAAGGGGTCCCAGACTGTGAGAGGGCACAGGCCGGGGCGAGGGACCCCCCCCCCACCCAAGTGCACAAATTTTTGTGCATGGGGTTCTAAAAATATATATATATAAACTTTCAGTATACTAGGAATTGAGGGGAACTTTTTCACTTAATAAATAAAATCTACAAAAACCCTACAACTAACATCATAATTAATGATGAGAAACTTGAAGCTTTTGTAGGATCAGGTACAAAGCATGGATATCTCCACTCACCATTCCTTTCTGTTATCATACTGGTAGTTATAGCTAATGCAATAAAAAAAAAATGAAAATGAAAGATATAGAGAAATAAAACTGTCTTTGTTATGTAACCTGATGGTCTATGTAGGACATCCAAAAGAATAGACAAACAAAACAAAATATAACCCTCCTGGAACAAGTAAGCATTTACAGCAAGATACAAGGTTAATATACAGAATTCAATGACTTTCCTATAAATCAGCAATGAGCAAGTGAAATATGAAATTAAAAACACAATACCATTTACAAAAACAAAATAATTGGGTATAAATCTAAATATTTGGTTGTATAAGATCTATACAAGAAAAACTACCCAACTCTTATGAATAAAATCAAAGAAAATTAAATAAATGAAGGAATATATCATGTTTATGGAAGGGCCCAATAATGTCAAGATGCTAGTCTTCTGAATGCAATCCATTGATTCAATTCAACACCAATCAAAATCCCAGCAAGTTATTTTGTGTATTGACAAAATTATTATAAATTTTATATGAAGAAACAAAAGACACTGACATTGTCTTTTCAGAGACACTATTTTTTCAGGCACTGTATACAGTTTCAAGGAATGCTATCCTGGTTAAGAATACACTTACAGGTTTCCAAAGTCTCTTTGTTTGTGTGATACACTGACAATAAAACTAAAAGCTGGAAATGATTCCAAGAACTTCACTGTCTGCTGTGCCAAAATATTAAGATCAATAACATTTGTTCTAGAACATGACCTAAACTATGAGATTAATATTGAGATCAATTCAGTAAATCATACCAAATCAGCTCCACAATTTCCCCAATTTTACGAATTCTCCCTGGCTTGTTTTTGCCCTCTATATTCTAACTTCTTAGTTATATTGGCCTTTTTTATAATTTATAATATATAACAATATAGTTTCACTTATAGTACCAGGGCATAAAACATAAGAAATGACTTTTTTTCCCACCTAGAACACATAATTAAAATTTTCCTACACGTTAAAAAAGAAAAAGACACTGGCTAACAGAGTGTTGAAGATCAAATTTGGAGGACTGACACATCCAACTTCAAGACTTAGCATAGAGATAGTACCCCAAAAAAATGAATCTAGACACAAGACTTATATCCTTCACAAAATTAACTCAAAATGTATCACAGACCTAAATGTAAAGTGCAAAACTATAAAACTCCTAGAAGATAACGTTGGTTCTGGCTATAACTTTTTAGATACACCACTAAAGGAAATATATATATATATATATATATATATATATATATATATATATATATGTAAATTGACAATTTGCACTTCATTAAAAGTAAAATATTCTGCTCTTCAAAAAGCACTGTCAAAAGAGTGAGAAGACTAGCCATCAAAGACATGTCTGATAAAGGACTTACACAAAATATACAAAGAACTCTTAAAATTCAACATAAAAACACAAACAACCTGACTAAAAAATGGGTCAACAAAGACCTTAACAGACACCTCACCAAAGAAGATATGCAGACAACAAATAAGCACATGAAAAGATGCTTCATGTCATATCATCAGGGAAATGCAAATGAAAACAACAGTGTGATACCACAATGCACCTATTATAATTGTGGAAATATGAAACACTGACAGCACCAAATGCTGGCAAGGATGTGGAGTAACAAGAATTTTCAAATGCAACATGGTACAGATACTTTGGAAGACAGTTTGGCAATTTCTTACAAAACTAAACATATCCTTCTCATATGTTTGGCAATTGTGTTCCTTGGTTTTCACATAACTAAACTGAAAACTTATGTACACACAAAAACCTGCTCATGGATGTTTATAGCAGCTTTATTCATAACTGCCAAAACAAAAGCAACAAAGGTGTTCTTCAGTAGATGAATATGTATGAACTGTGGTACATCCAGATAATGAAATATTATTCAGTGCTAAAAGAAATGAGCTATTAAACCATGAATAGACCTGGAGGAATCTTAAATGCATGTTACTAAGTAGAAGAAGCCAATTTGAAGAGGCTACATACTGTATTATAACAAATGTACCACTCGGTGCCCAATGTTGATAGTGGGGGAGATTATTTGTCTGTAGACAGGGGAACAGGGGAACTCTCTATACTTTTTACTCAATTTTGCTGTGAACCTAAAACTGCTCTAAAGGAGAAACCAAGATGGCGGCATAGGTAAACACCGGAGATTGCTGCCTCTCACAACCACTTCAAAAATACAACTAAAAGACGGAATGGACATCATCCACAACCACAGGAAGGCTGGCTGAGTGGAAAATCTACAAAAAGAAGGAAAGAGAAAAGCATACCGAGACTCAGAGGAGGTGCGGTGTGGAAGTAAAATACAAAGGTGTGGAGGTGCATGTGGAGAGGGCTGGCGGCTGAGGTCATGATTGTCTTTTTCAATCGGGAGGGAGTCTCAGGCTCTGAGCTCCAGTTCTGGGCGAGTCTCTGGGGACCCAGGCTCATACGGGAGAAACATGACTGTCTGGCATTGGTCAGAACTCAAGGGCAGCTTTCTCTCGGAGGCACATGCAGTGATTGCTGGGGCCTCTGAGGACAGGACTGAGAGCAGCCATACTGCTCGCTCTGCCCGCCCAGTTGATCCCCTGGGGCTCCGCCCCGCCCAAGAGGGTTTTGCATATGAAAGGCCCGGCGCTTTGTAATCTGAAAATTACTTAACAAACTGCAGCTGCCCAAGGCCCCAGGGCAACTGGCATTGCTTTACAGCTGGCTTCTGCGGGGTAGCCTCAGGCAGAGGCTAGATTAGCACCTCCTTATATCCAAGAGCCAGTGTACCCAGTGGTCAGAGTGGGACCATCCAATTATAACACTGCAGATCCATAAGTAACACACTCAGGGGGCAGACTCAGTGAGCACCAAAGCCCACTGAAGCAAGTCTTGCCCCAGAAGGGTGTCTCCAGCACAGAAGTTCTTCCACCATAGACACAGCTGATTCTCACAGGCAATTGGCCTGGAGGTCAAATCCTCCCAGTGATACCTACAACAATCAAGGCTTAACTACAACAATACTGTGCACAAAGACCACAAGGGGGTGCACCAAGAGTGTCTACTTCAGGTAATTGGGGAGGCGGAGCCACTGGGCCCTATAGGACACTTAGCACAGAAAGCCACTCTATCGACACATCGAAGCATAAATAAATGCCGAGACAAAGAAACAGGTCACAAATGACAGAAATGGAGGAAAGCAAACTACAGGATACAGAATTCAAAACCACACTTTTAAGGTTTTTCAAGAACTTTCTAGAAACTGCCGATAAATGTAGTGAGATCCTCAAAAATTTAGTGAGACCCTCAATGTGATAAAGGACCAACTAGAAATTAAGCATACACTGACTTAAATAAAGAATATTATACAGACTCCCAACAGCAGACCAGAGGATCGCAAAAATCAAGTCAAAGATTTGAAATGTGAAGAAGCAAAGAACACCCAACCAGAAAAGCAAAATGAAAAAGAATCCAAAAATATGAAGATAGTATAAGGAGCCTCTGGAACAACTTCAAGCGCACCAACATCCGAAATATAGGGGTGCCAGAAGAAGAGAGAGAGCAAGATATTGAAAACCTATTTGAAGAAATAATGACAGAAAACTTCCCCTACCTGGTGAAAGAAATAGACCTACAAATCCAGGAAGCGCAGAAAACCCCAAACAAAAGGAATCCAAAGAGGACCACACCAAGACACATCATTATTAAAATGCCAAGAGCAAAAGACAAAGAGAGAATCTTAAAAGCAGCAAGAGAAAGACAGTCAGTTACCTACAAGGGAGTACCCATACGACTGTCAGCTGATTTCTCAACAGAAACTTTGCAGGCCAGAATGGAATGGCAAGAAATATTCAAAGTGATGAATACCAAGAACCTACAACCAAGATTACTTTACCCAGCAAAGCTATCATTCAGAATTGAAGGTCAGATAAAGCGCTTCACAGATAAGGAAAAGCTAAAGGAGTTCATCAATACCAAACCAGTATTATATGAAATGCTGAAAGGTATCCTTTAAGAAGAGTAAGAAGAAGAAAAAGGTAAAGATACAAATTATGAACAACAAATACGCCATCTATCAACAAGTGAATCTAAAAATCAAGTGAATAAATAATCTGATGAACAGAATGAACTGTTGATTATAATAGAATCAGGGACATAGAAAGGGAATGGACTGACTATTCTTGGGGGGAAAGGGGTGTGGGGGATGCGGGAAGAGACTGGACAAAAATCGTGTAACTATGGATGTGGACAGTGCGTGGGGAGTGAGGGCAGAGGGTGGGGTGGGAACTGGGAGGAGGGGAGTTATGGGGGGGAAAAAGAGGAACAAATGTAATAATCTGAACAATAAAGATTTAATTTAAAAAAACTGCTCTAAAATTCTTTCTATTAATTTTACAAATTCTATGAGTAAAAATGGAATTAAAGATGCACTTTAGGTGACGAGAAACAGGCTTCAAAATTAGAGTATGAACAAGAGCTAAACGTTTTCATGAAATAAAATGAAAATAAATGTTGGCACAAAAACATGCCATTAATCATTCTAAAGAAGATAATAGAAATAATAAAACAATTCCACTAAAATATGTTTTACCAAAAATCCTAGTCTTTAAATGTTGAAGAAAACAGTCTATGGAAGCAAATAAGTGTTCATTTAGTTTTGTTACACAGAAAAACTGAAAATCCCCTGCTGTATTTGTTGACAATGCAAAAGTTATTAAAAATACTTTTGAAAAGGTTGCAATAACAGCTAGTACAAAGACTATGATGTGAAACTAATATAATGTTATGTGTTAATTACACATCAATTAAAAAAAGAAAAAAACATCATGGACTTTGTACATCACTAGAGATGATATAAGAAAACAATATACATTCTATATATACAAGGGCAGAAATTAAAAGTAAGAGCAAGGAAGCTAATAAAACAGCAACTATCAAATGGCATAGAAAATATTCACAATATCTATATCTATACCAATAAAAGAGTAAAATGCTAATTAGACTGGGAGACCTTCCAGAGACATTCCGGACAAAGCCAGGGGGCTTGGCTGGCCTGCAAAGCACCCCCAAACGGCCTTCAGCCCCTCTCCCAGGCCAGCCACACTCCCTCAGCGGGGAACCTCACCCTGCTGGGGGCATAGCCAGCCTGCAAACGGCCCTCAGCCCCTCGCCCAGGCAGGCCACACCCCCAAGCGGGGACCCTCACCCTGATGGGGGTATAGCCAGCCTGCAAACGGCCCTCTGCCCCTCGCCCAGGCCAGCCACACTCCCTCAGCGAGGACCCTCACCCTGCTGGGGGCATAGCCAGCCTGCAAACGGCCCTCAGCCCCTCGCCCAGGCAGGCCACACCCCCAAGCGGGGACCCTCACCCTGATGGGGGTGTGACCACCCTGCAAAGGGCCATCAGCCCCTTGCCAAGGCCCACCCTGCCCCCAGCACAGACCCTCACCCCAATGGGAGCATGGGGAGCCTGCAAACAGCCATTAGTCCCTCACCCAGGCTGGCCAGGCCCCCAGCGGGGACCCCTACCCCAATGGGGGTGTGGAAAGCCTGCATACTGCCCCAGCTCCTTGCCCATGCCAGCCCCACCCCACTAGTGGACCCCCATCCTGATCCAGGACCCCCTTCAGGGCAGACCAACTGGCCTCCACCCATGCACCAAGCCTCTATCTATACTAAGAAAAGAGTAATATGCTAATTAGACTGGGAGATCTTCCAGGAGACCTTCTGGATGTCCTTCTGGACAAAGCCATCGTGGCGGGGCCGAGGCAGAAGCTGTGAGAGGAGATCAGGCCAAGAGGGGAGGGCAGTTGGGGGCAAGAAGGCTGGCGGGGGGGAATTTTGGGTTAAGTAGGCTGGCAGGCAGAGTGGTTAGGGATGATCAGGCAGGCAAGCAGGTGAGCGGTTAGGAGCCAGAGGTCCCAGATTGTGAGAGGGATGTCCGACTGCCCGATCCCCATAGAGATCGGGCCTAAACCGGCAATTGAACATCCCCGAGGTGTCCCAGATTGGAGAGGTGCAGGCCGGGCTGAGGGACACCCCCCCCATGCACAAATTTTGTGCACAGAACACTAGAATATATATAAAAGCCTAAGCAACCAAACAACCAAACAACCAAACGACTGGTTGACATGTCGCTATGATGCATGCTGACCGCCAGTGGGCAGGAGCTCAGCACAGGAGCTGTCCCCTTGTGGTCAGTGTGCTCCCACAGTGGGAGTGCTGCTCAGCTGACTGACAGGTGCCAGACACTGGGCTCATGACTGGCAAGGGCAGCCACAGTGGCAGGAGCCTCTCTGGCCTACAAGGCTGCCCTTCTGAGCAGTGGCAGCAGGCACAGTGGGGCCAGGATGAGCAGGATGAGACTGGCCTGGGCTCAGTCTCCTCTGCAGCCACCTGCCCCTTCACACATAACTACATCCCTCAGAGGATGTCGGACTGCTGGTTTTGGCCCGATCTGCATAGGCTGACATCCCCTTAGGGTTCCTGGATTGCGAGAGGGCTCAGGTCAGGACAAGGGACCCCACTGGTGCATGAATCTGTGCACTGGGCCTCTAGTCTTTTAAATAAAAAGTGAGATGCCTCCCACCAGGTGTGGCTCAGTGGTTGAGCATCGACCTATGAACTGGAAGGTCATGGTTCGATTCCTGCTCATGGCACATGCCTGGATTTCAGGCTCAATGTGCAGGAGGCAGCCGATCAATGATTCTCTCTCATCATTGATGTTTCTTTCTCTCTCTCCCTCTCCCTTCCTCTCTGAAATCAATAAAAAAATATTTAAAAAAATTGAGATATAAAGTTACATATTCAGCATAAATGCAAGTTTATAATGTCTATGGATATGAAATGCTTAATCATGTATGTAGAAAAGGCTGGAGTCAAACAGCCTTAAATTTTAACCAGCTGTTATCTCTGGGTAATAGCTAATTCTAATTCTAATTATCCTCAATAATTCATTTCTATGTTTTCTAAATTTTATTTAATGTTCATTTACAACCTATATAAACACAGGAAAATATACACATAAAAGCTCAAACTCAAATATGAAATCTTATAAAAACTACTAGAGGCCCGGTGCACAAAAATTTGTGCACTCGGGGGGAAAGCGGGTACCTCAGACCGGCCTGTGCTCTCTCGCAGTCTGGGACCCCTCGGGAGATAACGACCTGCTGGCTTAGGCCTGCTCCCAGGTGGCAGAGGGCAGGCCCAATCCCTAGGTGCAGCCCCTGGTCGGGCTCAGAGCAGGGCCGATTGGGGAAGTTGGGGCATCGCCCCCTGTCATGCACAGAGCAGGGCGGATCAGGAGGTTGCGATGCCACCCTCAGTCACGCTCAGGGTAGGGCCTATTGGGGGGTTGGGGCACCACCCCCTGTCACACTCAAGGCAGGGTCGATGGGGAGGTTGCGGCGCCACCCCATCACGCACAGAGCAGGGCCAATCAGGGGGTTGGGGCGCTGCCCCCTGTCATGCACAGAGCAGGGCCCATCAGGGGTGTTGGGGCTCCATACCCTGTCCGCACAGAGCAGGGCCGATCAGAGGGTTGGGGCGCCGCCACTCTCACATTCAGGGCAGGGCCGATGGGGAGGTTATGGCTCTACCCCGTCACACACAGAGCAGGGCCCGTGGGGGGTGGGGGGTTGGGGCGCCACACCCTGTCACACACAGAGCAGGGCCAATCAGGGGGTTTGGGCGCTGCCCCCTGTCACACTGATCCCGGTGCCAGGAGGCCTCTCAGCTCTGCTGATCCTGGTGCTGGGAGGCATATTACCCTTTACTATATAGGATAGCGGCCTGGTGCATGGGTGGGAGCTGGCTGGTTTGCCCTGAAGGGTGTCCTGGGTCAGGGTGGGGGTCCCCACTGGGGTGCCTTGCCAGCCTGGGTGAGGGGATGATGGCTGTTTTCAGCTGGTCACACACCCTTCAGGGTGGGGTCCCCACTGGAGTGCCTGGCCAGCCTGGGTGAGGGGATGATGGCTGTTTGCAGCTGGTCACACACCCTTCAGGGTGGGGGTCCACACTGGGGTGCCTGGCCAGTCTGGGTGAGGGGCTGAGGGCTGTTTTCAGTCTGGCGGGTGACTGAAACTCCCAACTGCTCTTTTTTTTTTCTTTTTTTCTTTTATTCTGGGCCAGCTTTAGCTCTGGCTCCAGCTCTGAGGCCTCCGCTGCTGAAAGCAGGTATCTGGTTTGTTTGGGTTCTATAATCGAAACACTGTATCAACTCCAGCTCTGAGATCCCAGCTCGCTGAAAGCAGGTTTCTGGGGTTTTGTTTAGCTTCTATATTTGTAACAATGTTTCAAACTGCAAGCTCAGAAGCCGGCAAGGCAGGCGGGGAACGTTGGTTTCCTCCGTCACTGAAGCAAGCAAGCCTCATGTTCGCTTCAAGCTGCCTGGCTGCCGGCCGCCATCTTGGCTGGCAGTTAATTTGCATATCGCCCTGATTAGCCAATGGGAAGGGTAGCGGTTGTACGCTAATTACTATGTTTCTCTTTTATTAGATAGGATTAATATGGGCAATAGTACTGCATTGTCACTTAGCTATCACTCTTCAGTTGTAGGAATAAATGAGTGAACTGATAAGAACCTGAAATCAGAACCTCAGCCAAACCTGTACCGAACAGGAAGCACTGAACTAATGGGGGCAGGAA
Source organism: Myotis myotis (assembly GCF_014108235.1). Taxonomy (NCBI): domain Eukaryota; kingdom Metazoa; phylum Chordata; class Mammalia; order Chiroptera; family Vespertilionidae; genus Myotis; species Myotis myotis. The sequence goes on from NW_023416335.1 coordinate 106,692,032, forward strand.
TCCACAATGCCAAGATAAAATATTAAAACACTACTAAAAGCATTTCTGCCAAGTTGAAAGGAATAAACACAGTTCCAATCACTGGATCTTGATTCATAGAAACATCATTCTTTTCTCCACATAGCAAGCACAGGGAAGTGCTTTTGTGTCACCACAGATTCATAGAATGTGGTCTCTCCCATGAACACACCCAGGAATGTGGTGTTTCTCACATACTGCTGGACACCACTAGCCAGCTAATTCACCTTCCCTCTGGGTTCCTAGTGGGTTTCAGAAAAGAAGACCAAATACCCTTACTTTCACAACAGAGATGAACAGGCAGATGCCTTTTTATGTATTTTTCAGGGAGACAGTTTTTCATAAATAGTTACTTTATTAACTATCACTTTTGTTCCCAGTGAGCTTGAAGTGGACCTATAGCCACTCCCCAGCCTTCTGGCTGTTAGTTACAACAGATGTCCCTAGAGTAAGCTGGATAGTTCAACCTATTCATTAACTGAGTTTACTTAAACATCCTACTCCTAACTACCATTTTTCATGTTAAAACTGAGTGTGATGCAAGTAAATATGTTTGAGTGGATACTCATCTTAGATTAAGTAAAATCAAATGATAATGAATAACATTTAAATGATATTTTCAGGAAAATATGTATGAAAAGTCTCCATTCTAAGACCATACTTACCTCTGCAAAAAACTCAAGCGCAACCACAAGAAAAAGATTATCAGAATGCCTCCCAAAATGGTTATACAGAGGAAAAAATATTAATCTAAAAGGTGATTAAGTACTTTGGCATAAGAACTAATATAGTCTTTTTTTCCCACCTGGAGCCCATATGACATTCTTCTTAGCAAAACCAACTATTCAATACACACAATTATAATGTTCCTAAAATAATAGTAACAAAAATAGATGCAAAAATTATCTGTAAAAATGAAGGCTAACTCAAATTCACCCAGAACTTCAGCTTTAGTCGGGATGATATTTTCCAAAGACCACAAATATAAAAATGCATGAATCATGAAATGTCAGAATCAGAATAATAATTATAATGAATACAATTCATATAAATTTTTATTGAAGTAAAATTCACATAATATAAAAGCAATCATTTTAAATAGAACAATTTTTGGTGTTTAGTACATTCACAGTGTTTCTCAACCACCACCTTTATCTATTTTTTAGGTAATTTTTTTGCTCAAAAAGAAAACCCTGTATTCATTAAGCAATCATTCTTCATTTCCCCAAAACATGGCTCCTGGTACCCACCAATCTGCTTTCTGTTTTTATGTTTATGTATTCTGGACATTTTATATGAATGGAATCATACAATATGTGAGCTATTTGTCTAGGTTATTTTACTTAGCATGTTTTTAAGCTTGATTCACATTGTAGCATGTATCAGTAATTCATTCCTTTTCAGAGCTGAATAATACCCTCTCATGTACTGATGGGCACTTGGGGTTATTTCCATCTTTTGACTACTGTGAATAGTGCTGATATGAACATTTATGTACAAGTATTTGTTTAAGTATATGTTCTCAATTCTTTTGGGTATATTCCTTGGAGCAAAATTGTTGGATTATATGCCAACCCTATGTTTAACTTTTTAAAGAACTACCAAATTCTTCTGCACAGTGGCTTCCCCATTTCCCATTCCAACCAGAAATGTATAAGGACTCCACATTGTCTACATCCTAGCCAACACTTGCTATTTTCTCTCCACCCTTTTTTTTTAATTCTAGCTATCCTCATTGGTTGTAAAGTGCTACATCTTTGTAGCTTTGATTTGCATTTTTCTAATTACTAATGGCTTGTTAGCCATTTGTATGTCTTCTGTGAAAAAAAGGTCCATTACTGTCCTCTGCCAATTTCTTCATTAGGCTATTTGGTTTATTTGCTGTTGAGTTGCAAGATTTCTTTATATTTTCTAGATACTAGACCCCTTTTAGATATATGATTTGCAAATATTTTCTCCCATTTGGTAAGTTTCCTTTTCACTTTCCTGATACTGTCCTTTGATGTGAAAAATTCTTGTAATGTAAGGGTGTTTTAACATAAGAAAATAAATCAATGTAATAAACAACATTAATAGAATGAAGGAACAATTCATGTGGTCATATCATTTGACAGAAATGAAGAAAAAGCATTTTAAAAATCAAACATCCTTTCAAAACTAGGAGTAGAGGAGAACTACTTCAACATGATAAAAAACATTATGACAAATGAACACATAACATCATACTCATGGTGAAAGACAGGCAGCTTCCCACTAAGTCAGGAGTAAGACCTTGTCTTCATTGTTGCCATTTAGCACTGTACTGGACGAGCTAGCCAGATAAATTGAACAAAAAATTAGTAAGTTTTCAAATTGGAAAAGAAGTAAAACTACCTTTATTATAATGATGTGATACTAGATATAGAAAATCTAAAAGCATTCACACAAAGTCTAGAACTAACAAATGATTCAGCCAGTTGTAGGGCACTGGGTTCACACAGTAATATCACTGTTTCTATACACCAGTAATTACCATACAGAATGGAATTTAAGAAAGCAATTCCATTCACCATAACATTCAAAGAATAAGATATCTAGAAATAAATTGAACTAAGTAAGTAAATGATTTTCTGAGAAATGCTCACCTGTCCGAATTCAAATAATGGACTTGAAGACAGAAGTATGGCGAAAATGAGACTTTTAATAGTTCTTGCAAGAATGGGTGTCCATCCGGTTGAACAGGCACAGGCACAGTAACAATCTGAGGCTAGTTATGCCTGGGGTGTGAGAGTCCCTCCTCTGGTTCCTCATTGGCTGAGTACTACGGAGTTGACAGTTTCCCCATACGTCACCTAGGTCTTATTGTCTCCTATTGGGCCATTAAAAAAAATGGGCTGAGGCCTTTTCTAGTTGTCTCCACCTCCCCCTGGGTGCAAGGTGTTTTTTCCTGGGTGCCTTCAGAGGTTTCCACCATGATGCTGGCCCACGTACACAGTTCTTTTGTTCTTATACTCTCACCCCTCTTCTTAGATTCTTTTTGCCCTGGAGAAATTCAGTAACCATTTCCATTAAAAGTTGACTATGTTAAAGATGGATCACAGAGGCCTATTTCCTACAAATTCCCTGCTCTCCTTCTTTTGCTAATTGATTATATCTTCATTAGTTGTTTTAAAGCCTATTGGCTTTCTTAGAGGAAGGGAGAGGGAGCGAGAGTCTATATAGGTTCTTTCATTGGCAGCTTCAGAGCAGTTGGAGTGATGAGAAGCATGTCTCAGGGTCCTGTCTATTTCTCCTCCAGTTGTCCCATCGTCCTTGCTCTGCTTATGTCTGTCCAACTGCTTAACACATTCCCTCAAGGATCGTGGCTCTGAATTCTTTCATGGAAAAGGGGCATAATGTCCCTTCTGAAGCTACTTCCACGCTGAGGAAGGATGCAGGTTTTCTTTCAGAACCAAGAGATCCTCGCTCTTTGTCAGAGGGACAATGAGGCCTGGACATGGAAGGAGGTGTCTAGAGGTGGTATTTCCTGAGTATGAGTAGGGCTTATAATGTGTTATAGAATTTCAAAAGCTAGAACAGCAAGAATTACAACAAATGGTCTGGCAGAAGGAAAAAAACCACATCAGTTCTAATAATTCCTTATTGAAATATAATTTTTCTCCCTAAAATTACCCTTAATTTTATTAAAGAGCCAAATTAAGACCAACCTATTTACTGTATTAAGTCTAGTTACAATTTGGCCTGATTGCATGAACACAATAAGAATAACAGTTGATACACAGGCTATGTTAAAAATGTGCTTTGCTGGAATTTCATGATTGAGCCTAATGAGCCCCTCAGGGTAGAGAAGCCAAGCCAACTGAAGACTTGGGTGAATTCCTCAAGTTTTTGAGGTTCCCAAAATGTCTTGAGTTTCCTTCTTTGCTATCTCTCAGAAAAGTAACCTTTCATTCCTTACCTGGAAAGACTGCTATGAATCACATGACCAAGCAAGGCATCAGTTGATACACAGGCTATGTTAAAAATGTGCTTTGCTGGAATTTCATGATTGAGCCTAATGAGCCCCTCAGGGTAGAGAAGCCAAGCCAACTGAAGACTTGGGTGAATTCCTCAAGTTTTTGAGGTTCCCAAAATGTCTTGAGTTTCCTTCTTTGCTATCTCTCAGAAAAGTAACCTTTCATTCCTTACCTGGAAAGACTGCTATGAATCACATGACCAAGCAAGGCATCAGGCTTGGCAATTTTAGCATAGTTCCTAGGATACTGGTTGGCACTCAAAGGGTTAATTATAATACTACCCTGCAGCTAAACTTGTTTTCACATTCCCAAGAAAGTGAATGGAGAATGAAGCTTTTTCCATACATACAATGTGTCTTTTCCATACATGCAAGCTGTTATGAGTCAGAAATGTCCCTCAGCTATATGCTATCTGTAAACTAGATCTCTCTGTAATTGCTACAGAACCTCAGAGAAAAAGATACTCAAATGAAATAAACATTTAAAAAATGGGTGAATGAATTTGTTAGTCTTTTGCCAACATTTGCCAATTCTTGAGGAATTAAAGTATTGTCCTTGTTTTACAGTGCAGTCTTTACAGAGGCTCCAGAATATCAAACCCACTAAATCCTTTTACATTCCTCAAAACCTCCGCTGTTCAGCTCAAAATGCTCATAGGTAATTGGCTTTCTAAAACCAAAGTCCCAGGACTTTTGAAATGCAAATACCAGGAACTCTTGCCTGGGCTATTTTTAAAATACAAATCTCTGGAAGATAGCCACCTAAATAAATCACTTTTAACTTATTTCATCTATTTAATCCAACAAACTCCAAAGTTTTAAGCTAACAAAAACTTTGGAAATTTATGTTTAGGCATATATAACTTTCATTGAAAAAACTTTATCATAAACCCTTCATTTTAGTTATATTTATTTTGCCTTAACAACTTTGAGATTTTAGAGCCGATTATTATTACCCAAGGCATTTTCTTGGCAAATTTTGAAACAGGGATAACTCACCAGCCTCCAGTCACTTTAATGTGAAAGTACTATTGTATTTTATTTTTCTTTACAAAATGGGAGTGGCCCCAACTACTATTTCTGCAGCCTTCTTGAAGGAACTTCTGCAGATTTGGTCCTCCTAGGAGAAGACTTGGGGGGAGGGGGGTGGTTAGAAGACTTTATTTCCCATATTTTTTTCTTTCTGAGTAGACTAACAATATGAAATATTACATATAAGAAGGGATCTCAAAAACAGAAACAAAAACCTCTACAGTAAATAAATGAGTATTCTCAAAAGTGTGGACTGGGCCATTAGCCTTAGAATCTTATCTCACACTAACCAGGCACAGCAAATGGGTTCTGAGTGGCACAAAGCCCAAACAGCAGAGACAGAGGATTCCCTATGCTCATAAAACACTGAACAGCAAACTAAGTCCCCCCAAAATAAGAAAGCAAGCAAAGAACATCAGTAACAAAGTTACATTACAGACAGACAGACAATAATTCTCACTAACTAAGAGTTTCTGGTGATTGATGGCTTTAGAGGGAGGCAGAGAAGGAAGGGTCCCCAAGATTAAGAATTCTCAGCAACTGCTGGGAGGTTCCTGCAATCCCTGCCACAGGTTCATCCTGCCACAAGCAGCTGGGTTCCTCAAAGTGAGATGTGCCCCATCTTTAAACAAATTAAACCAAACAACAAAGAAACACAAAACATTAATGGAGACTCTCTTGAATACAATATTTACAGGCACACAACCCACAGACAAGAGCTTCACACATGCTCCTTGTCAGGCCAGCCACAGACAACACAGAATGCCCTGCATAAAAACCACCGAAGCAGAGTGGTGTCCCTTGTCTCAGAGAAGATCAGACTAAGGTTTCAGAGACCAGGCCAAGGACCGCTGGAGGTCACTTGCCATCAGATTTGATCAGGTTCACCCTGTCTTCATCTGAATCAACCTTGGGCCAAAAGACAGAGGTCTATGATTGGGTCTTGAGGCCATATAAAACAATGGTATTTGATCATCTTTTGTTTCTATTTTGTCCCTAGTATGGTGATTGTCTCCCAAGAACCTCAGCATTCTCCCCAGAGGACTATCCGGGGGAATGTCTAAGGGATCCTCCGTGGCTCTGCTTTTCTTAGTTTCCCTAGGCCTAGAATTGTTGTTTTCCATCCTCGGCAAGTCCCTGCAACTATTCTATGTGATCAACGCCCCCCTTGCTGGAGATTTCTTGCACACCTCAAGATCCACTTTGTCGGTCACTGGCCATTTCCCTTGAGGGAGAATGGAACCATAGATTAGGACTCCATACTCGCTTTATGTCCAAGACATGTCTCAGTCAGATATACTCAATCTCTGAGGATACCCAACCACCAACGCAATACTTATAGTCCAATTTTTTCCTAACTTGGGACTGTGCACAAAGTTGCCTGGTTGGCACAGGTGCCTGTCTTTTGTCTCCTGTGTCCATTTTTCTGTCTTCCAAAAAATAGTCTTGGGCTCATCTATAGCCTCCAGGAAGAGATGGGGTCCTAGGCAGAATAGGCCACCCAAAATCAGGTGAGATGTATCCACCCCTTAACCAGAGCCCTGTCCTACATGGGCACAGAAGCCCCAGATGTGCCCCCAAATTGTGAGACATGCTCACCTGCCCAAATTAAAATAACAGACTCAAAGACAGAGTCTGGTGAAAATGAGACTTTTAACACATTCTTGCAAGAGCGGGTGTCCGTCCAGTTGAAAGGGCTCAGGCACACACAGGGTAGTAATCAGAGGCTATTTATTCCTGGGATGTGAGAGTCCCTCCTCTGGTTCCTCATTGGCTGAGTACTATGGAATTAACAGTTTTTTCCATACGTCACCTAGGTCTTGTTGTCTCCTATTGAGCCATTAAAAAACATGAGCTGAGGCCTTTTCTAGTTGTCTCTACCTCCTCCTGTCTGGTTAAGGTGGGCATGAGGGGTTTCCACCGTGATGCTGGTTCATGTACATAATTCTTTTGCTCTTATACCCTCTTCTCTCCTCCCTACATTCTGTTTGCCTGAGGAAATTCAGTAACCATTTCTATTAAAAGTTGACTATGTTGAAGATGGATTACAGAGGCATATTTCCTACAACTTGTAGAGTAAAACTGCAAAACATTGCTAAAAGCAGCTAAAGAAGACCTAAGTAAAGTAAAATTACCCCACATTTATGAATTAGAACACTTAATATTGTTAAGATGGCAATACTGTCCAAAGTGATCTACAGATACAATGCCATCTTTACCAAAATTCTAGTAGTCTATTTTGCAGAAATGGCAAATCAGCTCATCAAATTCATATGGATTCACAAAGGGTCCCAAATAGCCAAAACAATCTTGAATAAGAAGAGCAAAGTGGAAGGATTCCTCTCCTAATTTCAAACTTGATACAAAGTTATAGTGATTAAAACAATGTGGTATTGACATAAAAATAGATATCTAGACCAATGAAGTCAAACTGAAAATCTAAAATCCATCAAAACTGATTTAAATTTGTTTTCATTTTTTATTTTTTAATTACAGTTGACAGTCTATATTATTTTATATTAGTTTCAGGTGTGCAGCATAGTGGTCAGATAATTATATAATTTACTAGAGGCCTGGTGCATGAAATTCATGCACAGGGGTGGGGTGGAGTGGGGGTCCCTCAGCCTGGCCTACACCCTCTCGCAATCCAGGGCCCCTCAGGGGATGTCTGACTGCTGGTTTAGGCCTGATCCCAGGCAGTTGGACATCCTTCTCACAATCCGGGGCTGCTGGCTCCTAACCACTGGCCTGCCTACCTGCCTGATCACCCTAACCACTTTGCCTGACTGCCTAATGCCCCTAACTGCTCACCTGCCTGCCTGATCACCCCTAACCACTCTGCCTGCCTGCCTGATTGCCCCTAATAGCTCACCTGCCTGCCTGATTGCCCCTAACCACTCTGACTGCCAGCCTGATCACCCCTAACCACTCTGCCTGCCTGTCTGATTGCCCCTAACTACTCTGCCTGCCTACCTGATTGCCCCTAACCACCTCTGCCTCTGCCCCCACCACCACAGCTGGAAGAACATCCGGAATGACATGTGAAAGGTCATTCGGCTGTCCAGTCTAATTAGCATATTATGCTTTTATTATTATAAATATTACTTATGAAGTAATCCCTTATATTTCCATTACCCACTGGCACCATGCATAGCTATTTCAATGTTATTGACTATATTCCTTATGTTGTACTTTACATTGCTGTGACTATTTTGTAATGGCCAATTGATTTTTGACACAGGTGCCCAAACCATTCCATGGGGACAGAATAGGTTCTTCAAGTAGTGGTGCCGGGCCAACTGGATATCCACATGCAAAAGAATGAACTTAGACACTTATCTCACACAGTATACAAAATTAAATAAAAATTAATTAACAACTTAAGTATAAGAGCTAAAACCATAAAAACCTTAGATGAAAACAGGCAAATATTCATGAGTTGGATGTGGCAATGGTTCTTAGATATGACACCAAAAGTATGAGCAAAGAAAAAAGAATAAAGATAATTTGCACTTCACAGAAATATATTTTTATTTTTGTATTATTGAAATGACTGGGATTAAAATGTCATTGAGCCTGGCCGGTGTGGCTCAGTGGTTGAGCATTGACCTATGAACCAGGGGGTCACAGGTTCAATTCCCGGTCAGGGCACATGCCCAGGTTGTGGGCTCAACCTCCAGTAGGGGTGTGCAGGAGGCAACTGATCCATGGTTCTCTTTTATCACAGATGTTTCTATCTCTTCCTCTCCCTTCCTCTCTGAAATCAATAAAAAATATTTAAAAAAATAAAAAATAAAATAAAATGTCATTGATATCCTTAAAACGGCATCAATAGGAATTAAAATAATTAGCAACTATTTTCACTTGAAAAAAAGTGACTTGTACCAACATGGTTCATACTTGTGTCCTCTAGACTGATTAGGACTATGGCTGGTGGATTTCCCACCACCTCTGTCTGCATCTCTGTGTCTGAGGCTATTTACGTCCTGAATTGTGTAAGGCAACTCTGGCCACAGCAAGGCAGGCTGGAAGTGACAGGGAACAAACACTCCAGAGGACAGCAGTAATCTACTCTCAGAACTTGATATTTAATTACATTGGTTCCATTGCCCCCTGGGTAGAAGAATTCTGAGGAATTTGTTCCAGAGTTTTTCTGGGTTTCAGCTTACCAGGGTGGTAATGACTGAATAATGCACATTTTATTGGCTGCCTTCCAATATGTGCAGCCTATGTCACTTCCTCACTCCTCTTATCATGACCTTGGATCTCCTCCAAAAGTATATGCATTCAAATCCTGTCTCAAGGACTAAGTCTCAGGGAATCTAAGCTAAGTCACAGACTAAACAACAACACCTTTTTATTGAGCCATATCTAACACAAGATTTTGTGCTAAATATTAGGAATTAGGAGACACTCTCCTTGCTCTTGAGCCCACAGTATATTTAATATTATAATAATCATTGATGTAATTAAAACATTAAGATTTTAGAGACAATGGGTAGTAACGTGTGCTGACCTCAAGCAACTAAACTTTCAGATGTTGAATAACAAACAGAAGCTTAAAGACCTAGAAATTTGGGGGATACAGTAAGTCTGAGTAACACCTTCTTGTTCAAGACTCACTAGTTTATAAACACCAGCCTAAAATCAACAAACATAGAAACATGCAAGTTAGAAACCAAATCCCATGGAACTGACAAGTGAGTTCTACTGTTGTGACAAAAGTGAATATGGACTTTATGTTTTTATGTGATGTTCTATCAAATTATATCACTGCCACAAAGCAAAGAAGCAACTTACCTAGATCTATAATCAGAGTTATAGATGTGTAAAGATAGGTTCTAATTTGACAGAATTAAGTCCTCAACACAATGTGTGACCTTATAGCTGAAGCACTCCAACTGCCCTTTAAGGGTCCAATGCACTTAGCACCAAGCCTGGGCCACACCTGCTCAGAAATGATTCTCAGAACATCTTATAGATTCCCTCTTTCCAACTATCCAAAGATGCAGGAAAAGAGTGCTGAGGGGATCATAGACACTAGGGACAATCCCAGGAGCTTTTGTTCCTGGTGCATCTGAAGGACCAAGCTCCTGCTGGCTGCCCAGAGCATTTCTCCTTGATCCTGCCCTTTCTCCTACGAAGAGCTCAGAAAGTAAAGAGAGCTGTTCTTATTTCAGGCAAGAATTGGGTAGTAAAGAGACATGCAAAATGTAAAATGATGTGATCTAGCCAAATGGTAAGGAACTGTCAAAAGCAGGGGAAAAGTCAGAAGTTTCCTTCAAAACCATCATTCTTACTTTATTCACAGAACCAATTTCACAAGAAACCAGCTCTCTTTTACTGACCCCCCCTTTTCCCCAATAAACCCCGCATTTTTCTTTCCCTTAGAAAAATATGACCACTTACACAGATATATTCACCATAAAGTGATAATAAAATGTTTAAATATTTCTTTGGTTTCAAGCTCAGAAAAAAGGGGTAGTCACAGAAAGTTTATATAGTATTCTTCACATGAATTCTTGTAGTATAAGAAAGCCCTGGGCCTGATCCAAAATGGTTTGGCTAGCCAGGAAGTTAAGAAAGTCTGGGATTAAAGCAGTTTTCATAAAGCGTTCATTGGCTCAATTAGAATAGCTGCCTTCCTATTGGCAAAGAAGTCATAAGAGAAGCAGAATGTGAAGACTCTGCTGTTCCTCCAAACCTAGCTATTTCCCTTCAGCTCATTCATTATGTAAGAACAGAAGTCTCCAGGTGGGAGCAGGGACAGTCTAGACATCATTTATTGGCCACTGATGAGTGGAAACAAGACTGCAGAACCTATTTTTTTCTGCTTTCGGGCTTTCCAACACCTTCGCCCCATAATTTACCACTTGTTTTACATTGCCCACTCTGTAAAGTTAAATGACTTTGACAGTTAGAATTACTCAAAACTTAAAAAGATATTCCCAACTGTGTCAGAGAGAACTGCTCCCTTTTCATAAGAGTGTAACTAAGGCTGTGGCTCCATCAGAAAGGCTTGAAATTGCTATCACTCTGTGGTTTGTTTTCCTAGTGCTCATAGAAAGCAGTTGCTAGTGAGTTGTAAATGAATGAGCAGTGATCCCCCACTGGCAATGTAACTGAAAGGTCCTTGTGGTCTTCAACTTGTTTTAACTCATCCATTTTACAAGACTTTACCAACTGCTTATCAAGTGCCAAGTGATATGGTACAGGTCTAGTAATACAAAGTAGAAAACAAAACAACCTCAAAGAACTGACATTTGGGTTAGCAGGCTGATAAGTAAATTAATGATTTCAGGTCACTTGTGTGTGAATTGGGGCTGCTCACCTCTGTCTACATTTCCCATCTCCTCTCCCTCACATGCTGGTCTCTGTAGATGGGCTCCTCATCTGCTCTCCCTACTGTTTCCTGCTTCAGGCCCCTGTTGTATACTGCTCTCAGTGCCCTTCCCCATCTCTGCATCTGGCAAATGTCTATTTGGTCTTCAGGTCTTGGTTTCATCAAGGAAGCCTTTTCAGACCCCTGAGATGGGGTTAGGTGCTCCTTCTACCTGCTCCCATAGAGCAAGGTGTGTCACATACCTTATCAAGTGTGCTTAGGCTTTAGAGAGCCCAATGGTGACAACTGTACCAATCATTGTATTTCTGGGACATTGTTTCATGTCTAATGCCAGTAGGTACTCAATAAATGCTTGTTGGATGATGAATGAGGAGAGAAGAGTTATGAGGGAATTATTATTCAATGTCTGTTTAACCCAAGTCCTTTGTAAGTTGTTCCATATGAAATAGCATAGTGTTCCTTTAGTGTTTGAAATCCTGTAATCATAAAGGTTTCTGTGAAATCTCTAAAGCATTAGTTGGTCATACGTTTATCTGCCCAAAAAGCTTCTGTGGTTAAATAAACTTATGAAACTCTGGGTTAAACAAAATCACGTATATGTTTTTATTGCAGAAAGTCTCAACATACTAATATACAATGTAAATCTGCAAAAGGTTTCTGTATAAAGTTTTGTCCAAGCTTGTTTGGGCCAAAGAATTCCTTCAAAACATACCATGATGATGGGAAGAGTGGTTAGAAAAGTTCACTTTGCAGGAACATAAAGATGAGAAAGCGTCCTTAACATCAAGATCTAAAGAAAGAGGAGGAGAACCAAAATGGCGGCATAGGTTAACGCCGGAGTTTGCTGCTTTGAACAACTACTTCAAAAGTGAAACCAAAAAACGGAAGGGACATCACCCAGAACCACAGGAACGCTGGCTGAGTGGAAGTCCTACAACTAGGAGGAAAGAGAAACGCATACGGACACTCAGAGGAGGCGCAGTGCTGAAGTCAAATTCTGAGGTGCGGAGTGCGGGAGCGGGCTGGCGGCGGAGGGCGCGGTTGGCGTTTTCAATCGAGAGGGAGTCTCAGGCTCTGAGCTCCAGATCCGGGCGAGTCTTTAGGGACCCAGACTCAAAAGGGAGAAGCGTGACTGTCTGGCTTCGGTCAGAGCGAGTGCAGCTTTCTCTCTGAGCTTTGCAGTGGGTGCTGGGACTCAGAGAGGCAGAGCCCCTGGGGACAGGACTGAGAGCCGCCATAACTGCTCTCTCCCGCCCACCCTGTTGATCCTGTTCGACCCGCCCCGCCCAAGCCCTGCACAGAGGCATTTGCGGGATAGCCTCAGGCAAAGGCTAGATTAGCACCTCCCTAGAGGACAGAAGTTCTCTCACTGCTGACACAGCTGATTCTCATAGCCACTTGGCCTGGAGGTCAAACCCTCCCTGGAATTAGCTACAACAATAAAGATTTAACTATAAGACTGCGAACAAACACCACTAGGGGGTGCACCAAGGAAGCATAACAAAATGCGAGACAAAGAAACAGGACAAAATTGTCAATGGAAGATATAGAGTTCAGAACCACACTTTTAAGGTCTCTCAAGAACTGTTTAGAAGCCGCCGATAAACTTAATGAGATCTACAAGAAAACTAATGAGACCCTCGATCTTATATTGGGGAACCAACTAGAAATTAAGCATACACGGACTGAAATAACGAATATTATACAGACTCCTGACAGCAGACCAGAGGAGCGCAAGAATCAAGTCAATGATTTGAAATGCGAGGAAGCAAAAAACACCCAACCGGAAAAGCAAAATGAAAAAAGAATCCAAAAATGCGAGGATAGTGTAAGGAGCCTCTGGGACAGCTTCAAGCGTACCAACATCAGAATTATAGGGGTACCAGAAGATGAGAGAGAGCAAGATATTGAAAACCTATTTGAAGAAATAATGACAGAAAACTTCCCCCACCTGGTGAAAGAAATGGGCTTACAGGTCCAAGAAGCGCGGAGAACCCCAAACAAAAGGAATCCAAAGAGGACCACACCAAGACACATCATAATTAAAATGCCAAGAGCAAAAGATAAAGAGAGAATCTTAAAAACAGCAAGAGAAAGAAACTCAGTTACCTACAAGGGAATACCCATACGACTGTCAGCTGATTTCTCAACAGAAACTTTGCAGGCCAGAAGGGAGTGGCAAGAAATATTCAAAGTGATGAATACCAAGAACCTACAACCAAGATTACTTTACCCAGCAAAGCTATCATTCAGAATTGAAGGTCAGATAAAGAGCTTCACAGATAAGGAAAAGCTAAAGGAGTTCATCAATACCAAACCAGGATTATATGAAATGCTGAAAGGTATCCTTTAAGAAGAGGAAGAGGAAGAAAAAGGTAAAGATACAAATTATGAACAACAAATATGCATCTATCAACAAGTGAATCTAAGAATCAAGTGAATAAATAATCTGATGAACAGAATGAACTGTTGATTATAATAGAATCAGGGACATAGAAAGGGAATGGACTGACTATTTCTGGGGAGGAAAGGGGTGTGGGAGATGCGGGAAGAGACTGGACAAAAATCGTGCACCTATGGATGAGGACAGTGGGTGGGGAGTGAGGGCGGAGGGTGGGGCGGGAACTGGGAGGAGGGGAGTTATGGGGGGGAAAAAAAGAGGAACAAATGTAATCATCTGAACAATAAAGATTTAATTAAAAAAAAAAAGATCTAAAGAAAGAGAATAAGAAAGAGTAATTGTGACTTCATGATATTGACCGAGCTCATTATATTCAAGGATATAAAAAAGGCCCAGGGGCTGGAGCCCAAGAGGCAGGAAGAAGTGATGGTGGGAGGTTAGGCTTGAGAGGAAGGCAGGCCAGGTCACACAAGGCCATGTAGTTCCAATTTAATCCTCACTGAAATGGGAAGCATTTAAGGATCTTAAGCCAAGGAACTATGATCTGAATTGTGTATGAAAAATTAATCAAGTACAAAACAAAAGTGACAAAGATTAGCAGTGAAATCAACAGGAATTATTTCACCATTTAGAAGCAAATTGTAACAACAACAATTTAGATTTTGACAAAAGTTATAATTCACTTAAAGGAAGAGACAGACTTCAGAAAAAAATAATGGGTACTTTTTGAACTTTATAATAATCCTTTTAAGAAAAGGGTATGTTGGAGAAATATTTAAATTCCTTTCTGATACTGACAATACAGGGAACACTCATAACATACCTCCTCCATGCATAAGTGACTTAAACTCATAAGGCTCATGCATGAAAACAAGTCGATAGCAGCTTACCCAAGTCAAAATAGCAATCCTTACCCAAATTTGACACTAATCCTTTTGGTTTCACATGGGTGTTGTGAAGCTAAAAACAACTACCCTGATTTATTTCAGTCAATCATTCTAGAAAAAAGGTTGAATTATCTTTTTCATATTTTCTCTATAGAAACTTGTTTTTCAAAATTGTTAAGAAGCCAGAAAATTAGGAAAATAAAAGAAGTTATAAAGGTGTGTTATACAATTAATAAATAACAGTTTTTCTGCATTTTATGATATTTGGAGTCTTTGTCAGCTTTTTAAAATTTATAAATTTTTTTGTTAAGCAAATATTTGCTTTAGTATGGACTATATATCTTTATATTATTGTTCTTAAAGTGGGCATAGCAAACCCACATCTCCCTTGATGGATGTGTGGCAGGATTGTCAAGGCATTGAAAACTTGTCTGTGGATGGGGGATGGAAAGGTAGGTAGAGGAGGACAAAAGGAAAACGGAATGGATGAAATACACTGCAACTTTTAAATTTGAAATATCCCTTTTAAGATTTAAAAATTATATCTAAATTAAGCGGCAGGTTAAAGGGACAGCAGAGCATCTAAGGATTTTGAAACTGGTCTAGAAGGAAGACCCCCCCACATTTCCCTGGGCGGCAAAAAAGTCAACAAGTGTTTTAGGCATTCCGATATTAACTTTCCTTTACAGATTTCACATACTGTATCATGAGAGCTGTGATAACCTTAATAATTGAAAGGACATGTTATATTTCAATAGCATTTGAAAGAAATCACAGAAGATAATATTGTGATCTAAAAATCATAATTTCAAAAATGCTTGTTTTGCCCTCAGAAATTTCATAACCAGAGACAACACAAAACAGATGAATAGAAACAACTTCTGAGGTTTTGTGGAATTGTACCATAAAAAAACAATTATATAAAATCTAATGTGATAAAAAATGTGGCACAAAATTTTTATCCACTTAAAATTCCTTGAGCAGAAAACTACTATGAGAACGCAGAACAGGAAGTTATGAAATTTAAGTGGAATCTGATCTCGGTCAGACAAATTCATAGTTGAAGCTGATTACCAATTAAGGACAAAATAACACAATTACTTTCTTTGTATTAGTGGAAATAATAAACTGCATGTTGCACATTCAATATTTTATGTGCATATATATCAACCAATGAAGAAAAAGCCTGAATCAATTTACTAAATTTAATTTAGTAAAATAAAGTATAATAATGTACTGTAGAAAGTTATGGTCTGAGTTCTTAAGTTTTTATCTCATTTTCCCTGGAAAAAATATCAAAAAGCAAAGCAATACCTACATACATAAGCTTAATGAAAATAAAGGTTTTTAATACAGAAAACTTTAAAAGACATGTCTGAGGATTCATATATAGAGACTATTATCATATTTCAAAATTTACATTTACTTATTTTTGAATAAATAATATATTTAAATGGTTCATAAATTCAGAGAAAAAGAAATTCTCCATCCTTCCCCTGTCTCTCAGTATTATCAGTTTTTTCAGATCATGCCTGCTTTTGTACAACTGCTCAAAACATCCTCCTATGCACCAAGAGGTTCAATTCCCAGTAGGGACAAATGCCTTGGTTGCTGGCTTTATCCCTAATGAGGTGTCAATGGGAGGCAACTGGTCAATGTTGATGTTTCTCTCTTTCCTTCTACCTTCCTCTCTCTCAAAAAACAATAAAAACTATTTTTAAAGAATATTAAAAAAAAACACCAATTTCAAAAAAAAAACATTCTGTACCTGGCTTATTTCTTTGAACAATAGATAGGAAATAATTTTACATTGATACTTTGAAAACCAAAATTGGTTTTTGTAGATGAAGAATAGCATATACTATATAATAAAAGCCTAATATGCTAAGTGTCTGGTCATCCAATCATCCATTCAACCAATCAAAGTGTAATATGCTAATGACATGCTAAGGCCGCTCAACCGCTTGCTATAATATGTACTGACCACCAGGGGGCAGAAGCTCTGACCAGTAGGCTAGCTTGCTGCTGGGGTGTGGCCAATTGGGACTGAGAGAGATGGGCTGGACATGCCCTGGAGAACTCCTGTGGTCACTATCCAGCTGGCCAACAACTTGCATCCCTCCCTGGCCCTGATTGTGCACCAGTGGGGTCCCTCCACCTGGCCTGCACTCTCTCGCAATCTGGGACCTCTCAGGGGATGTCAGAGAGCCGGTTTCAGCACAATCCTGCAGGCCAGGCCGAAGGACCCCACTGGTGTATGAATTCATGCACCGGGCATTTAGTAATATAAATAACACAAACAAGTTTCCTGTTGAGAATATGGAGACAGGACTAGTTTTGCCAAATTTTAAATGATTATAAATCTAGAATGATTAGAAGTGGCACAAGTATTGTTAAAGATATCAATGAAACATAATAAAAAGTCCAGAAATAGAATATTGCTATTTCAGAACATTTCTTATTAAATTTACTTCAAGGTAATTCAATCTTTTGAGATTTTGTAAATTGGGCTGTCTCTTCCTATGTGCATTCTGAATATTGATTCAAATGTCCCTACACGTGGTAACATCTTTTTAGTTAATTCTCTAAGATATATAATATATATTATAATGCAATCTGTCAATAAATAAAACTGTAAGCTCCTTTTTTTCCAATTTTAATTTATTTAACTTTATTCTGTTGTCAGATTGCATTGGCTTACATACATGTCCAGAACAATACTAAGCAATAGTCACAGCAAAGAGAACCACAGGAAGGTTGGCTCAGTGGAAATTCTACAAATAGAAGGAAAGAGAAAAGCACACTGAGACTCAGAGGAGGTGCGGAAGTAAAGTGCAAAGGTACGGAGGTGCACGCGGAAAGGGCTGGCAATTGAGGACACGGTTGTTTATTTCAATCGGGGTGGAGTCTCAAGCTCCCAACTGCTCTGAACTCCAGTTCTGGGCAAGTCTCTGGGGACCCAGACTCATACAGGAGAAACTGGACTGTCTGGCATCGGTCGGAACTCGAGGGTGGCTTTCTCTCAGAGGTACTTGCAGTGATTACTGGGACACTGAGACGCGGGGCCTCTTAGGGTAGGACTGAAGAGCAGCCATACCTGCTTGCTCCACCTGTTGATCCCCTGAGACTCCACCCCACCCAAGCTGTGCCAAGAGGCTTTTGCATATGAAAGGCCTGGACATTTGCAATCTGAAAACTACCTCACCAACTGCAGCTGGGTCAGAGAGATCCAGAACTTCCAAAAGAAGGCCCAAGACCACATAGCACCTTGCATTGCTTCACAGCTGGGCCTCATCTGGGCACCTCCAAACTCCAAACAAAGAAGAGGAATCTGAAGATCTCTCCATAGCTCCTGCTGGGTGGCTTCAGGCAGAGGCTAAATTCACCTCCTTAGAGATCCAAGAGCCAGTGTACCCACTGGTCAGAGTGGGACCATCCAGATTATAACTCCTCAGATCCATAAGGGACACACTCAGAGGGGGCAGACTCAGTGAGCACCAAAGCCCCACTGAAGCAAGTCTTGCCCCAGAAGGGTGTCTCCAGCACAGAAGTTCTCCCACCATAGACACAGCTGATTCTCACAGGCAATTGGCCTGGAGGTCAATTCCTCCCAGTGATACCTACAACAATCAAGGCTTAACTACAACAAGACTCTGCACAAAGCCCATAAGGGGGTGCACCAAGAGTGTCCACCTCAGGTGATTGGGGAGGCTGAGCCACTGGGCCCTATAGGACACCTAGCACAGAAAGCCACTCTACCAACACAGGGAAGCATAAAAAATGCGAGACAAAGAAACAGGTCACAAATGACAGAAATGGAGGAAAGCAAACTACTGGATATAGAGTTCAAAACCACACTTTTAAGGTTTTTCAAGAATTTTATGGAAACTGCCGATAAATTTAGTGAGACCCTCAAGAAATGTAGTGAGACCCTCAAGGTTATGAAAAAGGACCAACTAGCAATTAAACATACACTGACTAAAATAAACAATATTATACAGAGTTTCAACAGGAGACTAGAGGATCACAAGAATCAAGTCAAAGATTTGAAATACGAAGATGCAAAAAACACCCAACTGGAAAAACAAAATGAAAAAAGAATCCAAAAATATGACGATAGTGTAAGAAGCCTCTGGGATAACTTGAAACGTACCAACATCCGAATTATGGGGGTGTCAGAAGAAGAGAGAGAGCAAGATATTGAAAACCTATTTGAAGAAATCATGACAGAAAACTTCCCCCACCTGGTGAAAGAAATGGGCTTACAAGTCCAGGAAGCGCAGAGAACCCCAAACAAAAGGAATCCAAAGAGGACCACACCAAGACACATCATAATTAAAATGCCAAGAGCAAAAGACAAAGAGAGAATCTTAAAAGCAGCAAGAGAAAGACAGTCAGTTACCTACTAGGGAGTACCCATACGACTGTCAGCTGATTTCTCAACAGAAACTATGCAGGCCAGAAGGGAGTGGCAAGAAATATTCAGTGATGAATACCAAGAACTTACAACCAAGATTACTTTATCCAGCAAAGCTATCATTCAGAATTGAAGGTCAGATAAATATGAAGAGCTTCACAGATAAGAAAAAGCTAAAGGAGTTCATCACCACCAAGCCAGTATTAATGCTGAAAGGTATCCTTTAACAAGAGTAAGAAGAAGAAAAAGGTGAAGATACAAATTATGAACAACAAATACACATCTATCAACAAGTGAGTCTAAAAATCAAGTGAACAAATAATCTGATGAACAGAATAAACTGGTGATTATAATAGAATCAGGGGCATAGAAAGGGAGTGGACTGACTATTCTTGGGGGGGGGGTAGGAAGGGTGTGGGGGGTGTGGGAAGAGACTGGACAAAAATCGTACACCTATGGATATGGACAGTGGGGTGAGGGGGCGGTAAGGGAAAGGGTGGGATGGGAACCGGGTGGAGGGAAGCTATGGGGGGAAAAAAGAGGAACAACTCTAACAATCTGAACAATAAAGATTTAATTAAATAAATAATAAAAAGACATAACTCAGATGAGATAAGATCTGGGTGTGGACGCAGTAAAAAAAAAAAATAGTCACAGCAAACATTCTGCTCCTATCTCTTATTTCAGTGGTAATATTTCAAATAGTTTTTGTTGTTGTTGTTAATCAACTGCTAGCTCTGGAGTTATTGGAAATATATTTTATAATGTCAATGAAGAATCCATCTGTATATTTTTACTTAAAAATATAAATATATACATATATTTATTGATTTTAAGAGGGGAAGGGACAGTGAGAGAGCGATAGAAATAACAATTATGAAAGAGAATCAAAGACCTGTACTCAGAAAACTACGGGACACTGGAAAAAGAGATACAGGAAGACGTAAACAGATGGAAGAACATACCATGTTCATAGATTGGTAGAATCAACATCATTAAAATGTACATACTACCCAAAGATATCTACAAATTCAATGAATTCCCCATTAAAATAACAATGGCAAATTTAAAAAACCTAGAAGAAACACTCCAAAAATTCATCTGGAATAAAAAAAGATCCCAAATAGCTGCAGCAATTCTGAGAAAGAAGAACAAAGTAAGAGGGATCACAATACCAGATATTAAGCTGTATTACAAAGCCACTGTTCTCAAAACTGTCTGGTACGGGCACAAGAACAGACATATAGATCAATGGAATAGAATAGACAACCCAGAAATTGACCCAAACCACTATGTTCAATTAATATTTTACAAAGGAGGCAAGGACATACAATGGATTCAAGACAGTGTCCTCAATAAATGGTGTTGGGAAAACTGGTCAGATACATGCAAAAAAAATGAAACTAGACCACCAACTCACACCATACACAAAAATAAACTCAAAATGGATAAAGGACTTAAATATAAGACAGGAAACCATAAAAATACTAGAGGCATCCACAGGCAGCAAAATCTCAGACATATGCCAAAGCAATTTCTTCACTGATACAGGTCCTAGGGCAATGGAAACTAAAGAGAAAATAACAAATGGGAATACATCAAAATAAAAAGCTTTTGCACAGCAAAAAAAACCATCAACAAAACAACAAGAAAGCCCACTGCATGGGAGAACATATTTGCCAATGTTTCACTGATAAGGGTTTAATCTCCAGCATTTACAGGGAACTCATACAACTTAACAAAAGGAAGATAAACAATCCAATAAAAAAATGGGCAACAGACCTAAATAGATACTTTTTGAAAGAGGACATAAGGAAAGACAACAGACATATGAAAACATGCTCAAAGTCACTAATCATCTGAGAGATGCAAATCAAAATGACAATGCGGTACCAGCTCACACCTGTCAGAATGGCTATCATCAACAAATCAACAAATGACAAGTGCTGGAGAGGACGTGGAGAAAAGGGAACCCTCCTGCACTGCTGGTAGGAATGCAGACTGGTGCAGCCACTGTGGAGAACAGTATGGAGTTTTCTCAAAAAACTGAAAATGGGACTCCCATTTGACCCAGTGATCCCACTTCTAGGAATATACACCAAGAAATCAGAAACACCAATCAGAAATGATATGTGCACCCCTATGTTTATAGCAGCACAATTTACCACAGCTAAGATTTGGAAACAGCCTAAGTGCCCATCAGCAGATGAGTGTATTAGAAAACTGTGGTTCATCTACACAATGGAATACTATGCTGCTGCAAAAAAGAAGGAATTCTTACCATTTGCAACAGCATTGATGGAGCTGGCAAGCATTATGCTAAGCGAAATAAGCCAGTCAGAGAAAGATAAATATCATATGATCTCACTCATTTATGGAATGTAATGAACAACATAAATGATGAACAAAAACAGATCCAGAGACAGAGAAGCATTGATCAGATGCTCAAACCTCAGAGGGAAGGTAGGGGAGGGTGGGGGTAAGGGGAAGAGAACAACCAAAGGACTTGTATGCATGCATATAAGCCAAACCAATGGACACAGACACCAGGGGGGGTGAGGGCATGAGTGAGGGGGTGGGGGAAGCAATGAGGGGATAAGGAGACATATGTAATACCTTGATCAATAAAGGAAAAAAAAATAAAAGAAAGGGAATGACTGATCATCTGCCTCCTGCATGCCCCATACTGGGGATGGAGGCCTCAACTTGGGCATATGCCCTGAGGGCAAATCGAACCATGACTTCCTGGTTCATAAGTTGGCTGTCACCCACTGAGCAACACAAGCCAGGCATCCATCTGTAATTTTATTAGGAATTTACTTTTTAGCAAGATCGGATGTTAAATTTTGTAATTCCTAGAGATATTTTCATATGGATTTTGTATTTTAATTTATTAATGTCAATGTGAAATTAATAGATTCATATTAAACAGGCTGTATTCCTGAAATAAATGTATTAATAATATTATATTATTTCTTTAATATGCTTTTGGATTCTATTTGTTAACATTTTAGTTAAGTTTTGCATTTATATTCATATATAACACTAGTCTCTTGCCTGTATTTTTTGCTTTTTTTAAAAAAAATATATATGTTGTTGTTTTTTATTTCAGAGAGGAAGGGAGAGAGAGAGAGAGATAGAAACATCAGGAATGAGGGAGAATCATTGATCCCCTGCCTCCTGTATGTCCCCAACTGTGGATGGAGCTGGAAACCTGGGCATATACCCTGACTGGGAATTGAACCACAACTTCCTGGTTTATAGGTCGACATTCAACCACTGAGCCAAGACAGCTGGGCTCTCTTATCTGTTTTTAATCAGCATTGGTTCTGAGGATCAATGTGATAGCACTTCTTCAGTAGGTGACTAGTTGCTAAATGTCTCCAAGTGGGGGAGGGGAATCCTTCCACTGAAGCAGAGACAGGGCCCTAACCTGGCTGCTTGTGCTCAGTGGTACTCTGCTCTATGTCCTTAGCTGGTGTTTCTAGCAGGGTTTCCATTTAATCCAGGGGAGAAGTGTGCCCCACTCATTATGTGTCAGGAGACAACAGCTTGATGGCCTTTTCTCACTGAATAAGATAGAACACCTGGCCCCTCATGTTCCCCCATCATGGGGTCCTTAGTCAATCTGCCTTCTTCATTCTTTCTTTTGGTATTTTACTTTGGTTGTCTCTGGTGATATTTAGCTAGGAGGAGCAGAAAGATATGAGTATACACTATCTTATCCAGACTGGCATTTCCCAGTGATGCTTTTGTCCAAAACACATGGATTTTTCCCCCCACATTGTTGTTTAGTTAACTGAATACATATTATGTAATTGCAACACTCATAATGGTCACACCATTCATATAAATACCAGTGACAATGTATTTAAGTAGGAAAGGTTCTTTCTTCATCTGTACCTTTGATGCATTTATTTTTGTAAATTTTTTATTGATTAAGGTATTACAAATGTGTCTTTATCCCCCCATTGTCCCCTCATGCCCCCAGTCTTGCCCTCACCCTCACCCCCTGTTGTCTGTATCCATCACTTATGCTTATATGCATGCATACAAGTCCTTTTGTTGATCTCTCTCCCTTACCCCCACTCTCCCCTACCTTCCCTCTGAGGTTTGAGCATCTGATCGATGCTTCTCTGTCTCAGGTCTGTTTTTGTTCATCAGTTTATGTTGTTCATTATAGTCCACAAATGAATGAGATCATGTGATATTTACCTTTCTCTGACTGACTTATTTCACTTAGCATAATGCTCTCCAGCTCCATCCATGCTGTTGCAAATGGTAGGAGTTCCTTCATTTTTACTGCAGCATAGTATTCCATTGCACTGATGTGCCAAAGTTTTTTAATCCACTCATCTGCTGATGGGCACTTAGGCTGATTCCAAATCTTAGCTATTGTAAATTGTGCTGCTATGAACATAGGGGTGCATATATGCTTTCTGATTGGTGTTTCTAGTTTCTTAGGATATATTCCTAGAAGTGGGATCACTGGGTCAAATGGAAGTTCCATTTTTAGTTTTTTGAGGAAACTCCATAATGTTCTCCACAATGGCTTCACCAGTCTGCATTCCCACCAGCAGTGCACGAGGGTTCCTTTTTCTCTGCATTCTCGTCAGCATTTGTCATTTGTTGACTTATTGATGATAGCCATTCTGACAGGTGTGAGATGGTACCTCATTGTCTTTTTGATTTGCACCTCTCAAATGATTAGTGACTTTGAGCATGTTTTCATATGTCTGTTGTCCTTCCTTATGTCCTCTTTCAAAAAGTATCTATTTAGATCCGTTGCCCATTTTTTGATTGGGTTGTTTGTTTTCCTTTTTTTAAGTTGCATGAGTTCCCTATAAATGTTGGAGATTAAACCCTTATCAGAGATATCATTGGCAAATATGTTCTCCATGCAGTGGGTTTTCTTATTGTTTTGTTGATGGTTTCTTTTGCTGTGTAGAAGCTTTTTATTTTGATGTATTCCCATTTGTTTATTTTCCCTTTAGTTTCCATTGCCATAAGACAGGGGTGGGCAACCACACATGGCACGCGTGCCAAACATGACACACCAGTAACTTTTGCTGGCACGCGAAACCCTCTCTTATAATCTTCCATTTACAATTTTTTTCTTAATATCGACTTTTTTATTTTTCAGATAAATTCAGTGTTGGTGCATCTTAGATAAATAAATAATTTTACATAACAAGTTATCTTAAAGACCATAGACATGGATTGACGAGAGAGGGGAAGAGCAATTTCTATGCCTCTGCCTTAACTCTCCCTGGCTTCCTAGATCCGACCAGTGTTTTGGTTTCATCCACACATGCTTGTGAATCTTTGTTCTCAGTGATGAATTTTGTTAAGTCTCATAATAGGAGTAGCCTGATGGATGAAAATAGTAGCTTGTGCATATCTCTGAAGGTCACAAAATATAAACCTGATGTAAAATCTCTGTCATCAGTGATGCAGCAGCAAAAGTCCCACTGATAATATCAAACAGAGTCATAAAGTTTTCTGTCGGACTATCAGTGTACATGTATACATTAAAAAATAAATGGAGTCACAGCAATTGGATCCTGAGAGACACTACAGTCCAGAAGATTGGGATCTTAAGTCAGCCAAAGGAACACTTCACGTTTTCATTTTTATTTTATTTTATTTCTTTTTTATTACTTTGTTATCTCTTTTTTTTCTTTGTTTTCCTGTTTTTGTTTGTTGCTTTATTTTCTATTTCTTTTTACATTATTTTTCCATCAGTCCATTTTATTTTATTTTTATTTGCTATTTATATGCCATTTTTGAAATTAGATATTTTTGTAAATTTATTATTATTTTTTTTTCTCGTTCTCTTTCCTCTTATCCATCCATCCCCTTTCTACTTCCTCTATACTGAACTGAGATCCTCCCCATATTCATCCAACTCTTAACCTATCTTCTATATATAAGCTCAGCATCTACAGTTTCTGCCCCCAACCTCTTTGCTGGGGGTTTGATGTTTGTATTTTTTTTTCTTTTTTTAAAATTTTATTGTTATTATTATTTTTTGTTTGTTTGTTTGTTTTGATTGTTTGTTTATGTATTGGTTCTGTGGTGTTTTCCCCATATATATATATAATTTCCTTTTCTTCCTTCTTCTTTTCTCTCTTATCTTTTTTGCCCTATTCGATATCATTTATGCTCTCTTTTCTCGCCCCTAGTTCTCTTTTCTCAGGTGGTCACTTATAGTAGGCTTATTGTTATCATGAGTACATTCGTGCTTTGGTCCCTTTGTGTTGTCTCTTGTCGAGGTGAATTAAATCCTGTCTGGCCAGGTGCTAGAGAGTGAGCCTCATAACCAGACACCTGGAGAGGAAACTCCATCCACAAACAGGTTAATAACACCCCAGACCCAACTACAGAGGCAGGAAGAAGGTGGCAGTGAGGGAGAGAGCTTGAGTCCGTGAGGGACCAAAAAGAGGAGTGTGTGGTCATGTGGAATGTGTGTGTGTGTATGTGAGTGAGGCACATATAGATCCTGCAGGGCCTTCGGGGTCAGGCTAAATGGGCTCGCCTAACTAGGCAGCCTCTGCTATCATATAAGCAGTTCCAGGAGGCTGGCTTGTCCCCAGAAGCCTAGTGTTTATAAGGGGAGAGCTGCTGTAACTAGAAGCTAGGCCTCACCCCCAACCAGGGTGCCCTCAGATAACACCTGGGACTTTACAGACACCCCTGCCAGGGACCTGCTACTTTGGCTGTGGTCCTATGGTCAACGAGTATCCAGCCACCCTGGGTGCAGGCTTCTGTGAGTTCTGAAGCATGCTCCCCTCTGACTGGCCCAATGCCTTATCCCCGGGCAATGCAACCTTGCAAGCAGGAGACACGTGATCAGCCCACTCCTGTCCAAGGAGCAACAGCCCCACCAGCAGCCTGCCCCAGGCCTAAGAGCAGAAACCTCATGTGGCCTGCCCCTGTTCAAGGAGAAGCAGCTGTCAGCTATGTGAGTGGCCTGCTCCCTCATCCGAGGAGCAGCAACCATGTGAGCAGCCTGCCCCGGCTGAGGAGCAGCAGCCACATGATCAGCCTGCCCATTATTGAGGAGCAGCAGCCCATGCAGCCTGCCTTTATCCGAGGAGCAGCAGCTGCACAGCCCACACTCTCCTCCTATCTGAGGAGCAGTAGGTGTGCGAGAAACCTGCCCCCATCCAAGGAGCAGAAGCTGCATGAACAGCCTGCCCCCATACGAGGAGCAGCAGCGGTGTGAGCAGTCCATACCCATATGAGGAACAGCATTGCCGCAAGCAGCCTGCTCCTATTCAAGGAGCAGTAGCCACCCGAGCAGCCTCCCCCAGTCCGAGGAGCAGCAGCCACAAGAGCAGACCACCCACATCTGAGGAGCTGTAGCCCTGCGCACTCCACACTTGTCCGAGGAGCAGCAGACACACACAGCCTGCACTTGTCTGACAAGCAGCAGACAGACGTGCAGCTCGCTCCCATCTGAAGAGAAGCAACCAGGCAAGCAGCCCATATCCCGTCCGAGGAGCAGCAGCCACATGAGCAGACAGACCCCCTATGAGGAACAGCAGCCACATGTGAAGCTCACTCCAGCCCAAGGAGCTGCAGCAGCCAAGTAGCTCACCCCTGTCCGAGGAGTAGCAGCCACACGAACAGATAGACCGACCACATCTGAGGAGCGGCAGCCCTGCACAGCCCACACTGTCCAAGGAGCAGCAGCCATATGCAGTCTGCACCTGTCCGACGAGCAGCAGCTGGGTGAGCATCCCACCCCCATCTGAGGAACAGCAACCGCACCTGAAGCTCATTCCCGCCCTAGGAGCAGCAGCCACACAAGCAGCCCATCTTCCATCTGAGGAGCAGCAGCTGCGTGAGCAGCCTGCACCCATACATGGAGCAGTAGCCCTGTAAGCAACCTGCCTCTGTCCAGAGGGGCAGCCTCACGAGCAGGCCACCCCATCTAAGGAATAGCAGCAGCTTGCAGCCAGCCCCAATCCAAGGAGCAGCAGCCATGTGAGCAGTCCGCGCCCATCCTAGGAGCAGAAGCCACTTGAACAGCCCGCTCCTGTCCAAGGAACAGCAGCCTGCCCTCACCTGAAGAGCAACAGCTTCACGATCAGCCCACCCCTGTCCAAGGAACAGCAGCTGGGAGAGCAGCCTCACCTAACCAGCCAGAGGAGACACCACTGCTGTGAACAGCACCCACCAGAGGAGCCGATGCCAACTGAGGAGCAGCCACTACTGTGACAACTTGAGGGGCAACTGCAGCCCAAGGAACCACTACCACCCAAGGAGTGCTCTTCCACGACTCAATGTCTAGATCAGTTGGTGAGACCAAAAATGGGTAGACAAAAAAAAACCCGTAAGGAACGAAAAGGATGATTAGCCAAAAAAGTGAAACAGAGGCATGCAATGTGTCAGAAAAAGAATTCAGAATAAGGATCCTAGACTGCATAAACCCGATGGAGGCAAAAATCAACAACTTATGCAAGAATCAAAAAAAAATGGATGAAAAAATCAACAACTTATGTAAGAATCAAGAAAAAATGAAGAGTGATATAGCTGCAAAAAAAACACCATGGGAAGTTTTAAAAGTAGACTAGGAGAAGCGGATGACCAAATTAGCGAATTAGAAGACAGGGTAGCAAAACACCCAAACTGAGCTACAATTGGAGAAAAAAACTTAAAAGGCAGGTGGGGAGCCCAAGGGAGCTATGGGACAACATGAAACAAAGCAAGATACGAATAATAGGGGTTCCACAACAACAGGAAGAGGAACAAGGCTTAGAAAACCTACTCAAAGAAATATTGTCCGAAAACATCCCTGATGTGGGAAAGAAAAAAGTCACACAAGCACAGAGTCACAAACAAGATGAACCCAAAAAAGACCCACACCAAGACACATCATAATCATGATGGCAAATGTTCAAGACAAAGAGAAAATCTTAAAGGCTGCAAGAGAGAGACAGAAAATTATGTACAAGGGATTTCCCATTAGATTATCAAATGATTTCTCAACAGAAACACATCAGGCCAGAAGAGAATGGAAGGAAATTTACAAAGTGATGCAAAGCAAGGGACTGAATCCAAGAATACCCTATCCAGCAAGGCTATCATTCAAAATTGAAGGGAAAATAAGGAGCTTCACAGACAAAAAAAGGCTAAGGGAGTTTATCACCACCAAACCAGCAATGCAAGAAATGCTAAAGGGACTGGTGTAAAAAGAAGAAATAAAAAGCTCAGAAAGAAAACAGGCACAAAAAATAAAAATGGCTACAAATAAGTACTTTTCAATAATAACTTTAAACGTAAATGGAAAAATGCTACAATCAAAAGACATTGAGTAGCTGAATGGATAAAAAAAACACGACCCATACATTTGCTGTCTACAAGAGACCCACTTAAGAAGAAGGGACTCACACAGACTGAGAGTGAAGGGATGGAATAATATCTTTCAGGCAAATGGAAATGAAAAAAAAGCTGGGGTAGCAATACTTATATCGGACAAAATACACCTCAAAGTGAAGGCCATAACAAGAGATAAGGAAGGCCACTTCATAATACTAAAGGGATCGATAAAACAAGAGGATATAACCCTGATAAACATATATGCACCCAATGTAAGAGCACCCAAATACATAAAAAAAACTCCTGGAAGATATAAGGGAGAAATCAACAACAATACAATCATAGTAGGGGACTTTAATACACCAATGACATCACTGGATAAATCCTCTAGACAAAAAATCAGCAAATAAACAGCAATCCTAAATGACTCACTTGATCAGATGGACTTAATTGACATCTTTAGAACATTTCACTCCAAAGCCGCAGAATATATGTTCTTCTAAAGTGCACAAGGGACATTTTCAAAAATAGACCACATACTGGGTCACAAGCAAAGTCTCCCCAAATTCAAGAAGATTGAAATCATACCAAGCATATTCCCAGACCACAGTGTCGTAATATTAAAAATAAACTACAACTAAAACAATTCAAAACACTCAAAAAGTTGGGAGCTGAGTAGCATGTTATTAAATATTGATTGGGTTACCAATGAGATCAAAGAAGTAATTAAAAACATCCTGGAAACTAATGACAATGAAAACACAACAATCCAAAACTATGGGACACAATGAAAGCAGTCCTGAGAGTGAAGTTCATAGCTCTACAGGCCTACCTCAAAACAAACAAACAAACAAACAAACAAACAAAAAAAAAAAAAACAAGAAAAAATGGTAGTAAATCATCTAACTCTACAACTCAAAGAATTAGAAAGAGAACAACAAGAAAAGCCCAGAGTGAACAGAAGGAAGGAGATAATAACGATCAGAGCAGAAATAAATGACATAGAGACGAAAAAAACAATACATAAGATCAATGAAACCAAGAGCTGTTTCTTTGAAAGGATAAACAAGATTGATGAACCTCTAGCCAGGCTCACCAAGAAGCGAAGACAGAGGACCCAAATAAATAAAATCAGAAATGATAGAGGTGAAATAACAACAGATCCCACAGAAATACAAATGATTGATAAAAAATACTATGAACAACTCTACTCCAAAAACTAGACAACCTGGAGGAAATAGACATATTCCTAGAAAAATACAACCTTCCAAAACTCAATCAGGAAGAATCTAAAAATCTCAATAGGCCAATAACTATGGAAGAAATTGAAGCAGTCATCAAAAAGCTTCCAGCAAACAAAAGCCCTGGGCCAGACGGCTTCACAGGGGAGTTTTACCAAACATTCAAAGAAGAACTAAAACCTATCCTCCTCAGACTACTACAGAAAATTCAAGAGGAAGGAACACTTCCAAGCTCATTC
This sequence comes from Myotis myotis, assembly GCF_014108235.1. NCBI lineage: Eukaryota > Metazoa > Chordata > Mammalia > Chiroptera > Vespertilionidae > Myotis > Myotis myotis. The sequence continues at coordinate 106,721,931 of NW_023416335.1, forward strand.
TATGAAGCCAGCATCACCCTAATACCAAAACCAGATAAAGACAACACAGTGAAAGAGAATTACAGGCCAATATCTCTCATGAACATAGATGCCAAAATCCTCAACAAAATCCTAGCAAATCGGATCCAGCAGTACATCAGAAAGATCATACACCATGACCAAGTAGGATTTATCCCAGGGATGCAAGGATGGTACAATATTCACAAATCACATAAACAAATTGAGAGAGAAAACTCGCATAATTATATAGACTGAGGCAGGAAAAGCATTTGACAAAATCCAACACCAATTTTTGATAAAAAAAACTCTCAACAAGGTGGGAATAGAAGGATCACACCTCAACATAATAAAAGCCATATATGACAAACCCAAAGCCAACATCATAATCAATGGCAAAAACTAAAACCATTTCCCTTAAAAACAGGAACAAAACAGGGATGCTCATTCTCACTACTCCTGTTTGACATAGTACTGGAAGTATTAGCCATTGCAATTAGGCAAGAAGAAGAAATAAAAGGAATCCAAATTGGAAAAGAAGGAGTAAAACTGTCCTTATTTGCAGATGACATGATATTATACATAAAAAACCCTAAAGACTCCATAAAAAAACTATTAGATTTAATAAATGAATTCGGCAATGTAGCAGGATACAAAATCAACCCCAAGAAATCTATGGCATTTCTATATATCAATGGTAAACTTACAGAAGGAGAGACTAAAAAGGCAATCCCATTTACCATCACACCAAAAAAATTAAGATACCTAGGAATAAACCTAACTAAAGACGTCAAAGACCTCTACTCAGAAAACTACAGGACATTGAAAAAAGAGATAGAGGAAGACATAAACAGATGGAAGAACATACCATGTTCATGGATTGGTAGAATTATAATCATTAACATGTCCATACTACCCAAAGCAATCTATACATTCAATGCACTTCCCATTAAAATACCAACATCATATTTCACAGACCTAGAATGAACTCTCCAAAAATTCATCTGGAGTAAAAAAAGACCCCGAATAGCTGCAGCGATCCTGAGAAAGAAGATCAAAGTAGGTGGGATCTCAATACCTGAAATCAAGCTGTATTACAAAGCCACTGTTCTCAAAACTGCCTTTTACCAGCACAAAAACTAACATATAGATCAATGGAATAGAATATAGAATTCAGAAATCGACCCAAACCAGTATGGTCAATTAATATTTCACAAATTAGGCAAGAACATACAATGGAGCCAAGACAGTCTCTTCAATAAATGATGTTGGGAAAATTGGACAGATACATGCAAAAAAATGAAACTAGACCACCAACTTACACCAAACAGAAAAATAAACTCAAAATGGATAAAGGACTTAAATGTAAGATGGGAATCCATAAAAATACTATAGGAATCCAAAGGCAACAAAATCTCAGACAAATGCCAAAGCAATTTCTTCACTGATACAGCTCCTAGGGCATTGGAAACTAAAGAGAAAATAAACAAATGGGACTACATCAAAATAAAAAGCTTCTGCACAGCAAAAGAAACCATCAACAAAACAACAAGAAAGCCCACTGCGTGGGAGAACATATTTGCCATTGTTATCACCGATAAGGCTTTAATCTCCAACATTTATAGGGAACTCATACAACTTAACAAAAGGAAGATAAACAATCTAATCAAAAAATGGGCAGAGGACCTAAACGGACACTTTTCAAAAGAGGACATTCAAAAAGCCAGGAGACATATGAAAACATACTCAAAGTAACTAATCATCTGAGTGTTGCAAATCAAAACAACAATGAGGTATCATCTCACACCTGTCAGAATGGCTATCATCAACAAGTCAACAAATGACAAGTGCTGGAGAGGACGTGGAGAAAAGGGAACACTCGTGCACTGCTGGTGGGAATGCAGACTGGTGTAGCCACTATGGAAGACAGTATGGAGTTTCCTCAAAACGTTAAAAATGGAGCTCCCGTTTGACCCAGTGATCTCACTTCTAGGAATATATCCCAAAAAACCAGAAACCTACATGGACTAGATGCTACAATCAAAAGACATCAAGTAGTTGAATGGATAAAAAAACACGTTTCTGCATATCAGAAACACTAGTCAGAAAGGATATGTGCACCCCTATGTTCATAGCAGCACAATTTACCATAGCTAAGATCTGGAAACAGCCTAAGTGCCCATTAGTAGATGAGTGGATTAGAAAACGGTGGTACATCTACACAATGGAATACTATGCTGCTGTAAAAAAGAAGGAATTATTACTATTTGCAACAGGATGAATGGAACTGGAGAGCATTATGCTACGTGAAATAAGCCAGTCAATGTAAGAAAAATACCACATGATCTCACTCATTTATGGATAATAAAGACCATTATAAACTGATGAACAAAAATAGTACAGAGGCAGAGCAGCATGGAACAGACTACAGTGGGAATGCTGGGGAGGGTTTGGGGGCAAAGGGAAGGGAAGAGATCAACCGAAGGACTTGTATGCATACATATAAGCATAACCAATGGACATAAGACACTGGAGGGCAGGGGAGACTGGAAAAATATCAAGGGGGGGGGGAAGGGAAAGAAGACATATGTAATACTCTTTGTAATACTTTTAGCAATAAAACAAAATTAAAAAAATAAAAATAGCTGCTGGTATATAAAAAAATTAAAAATAAACGTAAATCACTTTAATGGGCAAAAAAAAATTGCATTTTTAATCATCATATACTGTGTTTTTGTCCCTCGGATGAATTTTACTATTTCTTCAAGGTTCTTCACATATGCACACCTTAAGAGATATCAAGTAGGCGTAACATGTTCTCAAAAAATTAGGGTTGGCATACAGAAGAATTTTGAGTCAGAGATTTTGCTGGTTTTGGCATGCGCTCACAAAAAGTTTGCCCACCCCTGCCCTAGGAACTATGTCAGTGAAGACAATGCTTTGGCATAAAGCTGAGATCTTGCTGCCTGTGGATTCCCCTAATATTTTTATGGTTTCCCATCTTACGTTTAAGTCCTTTCTCTATTTTGAGTTTATTTTTGTGTATGGTGTAAGTTGGTGGTCTAATTTCATTTTCTTGCATGTGTCTGACCAAGTTCCCCAGCACCATTTATTGAAGAGACTGTCTTGACTCCATTGTATGTTCTTGCCTCCTTTGTCAAATATTAATTGAGCATAGTGGTTTGGGTTGATTTTTGGGTTCTCTATTATATTCCATTGGTCTATACATCTGTTCTTGTGCTAGTACCAGACGGTTTTGAGAACAGTGGCTTTGTAATACATCTTGATATCTGGTATTGAGATCCCTCCTACTTTGTTCTTCTTTCTCAGGATTGCTGCAGCTATTTGGGGTTTTTATTTTATTCCAGATGAATTTTTGGAAAATTCTTTCTAGATCTGTGAAATATGCCGTTGGTATTTTAATGGGGAGTGCACTGAATGTATAGATTGCTTTGGGTAGTATGGACATTTTAATGATGTTGATTCTACCAATCATGAACATGGTATGCTCTTCCATCTGTTTATGTCTTCCTCTATCTCTTTTTTCAATGTCCTGTAGTTTTCTGAGTGCAAGTCTTTTACCTCCTTAGTTAAGTTTATTCCTAGGTGTCTTAATTTTTGTGTGTGCAATGGTAAATGGGATTGTTTTTGTAATTTCACTTTCTGTAAGTTCACTCTTGGTGTATAAAAATGCCATTGATTTTTTCGTGTTACTTTTGTATCCTGCTACATTGCCAAATTTGTTTATTAAGTCTAGTAGTTTTTTGATGGAATTTCTAGGGTTTTCTATGTACAGTATCATGTCATCTGTGAATAATGATAATTTTACTTCTTCTTTTTCAATTTGGATGCCTTTTATTTCTTCTTCTTGTCTGATTGCTATGGCTAGTACTTCTACTACTATGTTGAACAGGAGTGGTGAAAGTGGGCATCCCTATCTTGTTCCTATTCTTCAGGGAAATGGTTTTAGTTTTTGCCCATTGAGTATGTTGGCTGTAGGTTTGTCATATAAGGCTTTTATTATGATGAGGCATGATCCTTCTATTCCCACTTTGCTTAGTGTTTTTATCAGAAAAGTGTGCTGGACTTTGTCTAATGCCTTCTCTGCATCAATCGATATGATTATGTGAGTTTTGTCTCTCAATTTGTTTATGTGATGTATCACGTTTATTGATTTGCAGATATTGTACCAGCCTTGCATCCTTGGAATAAATTCCATTTGGTCATGGTGTATAATTTTTCTAATGTAATGCTGGATCCAGTTTGCTAGAATTTTGTTGAGGATTTTAAAATCTATGTTCATCAGGGATATTGGCCTGTAATTCTCTTTCTTTCTGGTGTCTTTATCTGGTTTTGGGATTAGGGTAATGCTGGCTTCATAGAAAGAGCTCAGTAGTGTGCCTACCTCTTGAATTTTTTGGAATAGTCTGAGAAGGATTGGTTTTAGTTCTTCTTTGAATGTTCAGTAAAACTCCCCTGTGGAGCCATCTGGTCCAGGGCTTTTATTTACTGGAAGATTTTAGATTACTCTTTCAATTTCATCAGTTGTTATTGACATATTCAGGTTTTTTGATTCTTTCTGATTGAGTTTTGGAAGCATGTATTTTTCTAGGAATGTGTCCATTTTGTTGAGGTTGTCCAGTTTTTTTGGAGTAGAGTTGCTCGTAGTATTTTTTTTTTACAATCTTTTGTATATCAATAAAGTCAGTTCTTCCTTCACCTCTTTCATTTCTGATTTTGCTTATTTGGGTCCTCTCTCTTTGTTTCTTGGCAAGCCTGGCTAGAGATTCATTATTCTTGTTTATCCTTTCAAAGTACCGGCTCTTGGTTTCATTGATCTTTTGTATTGTTTTTTAGGTCTCTATGTAGTTTATTTCTGCTCTGATCTTTATTATTCCCTTCCTTCTGGGTATTGTGGGCTTTTCTTGTTGCTCTCTTTATAATTTTTTAAGTTTCAAGGTTATATAATTTATTAGCAGTTTTTTTTGTTGTTTTTATTGTTTTGTTTTTTTGTTTTGTTTTTTTGAGGTAGGCCTGTAGAGCTATGAACTTCCCTCTCAGGACTGCTTTCATTGTGTCCCATAGATTTTGGATTGTTGTGTTTTCATTGTCATTTGTTTCCAGGATGCTTTTTATTTCTTCTTTGATCTCTCTGGTAACCCAGTCATTGCTTAATAGCATGCTATTTAGCCTCCAAGTGTTTGATTTTTTTCAATGTTTTTGTTGTAGTTGATTTCTAGTTTTATGCCATTGTGATCTGAGAAGATGCTTGTTATGATTTCTATTCTCTTGAATTTGAAGAGACTTTGCCTGTGTTCTAATATATGGTCTATCTTTGAAAATGTCCCATGTGCACTGGTGAAGAATGTATATTCTGTAGCTTTGGGGTGAAATATTCTGAAGATGTCAATTAAGTCCATCTGATCTTGTGAGTCAGTTAGGATTGCTGTTTCTTTGCTGATTTTTTGTTTAGAGGATTTATCCAGTGGTGTCAGTGGAGTATTAATGTCCCCTAAAATGACTGTATTGCTATCGATCTCTCCCTTGATATCTTCCAGAAGTTGTTTTATGTATTTTGGTGCTCCTGTATTGGGTACATATGTGTTTACCAGAGTTATATCTTCTTGTTGAATTGCTCCCTTTAGTTTTATGTAGTGTCCTTCCTTATCTCTTGTTATGGCCTTTACTTTGAGGTCTATTTTCTCAGGTATAAGTATCACAACCCCAGCTTTCTTCTCATTTCCATTTGACTCAAAAATTTTTTTTTTCCATCCCTTCACTCTCAGTCTGTGTGAATCCTTTGTTTTGAAGTGGGTCTCTTGCAGACAGCAAATATATGGGTCATGTTTTCTTATCCATTCAGCTACCCTATGTCTTTTTATTGGTGCCTTTATTCCATTTACATTTAATATTATTTTTAAGTACTTTTTTGTTGTCATTTTTATTCTTAATGTTTGTGTTTCTTCTTGTCTTTCTGTTTCTTCTTTTTACAGCAGTCCTTTTAGCATTTCTTGCATTGCTGGGTTGGTAGTAATAAACTCTCTTAGCCCTTTTTTGTCTGTGAAGCCTCTGATTCCACCTTCAATTTTGAATGATAGCCTTGCTAGGTAAAGTATTCTTGGTTTCATTCCTTTGCTTTGCATTACTTGGTATATTTCATTCCATTCCCTTCTGGCCTGGTGTGTTTCTGTTGAAAAATCAATTGATATTATAATACAAGCTCCCTTGTAAGTAACTTTCTGTCTCTCCCTGGCAGCCTTTAAGATTCTTACTTTGTCGTTGGTGTTTGCCAATTTAATTATGATGTGTCTTGGTGTCGGTCTTTTGGGGTCATCTTGTTTGGGACTTTTTGTGCTTCTTGGACTTGTATAGTTTTCTTGCCAATATCAGGGAATTTTCTTTCATTATTTCTTCAAACAGGTTTTCCTTTCCTTGCTTCTCTTCCTCTTTTTCTGGTACCCCTATTATGTGAATGTTGTTTCGTTTTGCGTTGTCCCAAAGCTCCCTTAGGCTCTTCTCTTGCTTTTTAAATCTTCTTTTCAGTTGCTGCTGTGTTTGTGTTTTTTTCCTACCCTGTCTTCTAATTCACTGATGGGGTCCTCAGCCTCTTGTAGTCTACTGTTCAATCCTTCCATAGTGTTCTTTATTGCAACTATGTCATTTTTCATCTCCTCTTGGTTCCTTTTCATGTTGGTAATATTCTCATTCAGCTCCTTATAATTCTCACTGAGTTGTGTGTATTTGTCATTGTGTTTTGTGTATTTGTCATCTTGCCATTTGAGCATCCTTATAACCATTACTCTGAATTCTATCTCTGATATATGTTGCTAGTCTCAGTTTCATTTAACTCCCTTTCTGGTGATTCTTTTTTTTTCTTTCCTTTGGGGATTACTTTTTGTCTTCCCATGATTTGCTGTAATGTTTTAATTGTAGATCTGATTGCTTTGCCACCCATGTTCTTTTGGGGATGGTGCTACTGGTGTGATCTCTCAGGTCCCCTGGGCTTGGTGATCTAGTGTAGTTCCCTACTTGAGCTATTTGTGTTCTCTTGATGTAGGCCTGCAAGCTGGAAATGCGCAACTGTGGTGTCTAGAATTCAGCAGCAACCGTGGAGGGGGTGTCACAATTTTTGTTGTCTTGCATCCTTGGTTGTAGTCGTGCATGCCCAGTGGGGACTCACAGTGGCACTGGAAAAGTGTGCAACTGTAGTGTCCAGATTTCTGCAGCTGTGGGGTGGGTAGACTCAGTTTTTGCTGCTGCACCTGTGTTGGATAGGTGGGCACTCCCAGTGGCGGCTCACAGGGGCACCAGGAGTGGGTTTGCCAGCGTGGTGTACTGAAGCACTCTGAAGGGCCCTAGCACTGAAGCCCCATTGTTGAGGCATCTGTGGGCAGGTATCCAGTGTGAGTGAATTTAGAATTTCTACTGCTGGGGTGAGTGTGTCCCTGTTTGTCCAAGATCGTACCTAGCAGGGGCTCGTAGCAGCTCCTGAGTGCCAGGTGGATAGATGGGCTCTGGGTGCTTGTTCCTTAGAAATGTGTGATTGTGGCAGTGAGTTTGCCGGCCCAGAGCTCTGATGCACTCTGAGGGGCCCTGGCGCTAAAAATGCATAGCTGGGTTGTTTGTGAGCAGTTATTCAGGAAGAGGGAATTCAGAATTTCTACTGTGGAGCAGCGCACCCTTGTCTGTTCAAAATCACACCCAGCAGGGGTTCACAGCAACATCCAAGAGCTACCTATGAAGTGGTGTGCCCTGGAAGTCTGCGTGCTGGAAAAGCGCGGATAGTGGAAAATTGGAAATGTGTGAATGTTGGGAACGCGCGTGAATGTGGCGTCTGGAGTTCTGCTGCAGAGGAGGCGGAAGTTGCACTTACTGCTGCGGGAGCAGTGTACCTTTGGAGCTGGGAGTCCCAGGGTCTGCAGGTCTGTGGGCGGGGCAGCATGATTTGGCTGGAGTGGCTGCTGGGTCACAGACAGTGTACAAGGCCTGTCTGGGTGGTGGTGCTGATGAGTTCCTAGAAGAGGCCGCTCTCCCCTTCAAGATGGCGTGGGCTCTGTGCCTGAGTCCTGCAGTCAGGGAGTGCCCACTGCTGTGGTAGTCTCTTCCTGTCCAAGAGAGCCTGGTCAGCCAGCCTCTGCTGCTCCTGCCGGATTTAACTGTCCCTCACTCACTCATACACACACCACACACATCCACACACTCTCCTTTCATCCCATCACTCACTCACTTCCTATCCCTCACCTCCATCCTGCCAGCCACCATCTTTTCTCTCTGATACATTTATTTTTAAAGTGGGCCTCTATTCTATAAAGTTAGTGTCAAACTAATCAGAGACATGTGCAGGTTCCACTTGTTTTTAAACATCAGTGAATTCAATTTCTTGTTTCTTCTTGTGTGTCATTATAGTAAACACAATTGTCTTCTTAATTTTTTTTTTCCTTTTCTCTCCTCCATCCCCTATTATTTTCCCTGTATGGGCATTTCTTTCTTTCTTTCTTTCCTTCCTTCCTTCCTTCCTTCCTTCCTTCCTTCCTTCCTTCCTTCCTTCCTTCCTTCCTCCCTCCCTTCCTTCCTCCCTCCCTCCCTTCATCTTTCTTTCTTTCTTTCTTTCTTTCTTTCTTTCTTTCTTTCTTTCTTTCTTTCTTTCTTTCTTTCTTTCTTTCTTTCTTTCTTCCTTTCTTTCTTTCTTTCTCCTCACCTGAGGATATTTTTCCCATTGATTTTTGAAGAGAGTGAAAGGGAGGGAGAGAGGTGGGTAGAGAGAGAGAGAAAGAGAGAGAGACATTGATGTGAGAGAGAGACATCAATTGGTAACCTCCATCATGAGCTTTGATTGGGCCTGATATCAAACCTGTAACCCAGGTCCTCGTCCTTGACCAGGAATTGAACCCATTACCCTTTGATGTGCAGGCCGATGCTCTAGCCACTGCGTGTCACAAGCCGGTACCATATCCTTTCTGTTAACACATATCTCACAATCATTTTACTAACATGACATCATATGTAAGGGCCTCTCCCCCTCTTTAAGATCCTATACAAATCCATGGAACTTATCTGCTTACATAGATGAGGTTGTAACAAATTCTAAGGTGTGGGCTTAATCAACATAGGATTAATCAATGTAGGAGCAATACAATGCTTTTGTCTTGGTAATGCTTAAAATGATTGGGCTATCAGTGGAAATCTGGCATTTTGGGGTCCATTTTGGGGTACAAGCTATGTGGAAGGGTCACAAGTATCCACTAAAGTGGAATGTGTGAAGAACAATGAAGCCTCTATTTCTCAGAGATTATCTAATGTCTCAGTGTGGTGAATTTCATCTGATCCAACAATTTAAATATTTTTTTAGATAAATTCTCAGTGTTTCAGATCCCCTCCTACTCCTCTCCTAGACAAAATCTGAGCATTTGGGATGGACATTTGTAGTCTTGTTGTGGCCAGAGTGCAGCCGTCTCACAAAGCCATCACATTCTCAAGTGTGGGTGGGTGGTTTTATCTATCCCCAGATCTACAGCCCCTGTGGTGTGTCTGATTCCATGTCCACTGGGCATTGTGATGACTTTCCTTGTGAAACTCCATGGTCTCAGTCATCTGCTTCATAACTTGAGAATTAGCAGACTTTACCTTTAGTTGCAAGCCCAGGATCATTCACTCCTTCACCTTTTTTGCAGGGTTTTTTTTTGTTTTTCTTTTTTCATCTTTGGCACACCACACACAGGAAGTGGGGACCAGGAGATCTGATACTTCTGTTGGTTGCACATCAGATTGGGTGCAAACATGGGCACAGCTTCTACTGGAGACCAGCAGCCTACAAGCCACAGCCTCCCCTCTTGGAATTTATTGGATTTTAGCCTGACTTCTATCTGTAGAGTTTCCCCTACCCCCACAAGCATTCTAATTCAAGAAAGAAAAAGTGAGTACCCGCATTGACCTTTCACTCTAATTCATTCACTTTTCTTTTCCACATCAGCTACTTGGCCAGAAAATGAGGGGACTCTTCCTTCTCCCTGTGTTAGGAAGGTCATCTCCAATGTCCTTCAAGTTGGATTCATTTTTGGGGACTTTAATGGTACTCTCTCTATAAGGTGGAAAGAAGCCCCCTTATCAATAAGAGATTATAAATCAGAAGAGATTTCCAAAGCATTGTACCCATCACACACAGATGCACTTTCTGACTTGAGTTATTTCATCCTCTCCATTGAAAGCACTTTGTTCACCACTCATATGCACTTGAGCACTCTACCAGAGAGTCCTAGGCTGGTGTAATATTAGTTGGGATATGCAAGGCATATTTATACATTTTGACTTTGAGAGTAGGAAAAACTAATAATGAGATAAAATTAGCAACCTCAGACTTAATAATACCTCATTCTCCTGCTGTAGGAGTACTATAGGCATGTTTAAAAATTGATCACTATTTAGTACCCCGTTTTCATAAAGTATCTCATTGTGCTTCATAATTAATTCTACCTTCCAATAAGAAATTTCGGATTGGTTGCTATTGTTATTCCACTCTTACATTTCAGAGAATTGAGCAGAGTGGTTAATTAATGAGTTACCCAGAAACCTGTAGGCTATGTTGGCAAAGCTGTGTCTTATCAGGGTTGCTGGCACAGACACCCCAAAAGATGGACATGTAAGCAGCCCTTTTCCAGCAGGGGGCACCAGCTACATTATAAATTTGGGTCCACCCTAGTTTTCTGCTGGTGGAAATCTTACAAGATGGTAAACCCAAGAAGAATATAGATTCTAAGAGTCACAGATATGGCAGCTTTCCCCTACATCTTTGACATGAAATATAATTTGGGGAAATTTAAACAGACTTTAAAAATCAACAGTCATCGTCCCAGTATGTTTTAAATAGTTCAAGATAGGTATCTTCACCCCAAAATTCAATCCATTACAATGCCTAAAACATCACAGTTATACATTCATTCCTTTGTGCCTTAAGACTTTGGGGGACTCATTTTAAAAAGGCTGTAATAAAAATCTCTAGGAAATCAACCCATCTGTAGGTATGCTATTGTGAGTGCTGAGGGAGCTTTTAGATAAGAATTAAACCTGAAGAAGAGCATGTGGCTACAAAGTGGAAAGAGGGAGTACTAGAAGGTGACACAGGGACACCATAACCAACACCTGGGTCATAATCTGCTCAGGTTGTCTTCTAGGCTTTCTGTGTTAATACTGGCCCCTTTATATCTCATAGGTGATATGGTGTAATGAAAAGAGCTTAAAGTTGAGTTCAAATTCTGGGTCTACTGAGTGAAAAATCAGATAGGGGCTGAAAACCAGATCTATCACTGAGAGGCTATAGGAAATGCTCAATAACCTTTGATTTTTCTCTCCTTCCAATAAAAGGCTCATTCAAACAACCTAAGAAAATTTCCCTTAATTTATTCCCTTAAAGTAGGCAAGCAGACAAATGGAACTCATCAGAGGAGAGAACATGTCAGACAGTGCTTCTCCAATTTTAATATGAGTACACATCATTTTGATTTTGTTAAAATGAGGGATAGGCCTGAGACTCTACATTTCTGACCCAGTGTGGGCAGCATTGCTGATCCCTGTGGAACATTATTGTGCATCAAGATATTAGGTAACAAAAACTTTCCCAAAGAAAACAGGATCATCATCCTCAGCTTTCAGAGACACATTGAAAGCATTTTCAGAGTCACCTCGAAACACTTGTCCCATCAAGAAGCCATCTTTAAAAGGGGTCTCATAGAAACAAAACATTTGAACGAACTAAGGTTCAACTACAAGTAAAGTCCAAAGCACAAGATACTACTGGTTCTTTCAGGAAATGAGGGAAACACTAACATCTCTAGAGGCATAAGAGATTTTGCCTTTTCAGCTTTTATATTCTTCCCAGTAAGATCAGAATACAAAGAGTTGAGACCTCTACTTCTTTTTTTTTGAGACCTCTACTTCTTTATAAGGATTCTTTTTAATCTAGAGAAGTAATAAAGCGGAGTTAAGCATTTGTTTTGTTTTAAAGCTATACTAATAAAAATATTCCCCAAATATTGCATTATACCAAGTTGATTCTATAGCCATATTAGAAAGTTTATGCTGAACTAACTTTCCCCACAAATATAATTGATATATGGGGTTAAGAGCAGGGGAGTGGGGAAGGAGGAAGAAAATGTATTTATTGAACAATACATACCATGTGTTAGACAATGTGTTAAGCTTGGTAAGGGGATGTTATGAGAAGAGATATTTGTACTCTGCCACACCTGGGTATGTCATGAGCAAATATTTATAGAAAGTGCATAAACATGTGGTGTCATGAAGCACAAGATCTGATGTCCATGCATTTTCTTCATTCTGTGTTCACTTATGCTGTACGATTATAGTTTCTGTGCAAATATTTACTTAACCTCTTAAAGAGTGTGCTAATAAAATGTCTGTACACTTATGCTACTCAATTCTATCTCAAGCAAGCCATTAAATTTTAGTTCATTTTATGCAGATATATATCTTAGTAAAAATAAGTACTTTTCTTAATAGATCTTTCTAAAAGTTTTTCTCTCCTGCCTCCATGCACAGTCATTTTTAGACCCAAAAAAAGGAAGTTGTGGGTTCTCCTATTTGCTCTCCAATGATAAGAGTCCCCAGCTTTCATCAGAATTCATCTTCTTATTTGTGAATCATAAGACTGTCACTGAGAGGCAAAATACCACTAGCCACTTCCTGTGAATTCTAGAGAAGTTTCCTCTGTGAACAAAAATAACTGTGCAGTGTTGATTCATCATCTAGCCCATAGAAAACAGCACAAGCAAACGGTGTGTGTGTCCATTAACAGTAGTATGAAATCCTAACTCCATTCTCAGCCACCCAAATCTGCTGATTCCTGTCAAGTGCATGGAGAAAGTCACTGGAAATGTTTCAAAGAGTTTGGAAATAAAAAATTTAACTCAGGTTTTGACACTTAACACACATGTACTTTTAAAAAGCTGTATTACATGATGTTACAATTAAAAAGCAAACATCAAAACATGTTGTAACATGCCCACTATTTTATATTATAGCAGCTGCTTCGAGTTAACTGCAGATGTGAAATGTTGATAGAAATGATGATCAATGGTGGGTGTTTTGTACTTTACATTATTCACAATTTATTTAATTGGTTCTGACATATTTTAATAAATTTGATCTTAATCCAACCAGGCAGAAATGTTCTGAACAATTTATGTAGTTGTTACTATAATATCTGAATATATTTAAGAAAAATGTTTTCAATTAGGTCTTTTTGTATCTAGGAATTTAGGATTTGGTTGTCATAGAATCTATAAAAATGCCATAGGCATGACTATATGAGATCCTTATTCCATTAGGAAAAATATTCACTCCTTTTATATAAAATCTCAAAGAGAATTTGGGAAGAAGACAAAAAAGAGGCACAAATAGTCCTTTTATTAACATACTCTCCATTGAATCACATGTGCAGTTCTATTGACTGCATGGAAAACCTGTGCATATCTGACTGTGAGGGAGACAGACCACAGTGAACACTCAGCTTCCAAGGGTGAACTGCTGGGGGAATGCTGGTATTCCATTAGAAGCACCAAAGGCAGGCATCCTTGGGTAACTCAGGTCAAAAATAGTTCCTCACGAGGCTCAGTAGCTAATTAGAGTTTAGAAATAAGTAAAAGTCATGGAAATAAATACGATGAATTTTGCACTGTGCTAGCACATAACAAACACTCAACAAAAATGAAATAAAATAAGCAAAATGCCCAAGGACACAGTAATTTTACAGTGAGAGGAACAATATGTTTGACATAAGCAAGTGTTGTCACTTGATTATCTGTACAGCACTATCCAGCACAGTAGCCACATGTGATTCTTTAAATATTTACTAATTAAAATTTAATGAAATCACAAACTTAGTTCCTCATTTCAAGTGCTAGATGGCCACATGTGACTAGTGGCCACCACATCAGACAGCACAGAGGTAGAGTATCTTCACTATTGCAGAAATATCTGATAGCTTTGTTCTAAATGATTGTCTGAAAGACATCTGAGGGTACAAAACACAGAACTGACAAATTTTGATAGAGGGAATAGAAACAAAAGGCCCAGAGCAAACAGCACTGCATAGAAAAGCTAGGTATTGTTGGTGCCAAAATTAGTTGAAAGATGCATTTCTATGGAGATATACAGACTGTCTAAAAATTCATTTTGAGGATTAGATCTTAGGGAAAACCCACTAAATAATTTAAATCCATCTGCTTGTATTTAGAGCTGTAAAGTACAAAGAGGAAAAATATATTTAAATCTTAGGTTAATAGGACACCATGTGACTGTTTTTATTTTTAGTGTCAAATATAGACTTAGAGTCAACCCATTGCAGAGTGAATGAAAACTCTTCCATGATACATGGTGACAGGCAAAAGTACACAGTAATAAAAATTAATTTATAAGGCATTATTTTACATTTGTTTTTTTAATCTTTTTCTTTTGGTGTGAATATAGCAAGTCTTATCACTTATAGCTTTTCCATATGACTTATGACAACAAACCAACTTTGTGGTTCAATGCACCATTAAATTTTATCTTCAGCATATTCCCCACATGAAACTTAAATCTCTATTAAACCTCAGCAATATAATGCAATAAATTTCTCCAGAGTAGGGATAATCATTACATTTCTATAGAAAACACCATTTTTTCTACATATGAAAATGACTAAACTAAACATGTAATGACTGAATCTAGAAAAGCTCCTTTAGGCCATAGAAAATGAGTTTAATCTATGAATGTGATTATGCCTGTCAGGGAAGCAAACTTCATCATCAGAAGTAGATGACAATAAAACATGCCATGATTATTGCCTCCATAATGATGCCTGTCTGTATCATGGGTGGTATTTAGGGCTTTGGTGAGTCTCTCTGGCCAATAAGAATGTCTACACCCACCCTGCCATAGGAGGCAAATAGAACACCAGCCATTAAAGTTATTGACCTGTGACTTAAAAATGGCTCAAAAGTAATGTTTAAATTAGAGCATTCCATTTCATCCTGGAGGTAATTTAAAATATATAGAGAGGATGGTAAAGGTATTAAGATAATGAATTAAACAGATAGCAACCTACATTAAATTCTATACAGATACAATTAGCCAGAATTCAGAAAACTGCATCCATTGCCATGTTGTGGTGTATGTAAAATTGTATCATAAATTTTCACTGCAAGAACCAATGCTGTATATATCTTTGAGAAATGTGAGGCATTTTTGTTACACAGGAAATGTTAATACAAGTCAAGGTCAAGGGACTGTGTTTTGAATATTTATAGCTACCTACCAAATAATTGAGTTTTACTATTACCACATAGTCTAATCTATATATATAAAAGCCAAGTGACTAGAAGGACGAACGACTGGAATGACCAGTCGCTATGATGTGCACTGTGGCGGCCAACCAGCCCGATCGGGTCCCCAATCGGGCCCCCTGCAACTGCCCACGGTCCCTCCCCCCAGCCAGGCCCAATCAGGGGTGGGGAAGGCCAGCCAACCTCCCACATCCCCCCCACCCCACTGGCCTAGCCCTATCCACCCCCATTGGGGCAGGCTGGCTGGACCCCACCTGTGCATGAATTCGTGCACTGGGCCTCTAGTTACTTTATAATTAATTTAAATCAATATTATTTCTTGATCATTTAGATATGCATTTGTAATTTTCATATAGTTAGATATACCAGGAATGAATAAACATATTTAAGGAAAATATTATTGGCACTCAAATCTGTGAATAAGAGTTAAAATATGGTATTTTAGCTTGGCTCAGTGGTTGATCCTCAACCTATGAACCAGGAGGTCACAGTTCAATTCCCGGTCAGGGAATATGCCCAGATTGTGGACCTGATCCCTAGTGTAGGGCATGCATGAAGAAGTCGAACAATGATTCTCATTATTGATGTTTCTATCTCTCCCTCTTCCTTCCTCTATAAAATCAATAAAAATATATTTAAAAAATATTGTACTTTTAACACACATATTGAGAGGTATTCAAATATTATCACTAAGAATTTCTTCATTAATAGCCAAATTTCTCCAATATCGTGACTTCCAATGGCACCACCCTACCACCCTACCAAGCTGGTGTTCTGGAATATAGTCAGAGGGCTGTGGCCAGCCTGGTGCAGAAATGCAGAAGATTCTCCAGAAGATCCAAGTAGAATATGGGAAAAACTGAATTGTGGGGCTCCCTTGTATGCCTGAACTATATCACCATTCCTGTGTTGAACCCTCCATTCACACGGCAAAATCTTGAACTGTTTGTACCTGATGAACTCTGTTGGCCTTACCCTAACAACTCCCTGAAACCCTGCCCCACCACTAAGGTCTGTGGGCACCTGAAGAATGGTTGCTGATCTTGATGTACCCAGAGAATGTTGCAGAGTAGCCTCAGATCCAGCACAGGTGCTACATTTGTTTTGATTATTTTTAAATTTATTTTTAAATTATTTTTAATTTATTTAAATTTATTTTTAAATTAATTCTTTGTTAAAATTATTACATGTCTCCATATTCCCCTGTTGATATCAGCAAGCCAGCTCCCTCCCCCACCCCTACCCCCAGTACAGCCCCTCACTCCCCTTCTGTCTGTGTCCATTGGTTATGCTTATATGCATGCGTATAAGTACTTTGGTTGATCTTTTAACACCCTGCCCCCCTTCCTCTTGACCTGCCTTCCCTCTGAGATTTGAAGATCTGTTCAATGCTTTTCTGTCTCTGGATCTATTTTTCTTCACCGGGTTATATTGTTCATTATGTTCCACAAATAAGTGAGATCATGAGATACTTATCTTTCTCCGACTGGCTTATTTCACTTCATGTAATGTTCTCTAGGTTCATCCATGCTGATGAAAACTGTAAGAATTTTTCTTTCTTACAGTAGCATAATATTCCATTGTGTAGGTGTGCCACAGTTTTCTAATCCACTCATCTGCTGATGGGCACTTAGGCTGTTTCCACATCTTAGCTATTGTAAATTGTGCTGCTATGAACATAGGCGTGCATATGTACATTCTGATATGTGTTCCTGATTTCTTGGTATATATTCCTAGAGGTGAAATTACTGGGTCAAATGGGAGTTTCATTTTTAATATTTTGAGGAAACTCCATACTGTTTTCCACAGTGGCTGTACCAGTCTGCATTCCCACCAGCAGTGTACGAGGGTTTCTTTTTTTCTGCATCCTCTCCAGCACTTGTTGATTTGTTGATGATAGCCATTCTGACATGTGTGAGATGGTACCTCATTGTTTTGATTTGCATCTCTGGAATGATTAGTGACTTTGAGAATTTTTTCATATGTCTGTTGGCTTTCTGTATGTCAGCTTTCAAAAAGTGTGCATTTATGTCCTTTGCCCATTCTTTTATTGGATTGTTTATCTTCCTTTTGTTAAGTTGTCTGAGTTCCTATAAATTTTGGAGATTAACCCCTTATCAGATGTAACATTGAAAAATATGTTCAGCCATGCAGTGGTCTCTCTTGTTGTTTTGTTGATGCTTTCTTTGGCTGTGCAGAGGCTTTTTATTTTGATGTAATCCCATTTGTTTATTTTCTCCTTAATTTCCATTGTCCTAGGATATGTATTGGTAAACATATTGTTATGATAGGCCTGATATTTTGCTGCCTATGTATTCTTCTAAGATTTCTATGGTTTCACATCTTATGTTTAAGTCTTTTTTTAATCTATTTTGAGTTTATTTTTGTGTATGTTGTAAGTTGGTGGTCTAGCTTCATTTTTTTTTGCATATATTTGTGCAATTTTCCCAACACCATTTATTGAAGAGACTGTCTTGATGCCATTGTATGCCCTTGCCTCCTTTGTCAAATATTGAGCATAAGTGCTTGGGTCTATTTCTGGGTTCTCTGTTCTGTTCCATTGGTCTATATGTCTCTGTTCTTGTGCCAGTATCAAGCATTTTTGAGAACAGTGGTTTTGCAATATAACTTGATATCTGGTATTGTGATCCTTCCAACTTTGTTCTTCCTTCTGAAGATTTCTTCAGCTATTCAAGGTCTTTTTTTATTTGATATAAATTTTTGGAGAGTTTGTTCTAGGTCTGTGAAATATGCTGTTGGTATTTCAATGGGTATTGCATTGAATCTAAGGATTGCTTTGGGTAGTATGGATATTTTAATGATGTTGATTCTACCAATTCATTAATACAGGATATTCTTCCACTTGTATATAACTTCCTCTATCTCTTTTTTTCAACGTCATGTAGTTTTCTGAGTACCGGTCTTTTACCTCCTTAGCTAAATTTATTCCTAGATATCTTAATTTTTTGTTGCAATGGTAAAAGGGATTGCTTTATTAGTTTCAATTTCTATAAATTCATTATCTATAATAATAAAAGCATAATATGCTAATTAGGCTGGATAGCCAAATGACCTTCCAGACGTCATTCTGGATGTGCTTCTGAATAAAGCTGCCACAGCGGGGGCTGAGACAGAGGCAGTTAGAGGCAATCAGGCAGGCAGGCAAGCAGTTAGGGGCACTCAGGCAGCAGGTGACCAGTTAGGGGCGATCAGGCAGGCAGGTGAGTGGTTAGGGGTGATCAGGCAGGCAGGTGAGCAGTTAGTGGTGATCAAGCAGGCAGGCAGAGGCTGTTAGGGGCAATCAGGCAGGCAAGCAAGCAGTTAGGGGTGATCAGGCTGGCAGGCAAGCAAGTAGTTAGGGACAATCAGGCAGGCAGGCAGGCAAGCAATTAGGAACCAGCAGTCCCAGATTGCAAGAGTTATGTCTGCAGTCTGAATAGAGCCGCCGCAGCAGGGGCTAGGCAGAGGCAGTTAGACATTGACATCCCCCAAGGTGTCCCTGATTGTGAGAGGGTGCAGGCCAGGCCCATGCACTAATTTTGTGCACCGGGCCTCTGGTTGGTATATAAAAAGGCCATAGATCTCTAGGTGTTAATTTTGTATCCTGCTACATTGCTAAATTCATTTATTAAATCTAGTAGGTTTTTTTGTGCGGAATCTTTGGGGTTTTCTATATACAATATCATGAAATGTGCAAATAATGGCAGTTTTACTTCTTCTTTTCCAATTTGAATACCTTTTATTTCTTCTTCTTTCCTGATTGCTGTGGCTAGGACTTTCAGTACTATGTCGAACAGGAATGGTGAAAGTGGGCATCCCTGTCTTTTTCCTATTCTTAGGTGAAACAGTATTTTCCTATGGAGTATGATGTTGGCTGTATGTTTGTCATATAAAGCTTTTATTATGTTGAAGTATGATCCCTCTATTCCCACTTTGCTGAGAGTTTTTCTCAAGAAAGTGTATTGGATTGTCAAAAGCTTTTTCTGCATCAATTGATATGATCATATGATTTTTATCTTTCAATTTGTTTATGTGATGTATCACGTTTATTGATTTGCGGATATTGTACCAGCCTTGCCTGCCTTGAATAAATCCTACTTGGTTGTATTGTATGGTTTTTTTAATATACTGCTAGATGCAATTTGATAATATTTTGTTGAGGATTTTAGCATCTATCTTCATCAAGATATTGGCTTGTAATTCTGTTTTTCTAGTATCTTTATCTGGTTTTGGGATTAGGATAATGCTGGCTTCATAGAGTTTGGAAGTGTTCCTTCCTCTTGAAATTTTTGGAATAGTCACAGGAGTTAGTTCTTCATTGAATGTTTGGTAAAACTCCCCTGTAAAGCCATTTGGACCAGGGCTTTTGTTTTCTGGAAGTTTTTTTTTTTTTTTTTTATTACTGCTTCAATGTCATTGGTAGTTATTGGCCTTTTAAGTTTTTCTGATTTTTCCTAATTGAGTTTTGAAAGATTGTATTTTTCTAGGAATATGTCTATTTCATCTAGGTTGTCCAGTTTGTTGGAATAAAATTGTTCATAGTATTTTTTTTATAATCCTTTGTATGTCTATGGGGTCAGTTGTTAGTTCACCTCTTTTCATTTCTGATTTTGTTTATTTGGGCCCTCTCTCTTTGTTTCTTGGTGAGCTTGGCTAGAGGTTCATTAATCTTGTTTATCATTTCAAAGAACCAGCTCTTAGTTCTGTGGATCTTTTGCATTTATTTATTTATTTAGGTCTCTATGTCATTTATTCCCACTCTGATCTTTATTATTTCCTTCCTTCTATTTTCTCTGGGCTTTTCTTTTGCTGTCTTTTTAGTTCTTTAAGTTGTAGGAATAAATAACTTATTTCCAATTTTTCTTGGTTTTTGAGGTAGGCCTGCAGTGCTATGAAATTACCCTCTTAGGGTTTCTTTCACTGTGTTCCATAGATTTTGGATTGTTGTGTTTTCATTTTCATTAGTTTCCATAAGGTTTTTTATTTTTTCTTGATGGCCTTGGTCACCCAGGCATTGTTTAATGGCATGCTATTTAGCCTCCATGTGTTTGATTGTTTTTATTATAATTGGTATCTAATTTGATGCCATTGTTATCTGAGACAATGCTTGATTTGGTTTCAATCTTCCTGAATTTGTAGATACTTAGCATGTGTCCCAATATGTGGTCTATTGTTGAAAATGTACCATGTGCACTTGAAAAGAATGTATATTCTGTAGCGTTGGGGATGAAATATTCTGAAAATGTCAATTAATTCCATCTAATCTAGTGAGTCCTTTAGTGTTGCTGTTTCTTTGTCTAGAGGATTTATCCAATGGTGTCAATGGGATATTAAAGTCCCCTACTATGAATGTATTGCTGTGAATCTCTCCTTTGATATCTTCCAGAAGTTTTTTGTTTTTTGGGGGGAGGGGTGTGCTTCTGTATTGAGTGCATATATGTTTGCCAGAGTTATATCCTCTTGCTGAATTGATCCCTTTAGTATTATGAAGTTACCTTCCTTATCTCTTTTTATGGCCTTCACTTTGAGGTCAATTTTGTCATATATAAGTATTGCTACCCCAGCTTTTTATTTATTTTTTTTCATTTCCATTTGTCTGATTTCCCCCCCCCATCCTTTCACTTTCAGTATGTGAGTCATATGTATGGGTCATATTTTTTTTAACCATTCAGCTACCCTATGTCTTTTACTTGGAGCATATTAAAAATATATATTTTATTGATTTTTTACAGAGAGGAAGGGAGAGGGATAGAGAGTTAGAAACATTGACTAGAGAGAAACATCAATCAGCTGCCTCCTGCATGCCTCCTACTGAGGATGTGCCCACAACCAAGGTACATGTCCTTGACCGGAATCGAACCTAGGACCCTTGAGTCCGCAGGCTGATGCTCTATCCACTGAGCCAAACCAGTTAGGACTACTTGGAGCATTTAATCCATCTTTGGTTAAAGTTATTATTGATAGGCACTTGTTTCTTGCCATTTTCATTCTTTATGCCTGTGATCCTTCTTTCTTTTCTATTTCTAAAAGAAGTTTTACCACAGTCCCTTTAGCATATTTTGTATTTCTGGTTTTGTGGTAATAAAATCCCTTAACCTTTTTTTGTTTGTGAAGCTCCTGATTTCACTTTCAATTTTGAATGGTAGCCTTGCTGGATAGAATATCCTTGGATTCAGTCCCTTGCTTTGCATCACTTTGTATACTGCATTCCATTACCTTCTGGCCTGATGTGTTTCTGTTGAGAAATCAGTTGCTAGTCTAATGGGAGATCCCTTGTAGGTAACTTTCTATCTCTCTCTGGCAGCCTTTAAGATTCTTACTTTGTTGTTGGTATTTGCCAACTTAATTATGATGATGATGTGTCCTGTTATCAGTCTTTTTGGGTTCATCTTGTTTGGGATTCTGTGTGAGTCATGGACTTGTGTGACATTTTCCTTCCCAAAGTCAGGGAAGTGTTCTGTCATTATTTTTTCAAACAGGTTCTCTATTACTTGCTCAGCTTCCTCCACTTCTGGCACCCCTATTATGTGAATGTTGTTTCATTCTGTGTTGTTCCAAAGCTCCCTTAGACTCTCCTCCTGCTTTTAAAGTTTTTCTTATATTTTTCCAGTTGCTGCTCTGCTTGGGTTTTGTTTTTTTCTACTGTGTCTTTTAATTCGCTCATTAGGTCTTTAGCTTCTTCTAGTCTACTGTTGAAACCTTCCATTGTGTTCTGTATTGCATCTATGTCAGTCTTCATTTCCTCTTCACTCTTACATATGTTGGTGAATTTCTCATCCATACGTTAGAGCATTCTTACTAGTATAACCATTATTCTGAATTCTTTCCCTGTCAAATTGCTTGCCTCATTTCATTGATTTACTCTTTTGGTGATTCTTCCTTTTCTAGCATATGGGGATTGGTTATTTGTCTCCCCATTTTTTTCTGTTCCCTTGTAATTGTTTCTATGTATTATATCAAACTGCTATGCCATCCAGATGTTTTGAATTGGTCTTATGCAGTATTTGTTTTGTGGGACCCAAAGGTGCAGTCTCTCAAGTCTTCTGGGCTGGGTGTTTTAGGGAGACCCCCTACTTGAGATATTTGGATTCTCCTGATGTAGTTGGGTCTTGAATGTTATTGTCCTGTTCATGCATGGAGTCTCCTCTCAGGGTGTCTGATTATGTGGCTTGCTCTCTACCATGTTGTGCCAGCCATTGTGGAGGTGCTGACCAAACAGCACAAAATGCAACATGGCAAGATATGACACAGAAGGAACAGAACATGAATGTACACAAGACACCTAAAACTCCAATAAAAGTGACCACTAGAGAAAAGAGAATTAGGGAAGAGAAAAGAGAACAAAAATTATATCAAACAAAAAAAAAAAGAAAGAAGGAAGGAAGGAAGGAAGGAAGGAAGGAAGGAAGGAAGGAAAGAGGAAAGAAAGAAAATGGGGGAAAACAAAACAAACAAGTAAACCAAAAAGCGCAAACAAAAAACACCCAGAAAAAGGGGGATGGGGGGCAGAATCTGTAGAGGCAGAACTTAAATACAAAAAATTAGGTTAAGGAATTGGATGAATAGGGGAAGGACCACTATAGTACAGAGAATGAGTAGACAAAAAGAAAAATAATTATTTATTTATTTCATTTTTTTAAAAAGGAGAATAGAGGATGGAGCAGATAGGCCTGTATTTATGAAGTGAAACCAATTAAAAAGTTAGGAAAAGAAAAGAGCTAGAGAGCAGAGAAAAAAAAAAATGAGTAGCGAAGAAAAAAAAAAGGAAAGGGGAAAAAGGAGCAGGGAAGAGGAAATTAGATATATGAATAAGCCAACAGAGACTACAATAATAATAACACACCAATAAAGCAGATAAGAGGAAATTAGATATATGAATAAGCCAACAGTCTACAGCAGTGGTTCTCAACCTGTGGGTCACAAACAATGAAAATACATCCTGCATATCAGATATTTACATTACGATTCATAACAGTAGCAAAATTATAGTTATGAAGTAGCAACAAAAATAATTTTATGGTTGGGGGTCACCACAACATGAGGAACTGTATTAAAGGGTCGCAGCATTAGGAAGGTTGAGAACCACTGGTCTACAGTAATAATAACACATCAATAAAGCATAAAAAAAGTGGTAAAAAGAAAGAAAAGGGAAAAACTGAAACAGGGAAAGGAGAAGAAAAACATGAAAAGGAAAAGTGAAATAGAAAAAGGTGAAAAAAATAAAATAACAATAAATAAAAAATAATTAAAATTTTTAAAAAGTTAAAAATTAAAAAAATAAAAGCTAAAAAAGTGAAGTGACATTTACTTCAGCAGAGTTTTGATGCCTCATGGGCTCTGGTTTAGGACCCCACTCTTCTGTTCTGTCTGCCAATTCTGGGCTTCCTTTTAGGTAGATGGGTGCTGACCACTGTCTGGCACTGTCTTTTGGCTTTTAGCTCCCTGTTGAAGGTCCAAGTGATCCACTGCTCCTCTGCTTGTGTCTCTCTCCACAGGCCTTGGTTGCAAGCAGATGGGCCCAATCTGCCTGCTTTGCCTGTCTGCCAGCTGTCAATCTTAATCCCTGAAAGGGCTTTAGGTGGAGGTAGTGCTGTTTTGCTTCCTGGGAATCAGATGTATGTTTTTTCCCTGACCCAGAGCTACTCCTCTGTGACTGGCCCAAAATATTAATCTGGCCTTGGTTGGTCAGGGATCCTGGTATGGAGACCAAAAAGGTTGGCTGACAACCTGGAACTTTTATCAGTTTGGTGCTCAGGCCCCTCTTCCAATCCAGTTACTGAGGGCTCTTTGATACTATTAAGACCTATAAACTTAGCTTCTGCCTTTGTTTCCTTTGTATAGCTCAAAATGCAGTCAGGGTGTGGAAGGCTGTATTACTTGTTTTGAGGCTACTGGGAGGGGTTACCTCTTAAGGGGAGAAATGGCCCCTTAGGTTCGGAAGCTTTCAGAATGTCCCAATTCCAGGGTCCTGGCCAGGTCTTCCTGTCCTGCTAACCTCCTCAGCCTCTCCTCAGACACCTCAAGTCTGCACCTCTCCCTGGGCTTAAGCCTTGGTTGAGTGTTAGCAATGGAAAAGTCCTATGTTCTGGGTTTAGTGAATAAAAGCAAAGACAAAACCAAACCAAAATAACCACAAAACTGTGGTTTTCTCTCCCCCAGCACTGCACTGTTTGGGCCGCCTTGGCCTTTTGCAACTGTGGTCTTATATCCAGATTCTCCAGCCAGCAGAAGCCCTGTGGCTTTTCTTTTTCACAGTTGGCTGTTATGCCTGTTGCCAAGGGATGTAGCTTTGGTGCACCACAGCTTCCTCCTCACTCTCTTGGCCTGCTGGCCGGCTGACCCTCACCAGCCCAGGTTCCCGTTCCTACTGTTCTCCGGGTTTCCTCTACCCTTCCTTGTTGTAAATTGTCTTCTCAGCTCTAATTGGTTAATTCCAGGTGGATGTTCTCTGATTTAGTTGCTTTTCCAGTCTGGACCTGGGATGAGGTGCATAACACCTCTGTCTATTAGGCCGCCATTTTCTATCCTCCAATATATTCTTCTTTTAAAGGCTCAAAACATTCATCTCTAAACTCTTTTTTTTAAGACATTTGTGTAGTAGGTTTATTCCCCCACTAGGAGCAATCATTAGATTATTATGTTGAACTGTATCACTCATTGCTTAATCACTGAAGGCTTGCCAATCATGCCTGATCATGGTGAGTACTCCATGAATCCAGGTGCTGCATTTGAATGTGTATCAGTCTGGTGAACACCATTCACCCTACTTAGTGACTCACTGAGAACTTACCTCAAACAACTCAATAGCACCACAGGCTTTTTCAGTGGCTGAATCTAAAAGGCAGCTATCAAGCAGAAGCAGGTGAAGGTGGATCTCAGGATGCCTTGGGCTTTTTGTTGTCCCAACCCAAATTCAGTGCTGTTGGAAGCAGGCCTTAGTGCACAGCTTGCTTCTTCTCTCACAACAGCCACAAACTGTGGATAGCTTTACAAATGGCATATTCCAAAGGGAGATCTCAGCAGGCAGCATACCCTGCTGTGGGGAACTCCATTCAGTGTGGTCAGCACCTACACAGTACACTTCAGTCATTGTCAATCTTCACAGTCAGCCAACCTGAGTTATGAACCCATGTATGAATAGGCCAATACCAACAAATACTCAATTACAACAAGAGGGCACACATAACCCACACAAAAGACATTCCTGAAGCACCCAGCTCAGAGACTGTGTCCCTGGGATACACAGGACACCTACTACAGAAGGACACCCTACTGAGAATGGGAATCATAGCAAATCTACCTAATACATAGAGACAAACACAAAAAGGCAGCCCTGGGAAGACAAAGAAACATACACCAAATGAAATAAAAGTAGATATCCCCAGAAAAAGAGCTAAATAAAATGAAGGCAACCAATTTACAAGATACAAAGTTTAAAAAAAAATGCTTATAAGAATGCTCAAGGACTTAATGAGAACAACAAGGAACTTAGTGAGAACTACAACAGCCTGAAAAAGGACACAGAAACTATAAATAAAGAACCAGTCAGAAATGAAGAAAGCAATATTCTAAATAAAAAATACACTAGAATGAATAAACAATAGGTTAAATGAATAAAAGGATTGAATCAGCAATTTGGTAAATAAGGTAGAAGAAAACACCCAATCAGACTAGCAAATGAAACAATAATTTTTTAAAATTAAGATAGTTTAAGGGACCTTTGGGATAGTGTGAGCAAAACAGCATCTGCATTATAGGGGTTACCAAAAAGAGAAGAGAGAGAGCAAGGGATGGAGAACCTATCTGAAGAAATAATAACTAAAAATTCCCTAACCTGGTGAAGAAAAAAATCACAAGTTTAGGAAGTGCAGCAAGTCCCAAACATTATGAACCCAAAGAGACCCACAGCAAGACACATCATATTTAAAATGACAAAGGTTAAAGACAAAGAGAGAATCTTGTTTTTTTTTTCTTCACCTGAGGATATTTTTTTTCCATTGATTTTTTTAGAGAGAGTGGAGAGAAGGGAGAAGGCCGTGCATGAGAGAGAGAAAAAAAATCACAGTGAGAGAAACACATAAATTGGTTGCTTCCTGCATGTGCCCCAACCAGGGCCAGGGATTGAACCTGCAACCCAGGTACTTTCCATTAACTGGAAATTGAACCTGAGACCCTTTGGTCCACAGGCCAATGCTCTAACCACTGAGAAAATGAGCCAGGGAAAAGAGAGAATCTTAAAAGCGGCAAGAGAAAGACAGTTTCTTATAAGAAAGCTCTCATAAAACTTCCAGCTGATTTGTCAACAGCAACATTTCAGACCAGAAAGGATTGGCATAAAATATTCAAAATGATGAAAAGCAAGGATCTACTACCAAGACTACATTACCTAGCAAGGCTATTATATAAAACTAGAGGCCCGATGCACTAAATTTGTGTGAGAGGGTCAGCCCCCACCTGTCGCAGTGGCCAGGGCCCTCTGCCTCGGCCCTTGCTGCTGTGGCTTCATCTGGAAGGTCATCTGGAAAAGCATAATTAGCATATTATGCTTTTATTATTATAGACTAGAGGGCCAGTGCACAAAATTGGTGCCTGGGTAGGTTCCCTAGGCCTGACCAGCGATCAGGGCTGATCAGGTTCCTCACCTCCCTGCCTCCCCGCCTCCTCCCTCACCACCCACACACACCCACCAAATGGTCCCCCCGCACCGCCTCCCCACCACCTCCTTCCCTCACCACCCATGTGCAGCCACCACACGGTTCCCCCCACCTCCCTGCCTCCCCGCCTCCTCCCTCACCACCCACACACACCCACCAAGTGGTCCCCAGCACTGCCTCCCCACCACCTCCTTCCCTCACCACCCATGTGCAGCCACCACACGGTTCCCCCCACCTCCCTGCCTCCCCGCCTCCTCCCTCACCACCCACACACACCCACCAAGTGGTCCCCAGCACCGCCTCCCCACCACCTCCTTCCCTCACCACCCATGTGCAGCCACCACACGGTTCCCCCCACCTCTCTGCCTCCCTGCCTCTTCCTTCCATCACTCCCTCAGCACTCTGCCACCACCGTTGGTCACCTGCCATGTTCCACGCCACCCCCTGGTTGTCAGCACATGTCATAGCAAGTGATCGAACTCCCAGTCTCCTGGTGGAACTCCTGAGGGGGCACTTTGCATATTAGCCATATATATAAATATATATAGATATAGATATATATATCCTATCTAATAAAAGACAAAAAGGGTAATTAATCATACCTCCACTCTGCTTCGCATTGGCTAATCAGGGCGATATGCAAATTAACTGCCAAGAAAGATGGCGGTTAATTTGCATAAGTAGGCACAATGATGGGAGGCAAAAGGGGAAGGACGGAAGAAGCCGCCTGCTGCTGACAGTGATCAGAAACCCAGGTGGCAGCCAAGAGCCGGAGAACCGGGCCGCCTTTGTGGAGAAGCTGGGCCGCCTTTGCTGGCTTTGCCGGCTTCTGTGATCGGAGAACCGGGCCGCCTTTGCCGGCCCTGGGCCAGTAATCGGAGAAGACCAGTGGGGCAGGGAAGAGGCGATCACCAGTGATCAGAGAAGACCCAGAGGCAGGGCCAGAGGCCTGGCTGCGTTGCTGCCTGGGGACATGATCCAGTCCCCAGGGGGTGATGCAGCCAGGCCCCAGAAGGAAACCCAGAAGGAGACCCAGGGGCTGGGGCTGCATCGCCTGCGGGGCACTCTATCTGGTGTCCCGGCGGAAGCGCAGCCCTGGCTCCAGAAGGAGACCTAGGGGCCTCTCAAGCGGAGAATCTTCGTGGTCAGACAGTGTGGTGTCGGGACAGGAATAAAGATGGAGGTGACTCAGATGCCTGGCCGCACATTTGACAAAGGAGCAGGGCCTTTCAGCCAGGACTCCGGGTGGGGTTGGGGCCAGGGAGGCAACCGGAAATAGAGAACTACAACTCCCAGGAGGCTTAGCAGCTGGGGACTGGGTGCCTGGCCATGAAATCGGATGGGGTGTGTTGTTTTGTGAGCCACTTTAACCTAGAGGTTTTTTTTTTTTTTTTTTTTTTTTTTTTTTTTTTTTTTTTTTTTTTTGCTTAAAGTATTACAAAGGGTATTACATATGTGTCCATTTTATCCCCCCGGCCCTAGACAGTCCCCTAGCCTCCCCTATCCCCCAAGGTCTTATGTCCACTGGTTATGCTTATATGCATGCATACAAGTCCTTTAGTTGATCTCTTACCCCCTTACCTCCTGCCCCACAACCCTCCCTGGCCTTCCTGCTACAGTTTGACAATCAGTTTGAGGCAACTCTGCCTCTGTATCTATTATTGTTCAAAAGTTTATAATGGTCTCTATTATCCATGAATGAGTGAGATCATGTGGTATTTTTCCTTCATTGACTGGCTTATTTCACTTAGCATAATGCTCTCCAGTTCCATCTATGACGTTGCAAATGGTAAGAGTTCCTTCCTTTTTAGAGCAGCATAGTATTCCATCATGTAGATGTGCCACAGTTTTCTAATCCATTCATCTACTGATGGGCACTTAGGCTGTTTCCAGATCTTAGCTATGGTGAATTGTGCTGCTATGAACATAGGGGTGCATATATCCTTTCTGATTGGTGTTTCTGGTTTCTTGGGATATATTCCTAGAAGTGGGATCACAGGGTCAAATGGGAGTTCCATTTTCAGTTTTTTAAGGAAACTCCATACTGTCTTCCATAGTGGCTGCACCAGTCTGCATTCCTACCAGCAGTGCACAGTGTTCCTTTTTCTCCACATCCTCTCCAGCACTTGTCGTTTGTTGATTTGTTGATGATAGCCAGTCTGACAGGTGTGAGATGGTACCTCATTGTTGTTTTGATTTGCATCTCTCGGATGATTAGTGACTTCTGAGCATGTTTTCATATGTCTCTTGGCTTTCTGAATGTCCTGTTTTGAAAGGTGTCTATTTAGGCCCTTTGCCCATTTTTTGATTGGATTGTTTATCTTCCTTTTGTTAAGTTGTATGAGTTCCCTATAAATTTTGGAGATTAGGCCCTTATCAGATATGACATTGGCAAATATGTTTTCCCACACAGTGGGTTTTCTCGTTGTTTTGTTGATGGTTCCTTTTGCTGTGCAGAAGCTTTTTATTTTGATGTAGTCCCATTTGTTCATTTTCTCTTTAGTTTCAAGTTCCCTAGGAGCTGTATCAGTGAAGAAATTGCTTCGGCATATGTCTGAGATTTTGTTACCTTTGGCTTCTTCTAGAATTTTTATGGTTTCCTGTTGTACATTTAAGTCCTTTATCCATTTTGAGTTTATTTTTGTGTATGGTGTAAGCTGGTGATCCAGTTTCATTTTCTTGCATATATCTGTCCAATTTTCCCAACACCATTTATTGAAGAGACTATCTTGGCTCCATTGTATGTTCTTGCCTCCTTTGTCAAATATTAATTGAGCATATTGGTTCGGGCCAATTTCTGGGCTCTCTATTCTATTCCATTGATCTATATGCCTGTTCTTGTGCCAGTACCAGGCAGTTTTGAGAACAGTGGCTTTGTAGTACATCTTGATATCTGGTATTGAGATTCCACCTACTTTGTTCTTTTTCAGGATCGCTGCAGCTATTCAGGGTCTTTTTTTATTCCAGATGAATTTTTGGAGAGTTTGTTCTAGATCTGTGAAGTATGCCGTTGGTATTTTAATGGGAAATGCATTGAATTTATAGATTGCTTTGGGTAGTACAGACATTTTAATGAAGTTGATTCTACCAATCCATGAACACGGTATGTTCTTCCATCTGTTTATGTCTTCCTCTATATCTTTTTTCAACGTCCTGTAGTTTTCTGAGTAGAGGTCTTTTACCTCTTTAGTTAAGTTTATTCCTAGGTAGCTTAATTTTTTTGGTGCGATGGTAAACGGGATTGTTTTTATAATCTCTCTTTCTGAAAGTTCACTATTGGTGTATAGAAATGCCTCGGATTTCTTGGGGTTAATTTTGTATCCTGCTACATTGCCAAATTCATGTATTAAGTCCAGTAGCTTTTTGATGGAGTCTCTAGGGTTTTGTATGTATAATATCATGTCGTCTGCAAATAAGGACAGTTTTACTTCCTCTTTTCCAATTTGGATGCCTTTTATTTCTTCTTCTTGCCGAATTGCAATGGCTAACACTTCCAGTACTATGTTGAACAGGAGTGGTGAGAGGGGGCATCCCTGTCTTGTTCCTGTTCTTAGGGGAAATGGTGTTAGTTTTTGTCCATTGAGTATGATGTTGGCTGTGGGCCTGTCATATATGGCTTTTATTATGTTGAGGTATGATCATTCTACTCCCACCTTGCTGAGAGCTTTTATCAAAAATGGGTGTTGAATTTTGTCAAATGCTTTTTCTGCATCAATTGATATGACCATGTGGTTTTTTTCTTTCAATTTGTTTATGTGATGTATCACGTTTATTGATTTGCGGATATTGTACCATCCTTGCATCCCTGGGATAAATCCTACTTGGTCATGGTGTATGATCTTTCTGATGTACTGCTGGATCCGATTTGCTAAGATTTTGTTGAGGATTTTGGCATCTATGTTCATGAGGGATATTGGCCTGTAATTCTCTTTCATTGTGTTGTCTTTACCTGGTTTTGGTATTAGGGTGATGCTGGCTTCATAGAATGAGCTTGGAAGTGTTCCTTCCTCTTGAATTTTTTGTAGTAGTCTGAGGAGGATAGGTTTTAGTTCTTCCTTGAAAGTTTGGTAAAACTCCCCTGTGGAGCCATCTGGTCCTGGGCTTTTGTTTGCTGGAAGCTTTTTGATGACTGCTTCAATTTTTTCCATAGTTATTGGCCTGTTGAGATTTTTGGATTCTTCCTGATTGAGTTTTGAAATGTTGTATTTTTCTAGGAATTTGTCCATTTCCTCCAGGTTGTCTAGTTTGTTGGAGTAGAGCTGTCCATAGTATTTTTTAACAATCATTTGTATTTCTGTGGGGTCTGTTGTTATTTCGCCTCTATCGTTTCTGATTTTGTTTATTTGGGTCCTCTCTCTTTGCTTCTTGGTGAGTCTGGCTAGAGGTTTGTCAATCTTGTTTATCCTTTCAAAGAACCAGCTCTTGGTTTCATTGATTTTCTGTATTGTTTTTTTGGTCTCTATGTCATTTATTTCTGCTCTAATCTTTATTATCTCCTTCCTTCTGCTCACTCTGGGGTTTTCTTGTCGCTCTCTTTCTAATTCTTTGAGTTGTAGAGTTAGATGATTTACTACCATTTTTTCTTGTTTTTTGAGATAGGCCTGTAGAGCTATAAACTTCCCTCTCAGGACTGCTTTCATTGTGTCCCATAGGTTTTGGATTGTTGTGTTTTCATTGTCATTAGTTTCCAGGATGTTTCGAATTTCTTCTTTGATTTCATTGGTAACCCAATCAATATTTAATAGCATGCTATTCAGCTTCCAGGTGTTTGAGTATTTTGGGTTGTTTTTATTGTAGTTTATTTCTAATATTATGCCATCGTGGTCTGAGAAGACGCTTTTTATGATTTCAATTTTCTTGAATTTGGGGATACTTTGCTTGTGACCCAATATATGGTCTATTTTTGAATATGTCCTATGAGCATTTGCGTAGAATGTATATTCCCTGGCTTTCGGGTGAAGTGTTCTGAAGATGTCTGTTAAGTCCATCTGATCTAGTGAGTCATTTAGGATTGCTGTATCTTTGCTGATTATTTGTCTAGAGGACTTATCCAGTGCTGTCAGTGGTGTATTAAAGTCCCCTACTATGATTGTATTGTTGTCGATCTCTCCTTTGATATCTTCCAGGAGTTTTTTTATGAATTTGGGTGCTCCTGCATTGGGTGCATATATGTTTACCAGGGTTATATCTTCTTGTTGTATTGATCCCTTTAGTATTATGAAGTGGCCTTCCTTATCTCTTGTTATGGCCTTCACTTTGAGGTCTATTTTGTCCGATATAAGTATTACTACCCCGGCTTTCTTTTCCTTTCCATTTGCCTGAAAGATATTTTTCCATCCTTTCACTTTCAGTCTGTGTGAGTCCCTTCTAATGAGGTGGGTTTCTTGTAGACAGCAGATGTATGGGTCATGTTTTTTTATCCATTCAGCCACTCGATGTCTTTTGTTTGGAGCATTTAGTCCGTTTACGTTTAAAGTTATTATTGAAAGGTACTTGTTTGTAGGCATTTCTGTTTTTGTGAGGCTGTTTTCTTTCTGAGCTTTTTATTTCTTATTTTTATACCAGTCCCTTTAGCATTCCTTGCATTGCTGGCTTGGTGGTGATAAACTCCCTTAGCCTTTTTTTGTCTGTGAAGCTTCTTATTTCCCCTTCAAGTTTGAATGATAGCCTTGCTGGATAGAGTATTCTTGGATTCAGTCCTTTGCTTTGCATCACTTTGTAAATTTCTGTCCATTCTTTTCTGGCCTGATGTGTTTCTGTTGAGAAATCATTTGACAATCTAATGGGAGATCCCTTGTACGTAACTTTCCGTCTCTCTCTTGCAGCCTGTAAGATTCTCTCTTTGTCCTGAACATTTGCCATGGTAATTATGATGTGTCTTGGTGTGGGTCTTTTTGGGTTCACCTTGTTTGGGACTCTCTGGGCTTGTGAGACTTTTTTCTTCCCCACCTCAGGGAAGTTTTCTGATATTATTTCTTCTAATAGGTTTTCTAATCCTTGTTCATCCTTCTGTTGTTCTGGTACCCCTATTATTCGTATGTTGTTTCGTTTCATGTTGTCCCAAAGCTCCCTTAGGCTCTCCTCCTGTCTTTTCATTTTTTTCTCCAATTGCAGTACGTTTTGGGTGTGTTTTGCTTTCTTGTCTTCTAAATCCCTAATTCGGTCCTCCGCTTCTCCTAGTCTACTGTTGATACTTTCAATGGTGTTTTTCATTGCAGCTATATCACTCTTCATTTCTTCTTGGGTCTTACTTAAGTTGTTGATTTTTTCATCTGTTTCTTCTAGCTTCTTCCATATGTTATCGATTTTTTCATCTGTTTCTTCTTGCTTCTTGCAGAGGTTGTCGATTTTTTCCTCCATCTGGTTTATGCACTCTAGGACCCTTATTCTGAATTCTTTTTCTGTCATGTTGCATGCCTCTGTATTACTTAGCTGCTTTTCTGGAGAGTCCTCCTTCTCTTTCCTTTGGGGGTTTCTTTGTCTACCCATTTTTGATCTCACTGACATATCTAGACGTTGAGTCATTCAGTGGCTGCTCCCTTGGTGGCAGTGACTCCTTGGTCTGCGGTTGCTCTTCGGGCGCTTGCGGTAGCAGCTGCTCTTCAGTTGGCAGCAGCTCCTCTGGTGGGTGCTGTTCACAGCTGTGGTGGCTCTTCTGGCTGGTGGGGCGAGGTTTCACGTACAGCTGCTGTTCCTCAGCAGAGGGTGTGGTGCTCAGGAGGTTGCTGTTGCTTGGATCTGCTGTGTTGATTTAAAGGCACAAAATACAACACAACAAGGCACCATGTACCAGGCACTATACACAAATATATTTACAATATTAATAACCCCAAATAAAGGTGACCACCTGAATTAAGAGAATTAGGGGATAAGGAAGAAGGAAGAGAAAAAGAGAAAAGAGAAAAAAGAAAAGAAAATTGGGGACCAAAAAAAGGAGTGCAAAAATCAAATTGGGAAAAAGGAGGGGGGAAAATAAAAGCAAGAAAAGAAAAGAAAAGAAAAAAAAAGAGCGAAAAGAGAGAAGGAAGTGGAAGAGGGGAAGAGACTTTTTTATATGAGGAGAATACTCCTATAGAACAGCCATTAATCCCAACAAATTCCAGCAACAGCTCCCTGGAGATGAATGCAAACTAGAAACAACCAATAATATAACGATGAAAATAGAATGGAGAACACTAATCCCAAAATAAAATAAAGAGAAAATAAAATGGCACTTTAAAAAAAATGGTAAAATGGTAGCAGTAATAATACTGGTTAAAAATAAGAAGGTAGTAATTAAAAGGGTAAAAACCGGATGATGGAAAAAAGAAGAAAAAAAAAAGAAGAATAGAAGAAAAGAAAAAGAAGAATAAAAGAAAAAAAAAGAAAAAAAAAGAAAAAAAAATGGTTTCTTAGTTAAAAGGTGAAAAAAGAAAAAAAAATATTGCAGTAGGGAAGGTCCTTTGGTTCTTCTATTCTTCAGTGTGGCTCGCCTTAGACCTGCCAGGTATTCAGGAGAGTGTTGAGTTTCCCTGTGATACACTGTTCCTCTGTGTTTTAAACCACAGTCCTTATTTTAAAGCAAGCCGCATTTGTTTCCCAGACTGCCTTATTTTGTGTTTAGCAAAGAGTCAGTTTGTGGGTCAGCCTCTGGGTGGCAGTGTTCTGGGGTTGGCCTCTGAGGCTATAGGGCCTCTCTGTCCAGTGGAAGTTCACTGCCCAGAGCTGGCTGCGTAAGAGTTACCAGTGCTGTGTTGTTGCTGGGATTGAAAATCCCTCTATAGGCCAGACCCTGTTAACTCCCAGGGACTGATCAGGTTATTTTAATCCTTGATCTCCTACAGGGTGGAATCTGGGTGTGGCTGTGCTCCTTGCCTGGGGGCTGGGGGGAGGAGTCTCACTCTCTGGAGAGAATGGCTGCCTCAGTCCTGGGCTCAGGGGTGTCTCAGCACTCAATTCGCTGCCACCTCTCCCGGCCCCCCTTCTCTCCTCAGTCTCTCCCCAGATTCCACTCCTCCGCACACTCTCCCTCTCTTCAGCACAGGTGAGTGTCTGTATCTGAAATGTCCCATGAACAGGATTCAGTGAAAACAAACAAACAAACGCCGGCCGCGGAAACGGGGAAGGCTTGGTTTCTGTAAGCTTCTTCTCTTACCGGGACTGCATGGTCTGGTCAGCTCTTCAGGCTGCCCCCTTTAGGCTCAGTCCTCTGTGATCACAGACCCAGCTCTCAATTCCCCCGGCAGCGCCAGGAATCCCGCGGTTCTCCTTTCCCCTGTTAGGGGCTGTGCCTGTCCCAAGGGACGCGGCTGTCTGCCACGCGGTCTCCCTCCGACTCTCTGGGCTCAGAAGTCTGGCAAACTTTCCTGCCCAAATCCCTGGTTTTTTTACCTTTCCAGGGGAGTTCTGCTCTTCCCGGCTGCAAACCGTCTCGCCAGCTGAGGAATTTCGCCAATTCGGGGTGGATGTTACTAGTTTCAGCTGCTCACTCCATTTGCTCAGGGACACGACCTGGGACGCGTCTGCCTATACCGCCGCCATCTTCCCCACCCCTCTAACCTAGAGGTTTGCAAGATTGGAAGTTCTGTGCTGGTAGCCGGGGGTAAATGGAGCTGGAGCAGAGAGAGGGGTCCATGGCAGCTGTGGGCTTTGAGGAGTTCTCAGCACCTCCCGGCTTGGAGCTGGCGCTGCCTCCGCTGTTTGGTGGTCACATCCTGGAGAGCGAGCTTGAGACCGAAGTGGAGTTTGTGTCTGGGGGTCTGGGCAGCTCCAGCCTCCAGGAGTGAGATGAAGAGGAGGAGGCAGCCCGAGGCTGGCAGCTGTGGTGCCAACAGGAACTCAATTGCAGGAAGTAACAGGCGCTGGGTCAGCGCTGCAGGGAGATCGAGCAGGTGAATGAGTGAGTCCTGAATAGGCTCCATCAGGTACAGAGGATAACACAGAGACTCCAGCAGGAGCGGAGGTTCCTCATGAGGGTGCTGGACTCCTATGGCGATGACTACCGGGCCAGCCAGTTCACCATCTTACTGGAGGACGAGGGCAGCCAGGGCACAGATGCCCCCACCCCAGGCAACGCTGAGAATGAGCCTCCAGAGAAAGAGGGGCTGTCCCTGCCCAGGAGGACACCAGCGCCTGCAGAAGCCAGCAGCCCAGCCCCTGGCAAGAGGCCCAGTGGGCAGAAGAGGCGGCGAGCGCCATGGGAAGGGCGCCGGGCGGGAGCCCCGCTGACTCCAGAGCTGGACCCCGTGCAGATAAAGGTGGAGGAAGACTTTGGCTTCAAAGCGGTCGAGGCTCTGGACTCAAGTTGGGTTTCTCGGGGTCCAGACAAGCTGCTGTCCTACCCCACCCTATCCAGCTCCCCCTTTGACTGACTCCCCAATAAACAGACCCCATGGTCTCCTGGGGGAAAAAAAAAGCTTATAGAGGCATGCTTATAGGATCAAATAGTATAAATATAGACGTAGCAGGACAATAAAAAGAGAACCTGGCTATGATGATAACCTGAACGCTGCCTCTGTCATTCCTTCTTCGCCAACTCCGTCCACACCCTTGGGAACCCCTGGACCTGCTGGGGCAGGACCCCAACATTCCTCTTCTTATAAGGACTTGAGTGAGATGAGCTAAGGGTCCCACTGGAACTGCCTCAATTTAATGTAATCCCCTCTTTAAAGATCTTATCTCCATATACAGGTACATTCTGAGGTTCTGGGGATTAGGATTTTAACATGCATTTTGTTGATACCCAAATCAGCCCTTAACAACCAGCATGTTTCAGAAAGTAGATTCCTACAGGGTTATTTACCAAACATTCAGAAGTAATTTTAAAAGAGCTAAGCCCCTCGCCCACTGCCCAGGCCCCTCCCAGTGAAGAGCGAAGGCCTGGGTTCCGGGCGCTGGAGGAAAACTGGTGCCAGCAGCCAGGGGAAGGGGCCCCCAAGGGGCCCCAGATTGCGAAAGGGCACAGGCCAGGCTGAGGGACCCACCTGAGTGCACAAATTTTTGTGCACTGGGCCTCTATTATATATATATATATATATATATATATATATATATATATATAGAGAGAGAGAGAGAGAGAGAGAGAGAGAGAGAGAGAGAGAGAGAGCTTCTCAGACAAGAAAAAGCTAAAGGAGTTCATTGTACCCAAACCAGTATTACAAGAAATGTTAAAGGGCCTTTTTAAAGAAGAAAAAGAAGGAGAAAAGGAGGAGAAGGGGAGAACCAAGATGGCGGCATAAGGTACAGACCTGTGCGTGCTGCCTCCCACAACAACATTGAAACTACCAACTATAAGACAAACAGCTATCATTCAGAACCATAGGAAAGCTGGCCCAGTGGAAGCTCTACAACTGGAAGGAAAGAAAGAAGAGCATTGCGACTGAGTAGGTTGTGCAGAGGCTCCAAGAACGGAGGTACCGAGTCGCGCGCCAGGCCGGCTGCAACTGGATGCGTGGTTTTTGTCAATCAGAAAGGGATACAGTCTCTCAAATCCACTGAGCTTGTTTGGGGCAGGATCCTGAGGTCCAAGACCCCCTACTGGGAAAGGCGGGACGGCCTTGCAACGGGGCCGGAGAGCAAGAGTGGCTGTCTCGCGGAGCTGCTCGCCGGCACTCAGGGACACGAGACAAACTGTGCCAGTGGCACAAAGGGAACCACCGGCGCTTTTGCAGCCCAGGCAAGCAGAATGCAGATTTCAACTCCTCACATACATAAGGGACACACTCAAGAAGCAGAATCAGGTTTGGAGGAAGCCAGAGCCAGACCCAGCTGGGCTGGCAACGTGGAACCACTGTACCAGCAAACGCACAGGCAGGTCCACCAGATCCAGTCTCACATGGGATGCTGGGAGACGGCAGACAGGCAGTCTGTGCACTTGGTAGAAAACTAAATCCAATCAAGCATATCAGATATTCAGCCACCAGGAATGCCTGGAGATTTTGTCCAGCAAGGAGCCACCCAACAAAGGACAGAATGCCAAACTTCGTGTTTCTGAGATGGCCCCCGTAAGGCTGAGATGGCCCCGTGAGGCTGGGACGCCACCGTGAGGCTGAGATGGCCCCGTGAGGCTGAGATGGCCCCGGCCCCGGTGAGGTTGAGACGGCCCCGGTGAGTTCAAGACAACCCCAGTGAGGTTGAGATGGCACCGGTGAGGTTGAGATGGCCGCAGTGAGGCTGAGATGGCCGCAGTGAGGCTGAGACGGCCTGGTGAGGCTGAGACGGCCCCGGTGAGGTTGAGACAGCCCCTGTGAGTCTGAGAAAAATACCACATGAACTCACTCATTTATGGATAATAAGGACCATTATAGACTGATGAACAAAAATGGATACAGAGGCAGAGCAGCATTGAGCAAACTGTCAAACTACAGTGGGAAACCTGGGGAGGGTTGGGGGGTGGGTAGGAGATCAACTGAAGGACTTGTATGCATGCATATGAGAATAACCAATGGACACAGGACACTGGGGGGTGGGGGAGGCCGGGGGAATGTCAAGGTGGGGGGAAAGGAGACATGTGTAATACTCTTTGTAATACTTTAAGAAATAAAAAAAAGGCAACTTTAAAATCACAAAATAAATAAATAAATAAAGGAGGAGAAGGGGCACAGAGGAACATACTTATAAAGAATAAAGTGGCAATAAATATGTACCTATCAATACTCGCTTTATTTTTAAACATGTATCTTTATTGTTAAAAGTATGACAGATGTCCTCTTTTTGCCCTATTGACCTCTTATAGCCCACACCCATGCCCAACCCCAGGCCTTCACACTATTTTATGTGTCCATGAGTTATGCATATATGCATATAAGTTCTTTGGTTAATCTCTTTCCAACCACACCTTGACCACCACTTCTCTCTGAGATTCGACAGTCTGTTACATGCTCCTATGTCCCTGGATCTATTTTGTCATCAGTTTATTTTGTTCTTTAGATTCTACATATGAGTGACATCATGTGATACTCGTCTTTCTCTGACTGGCTTATTTCATTTAGCATAATACTCACTTTAAATGTAAATGGCTTCAATGCTCCAGTTAAAGACATAGGGTAGCTAAATGGGTAAAAAACCAAGACCAAAATATATACTGTGTACAAGAGATCCATTTCAGAACAACAGATTCACACAGACAATGGATGGAAAAAGATATTTCATGCAACTTGAAATAAAAAAAAAAGGCTGGAGTAGCAATATTTTTATCTGACAAAATAGACTAAAACAAAGCTATAATAAGAGATAAAGAAGGGCACTATATAATGCTAAAGGGATCAATCCAAAAAGTGGATATAACCCTTGTAAACACTTATTTACTCAATATAGGAGAACCTAAATATATAAAGCAAATCTTGCAGATATAAAATGAAAGATCAACAGTAAAGGTGGCATATAGGAGTATTTTAACACCCCATTGACATCAATAGACAGATCTTCCAAACATAAAATCAAAAAAGAAACAATGGCCTTAAATGACACATTTCACTAGATGGATTTTATTAATAGTCTCAGAGCATTTCATCCCTAAGCAGCAAGATATAAAGTGTTTTCAAGTGTACACAGAACAGGTTCTAAGATCAATCGCATGTTAGGACACAAAACAAGTGTCAATAAATTTAAGAAGATTTAAATCATACCTAGCACCTTCTCTGAACATAATGATATAAAACTAAAAATCAATCACAAGAAAATAACTGAAAACACACAAATACATGGAGGCTAAATAACATGTTACCAAACAATGAATGGGTTAACAATGAGATCAAGAAAAAAATCAAAAGGTATCTTGAAACAAATGAAAATGAGAACACAACAACCTAAAATCTATGGGACACAGTGAGAGCAATCCTAAGAGAGAAATTTACAGCATTACTAGTCTACCAAGAAAGAAAAATTCAATAAATAATATAACTTTACATTTGAAGGTACTAGAGAAAGAACAACAACAAAATCCAAAGTGAGTAGAAGAAAGGAAATGATAAAGATCAGAACATATAAATGAAACAGAATTATTATAAAAATAATCATACAAAAGATCAATGAAACCAAGAGCTGGTTCTTTGAAAATATAAACAATATTGGCAAACTTTTAACCAGATACATCAAGAAAAATAGAAGAAGAGCCCAAATACATAAAATCAAAAATGACAAAAAAAGTAATAACTGACACCAGAGGAAAAAAATAAAAGAAAATATTACAAACAATTGTATGCCAGCAAAGGGGACAATCAGAATAAAATGGGTAAATTCCTAGAAACATACAATCTACCAAAACTGAATCTGGAATAATCAGAAAATCTAAGTAGATTGATTAAAACGAATTAAATTGAAGCAGTAATAAAAATAATTCACAGCAAACAAAAGTCCTGGACACAGATGAATTTTATCATATATTCAAGGAAGTAACACCTAATCAAAAAATGCAAGAGAAGGGAGGACTGCCTAGATAATTTTACAAAGCCAGCATTATCGTAATTCCAAAAACAGATAAAAACACTACAAAGAAAGAAAATTACAGGCCAATATTCCTGATGAACATAGATGCTAAAATTCTCAAAAATATTAACAAACTGGATCCAACAATATATTAAAAAGATTATACACAGTGACCACATGGGATTTACCTTAGTACTTTGAGGATGAAAGGGTGGTACAATATTCACAAATCAATAAACATGTTACACAACATTAAATAAATGAAGGATAAAAATAGATGCAGAAAAAGCATTTGATAAAATCTAGCACACATTTATGATAGAAACTCTCAGCAAAGAAATAGAGGGAACATACTTCACCATAATAAAGTTCATATTAAAAAAATAAAGTCCATGCCCTAACTGGTTTGGTTCAGTGGATAGAGCGTCGGTCTGCGGACTGAAGGGTCCCAGATTCGATTCCTGTCAGGGGCATGTACCTTGGTTGCGGGCACATCCCCAGTTGGGGGTGTGCAGGAGGCAGCTGATCGATGCTTCTCTATCATCAATGTTTCTAACTCTCTATCCCTCTCCCTTCCTCTCTGTAAAAACTCCAATAAAATATATAAAAAAAATAAAAGCCATGTATGACAATCCCATAGCCAACATTATACTGAATGGGCAAAGACTAAAAGCATTTCTCTTAAGATCAGGAACAAGTCACGAATGTCTGTTTAATCACTGTTATTCAACATAGTACTGGAAGTCCTAGCTGAAGAAATCAGAAAAGAAAAAGAAATAAAAGGGATAGAAGGAAGTAAAACTGCTATTATTTGCGGATGACATGATACCGCATACAGAGAACCCTAAATATTCTGTAATAAAACTACTAGAGCTGATAAGTGAATTAAATAAAATAACAGGATAGAAAATAAATATCCAGAAATTGGTTGCATTTTTATGCACCAACAATGAATCGGTAAATAAAACTAAGAAAACAATCCCATTTATAATTGTATCAAAGAATACCTAAAGAAAACATTTAACCAAGGATCTAAAAGGCCTGTACTCAGAAAATTATGACATTAAAGGTTTAAATTAAAGAAGATACAAATAATTGGACACATATATCATGTTCATGAATAGGAAGAATTAACAAAATTAAAATGTCCATATTACCCAAAGCAATCTATAAATCCAATGCAATTCCTACCAAGATACCAATGGTGTATGACACATATCTAGAAGAAATAATCCACAAATTTATATGGAATAACAGAAGACCCAAAATGTCAGCAGCAATCTTGAGAAAAAACAAAGTTGTAGAAACCATGTTACCTGATATCAAAATATACAACAATGCCAACTAATAAAAAAAAATGTGATACCGGCATAAAAACAGACATATAGATCAATGGAACAAAATATAGAGTCCAGAAATAAACCCATACCTTTATGTTTAATTAACATTTGACAAAGAAGGCAAGAACATAGGGAAAAACAGTCTATTCAATAAATTGTGTTGGGTCTAATGGGACAGATATATGCAAAAAAAGAGAGAGTAAATTAGATCATCTTCTTACCATACACAAAAATAAACTCAAATGTTTCAAAGCCTTAAATGTAAGTGTAAAATCATAAAAATCATATACTACAACATAGGCAGTAAAATATCTCACATTTTGTTAAGCAGTATTTGTTCTGATATATCTCCTAGGGTAAGGGAAACAAGATAAAAAATAAATAAATGTGACTACACACTAAAAACTATTTTCACAATAAAGAAACTATTTAGTGTTGTACACACTATAAACTATTTTCATAATAAAGAAAACCGTCAACAAAATGAAAAGACAATCTACTGAATGCAAGAACATCTTTGCCAATGAGACATCTGATAAACGGTTAATAATACAGAAAACATACTTACAAATGTCAGAACCGGGGGGGAAATGAGTGGCTGGGTGAAAAAGATAAAGGAATTGAGAAAATGTCATACACACAAGAAACAGTATCATGATTACAAGAGGGAAAGAGGTTAGGGAAAGTAGAAGAGGGTAAGTGGAGAATAAATAGTGACAGAAAGGGACTTGAATTTGGATGATGAACACAACACAATATATAAATGATGTATTACAGAATGATACAGTGGAAACCTATACAATTTTGTTAGACAATTTCACTCCAATAAATTCAATAAGAAAATTTTTTTAAAAATTAAAGAACAGAAAATCTAAATAGATCTATTACAATTAATGAAATAAAAGCAGTAATCAAAAACCTCAGCAAACAAAAAATACTAGATTGGGTGGCTTCATAGGTGAATTTTTCAAAACATTCAAAGAAGAAGTAACACCAACCCTTCTTAAACCAATCAAAAAAAAAAAAAATTCAAGAGGAGGGAATGCTCTCAAGTTCATTTTACTAAGGCAACATTTTACTAATTCCAAAACCAAAAAAAGACACTACAAAGAAAGAAAACTATAGGCCAATATCCCTGATGAAAACAAGCAAAATTCCTGCACAAAATAATAGAAAACTGAATTTAGCAATATGTTTGAAAGGTCATACAACTGGTATTTATTCTGGGCATGCAAGCTTGGTACAATATTCGTAAATCAATCAATGTGATAAACCACACAAACAAAAGGAGAAATAAAAGTCATATGATCATATCAATAGATGCAGAAAAAGCATTTGACAATATCCAGTGCCTATTTATGATAAA
Source organism: Myotis myotis (assembly GCF_014108235.1). Taxonomy (NCBI): domain Eukaryota; kingdom Metazoa; phylum Chordata; class Mammalia; order Chiroptera; family Vespertilionidae; genus Myotis; species Myotis myotis. The sequence continues at coordinate 106,765,030 of NW_023416335.1, forward strand.
AACTCAGCAAATTGTGAATAGAGAGATTATAACTCAACATAATAAAGGCAATATATGACAAACCCAGCTAAAAGTGTTTCCCTTTAAATCAAGAACAAGACAGGGATGTCTTCTTTCAATACATTTATTCAACATAGTATTGGAAGTCCTAGTCACAGCAGTGAGACATAAATAAAAGGCATTCAAATTAGAAAAGAAAAAGTAAAACTATCATTACTAGTAGATAACATGATACTGTATATAGAGAACCATAAGGACTCTACCAAAATAGTACTATAACTAAAGAATGAATTTAGCAAAGTAGCAGGATACAAAATTAATATTTAGAAAATGATTGCATTTTGATACACTAATAATGAACTGTTAAAAGGGAAACTAAGAGAATAATCTCTTTTACAATTTCATGACAAATCTAAAATAAAATACCTAAGAATAAATTTAACCAAGGAGGTAAAAGATTTGTACTTGAAACATTATAAAACACTAAAGAAAGAAATTGAAGAAGATACAAATAAACAAAACCATATACTATGCTCATGGATAGGAACAATTAATGTTAAAATGTCCATACTATCCAAAGAAATCTACAGATTAACCCCAAAATTAATATAAAACCACAAATACAGAATCCCAAATACACAGAGAGACCTTGAGAAAGAAGAACAAAGTCAGAGGTATCAAACTACCCGATATCAAACTATACTTAAAGGCCATAGTAACAAAAACAGCATGGTAATGACATAAAAACAGACATATAGATAATGGAACAGAATAGAGAGCCCAGGTGGTGCACCCAGACTAGCCACTAGCCACCTTGACCCAACACCCCCAGATGCACACACCTGCCATCGCCATACATTGCGCATGACACGATACCCCTGGACAATGATCCTGCAGCCTTGTTAACAGCCCCGTAACCATGACCTGACACCCACGGGCACAGGGTCCTGTCTCCATGACCCAGTATGCCTGATACGATGCACCTGGAAGACCACCCTCCACACTGTGACATGATGCCCCCAGAGGCATAGACCTGCCACAGCAACCCAGTGTGCCTAACTACTCAAAGCAATCTACAGATTAACCCAAAAATAAACCTGGCAGAATATCAGACCCATGGCTGCAACCTAATGTGACCAGTCAAACCTGGGCTTATGGAACACCCCCCACAACCAGGACTGCCTCATTCTTTGCCCTGAACTTCAGGTCCACTAAAATGGGAAGACAAAGAAACAACTCCCAAATTAAAGAACAGGAGGGATCACCAGAAAAGGAACTAAATGAAGTGGAGGAAAGCAATTTTCCAGATAAAGAATTCAAAGTAATTATCATAAGGGTGCTCAAACAACTTACTGAGAACTATAAAAATCTTAATGCAACTATAAGAAACTTACTGAGAACTACACCAGCATGAAAAAAGAGATAGAAACCATGAATAAGAATCAATCAGAAATGAAGAATGGCATAACTGAAACAAAGATTACATTGGAAGGAATCAATAGTAGACAAGAAGATGAGGACTGAATGAGCAAATTAGAAGACAATGTAGAAAAAAACACCCATTCAGAGCTGCAATTGGGAAAAAAAACACATGCAAGAAGAGAGTTTAAGGGAGCTTTGGGACAACATGAAACATAATAACATCTTTATCTTAGGGGCATAAGAATGAGAAGAATCTGAGCAATGATAGAGAACCTGTTTGAAAAAATAACGACAGAAAACTTCACTGACCTAGTGAAGGAAAAAGTCACACAAGTCCTGGAAACAAAGAGTCCCAATCAAGATGAATCCCCAAAGACCCACAAGACACTTCATAATTAGAATAGACAAAGAAAGAATCTTAAAGGCTGCAAGAGAGAGATGGAAATTTACCTACAAGGGAGCTCTCATTAGACTGTCAGCTGATTTCTTAATAGAAACACTTCAGGCCAAAAGGGAGAGGCATGAAGTGTACTAAGTAAAGAAAAGCAAGGTACTGAACTGAATCCAAGACTACTCTATCCAGCAAGGCTATCTTTCAAAATTTAAGGTGAAGTAAACAGCTTCACAGACAAAAAGTGTCTAAAAGAGTTTTTTTACCACCAAACAAGCACTGCAATAAATGGCTAACGAGACTGCTGTAAGAAGAAAAAAAGAGAGAGAGATAGGGAAGAATACAGGCATAAAGAATGAAAATGACACTCTAGCTTGTTTTGTACAGTGGTTAGAGCACCAGTGCATGGACAGAAAAGTTGCAGGTTCGATTCTGGACAAGGGCAGATACCTCAGATGCAGGATAAATCCCTGATCCAGATCGGGGCTCATGCACAATTGATGTATATCTCTTATGGTTCTATTTCTCTCCCTGTGTCTCTCCTCCTCCCTTCCATTCTCTTAAAAAAAAAAAAAATGGAAAAAATATCCTGGGGTGAGAATTAACAACAACAAAAAGGAATGAAAATGTCAACAAATAAGTACCTATCAATAATAACCTTAAATGCAAATGGCTTAAGTGCTCCAAACAAAAGATCTATGGTAGCTGAATGGATAAAAAACATGACCTATATATATATATGCTGTCTACAAGAGACCCACCTCAGAACAAAAGATTCAAACAGGATAAAAGTGAAGGAATGGAAATAAATGTTCCATGAAAATGGAAATTTAAAAAAAATCTGGGTAGCAATACTCATCATATCTGACAAAATAGACTTTAAAATGAAGGCCATAACAAGAGACTAAATACCACTTCATAATAATAAGGGATTGATACAGCAAGAGGATATAACTCTGGTAAACATATATACACCCAACACAGAAGCATCCAAATATATAAAAAACTTCTTGAGAATTTTAAGAGATTGACAACAATACAATCATAGCAGGGGACTTTAGCACCCCACAGACATTACTGAGTAGATCATCAAGATCAACAAGGAAACTGCAACCCTACACCACACAGGATCAAATAGATTCAATTGACAATTACCGAACATTCCACCCCAAAACTGCAGAATATACACTCTTCTCAGCTGCACATGGGACATTCTTAAAGATACACCAAATGTTAGGACACAAAATAAGTCTCTACAATCCCAAGAAAATTAACATCATATCAAGCATATTCTCAGATCACAGTGACATCAAATTAGAGATCAACTACAATAAAAACACACTGAAACATTCAAACACATGGAGGTTAAAATGGGTTACCAATGAGATCAAGGAAGAAATAAAAAACTTCCTGGAAATACATGAAAATGAACACATAACCACCTAAAATTGATGGTACACAGCAAAACCAGTCCTGAGAGGGAAGTTTATAGCACGACAGGTCCACCTCAAGAAACAACAACAACAAAAAGCTCTAATAAACTATCTAACCCTACAACCCTACAACTTAACAAATTAGAAGGAGTAAGCAGAAGGAAGTAAATAATAAAGGTCAGAGTGGAAATAAATTATATAGAGACTACAAAAAGAAAAGAATAAAAAATGCTTAAAGGACTTAAATTTAAGATGGGAAACCATAAAATACTTAGAAGACTCCATAAACAGCAAAATATCAGACATATGTCATAGCAATATCTTTACTGATACAGCTCCTAGGGTAATGGAAACTAAGTAGAAAATAAACAAATGGGACTACATCAAAATAAAAAGCTTCTGTACAGCAAAAGAAACCATCAATAAAACAACAAAAAAGCCCACTGCATGGGAGAACATATTTACCAATGTTTTCACCGATAAGGGTTTAATCTCCAACATTTACAGGGTACTCATACAACTTAACAAAAGAAAGAAAAACAAACCAATCAAAAAATGGGTAATGGACCTAAATAGATGCTTTTCGAAAGAGGACATAAGGAAGGACAATAGGCATATGAAAACATGCTCATGTCGCTAATCATCTGAGAGATGCAAATCAAAACGAAAATGAGGTACCATCTCACACATGTCAGAATGGCAATTATCAACAACTCAACAAATGACAAATGCTGGCGGGGTTGTTGAGTAAAAGGAACTCTCGTGCACTGCTGGTGGGAATGCAGACTGGTGCAGCCACTGTGGAGAACAGTATGGAGTTTTCTCAAAAAACTAAAAATGGGACTCCCATTTGACCCAGTGATCCTACTTGTAGAAATATATCCCAAGAAACTAAAAACACTAATCAGAAAGGATATATGCACCCCTATGTTCATAGCAGCACAATTTATCATAGCTAAGATATGGAAACAGCCTCAGTGCCCATCAACAGATGAATGGATTAAAAAACTTTGGCACATCTACACAATGGAATACTATGTTGCTGCAAAAAGGAAGGAACTCCTACCATTTGCAACAGCATGGATGGAGCTGGAGAGCATTATGCTAAGTGAAATAAGGCAGTCAGAGAAAGATAAATATCACATGACCTCACTCATTTGTGGATTATAATGAACAACATAACCCGATGAACAAAAACAGATGTAGAGACAGAGAAGCATTGATCAGATGCTCAAACCTCAGAGGGAAGGTAGGGGAGGGTGGGGGTGAGGAGGAGAGATCAACCAAAGGACTTGTATGCATGCATATAAGCATAAGCAATGGATGTGGACAACAGGGGGTGAAGATGAGGTCAGGGTTGGGGGATGAGGGGACATTGGGGGAATAAGGACACATGTGTAATATCTTAATCAATAAAGGGGAAAAAATTGTGGTACATATACACAATGGAATACTATGCTGTGGAAAAAAAAATTCTTACCATTTGCAATAGCATGGATGGAACTTGAAAGCATTAAGCTAAGCGAAATAAACCAGTCAGAGAAAGATAAATATTACGTGATCTCACTCATTTGTAGTTTATAATGAACAACATAAACTTATGTAAACTTATGAACAAAAACAGATCCAGAGTCAGAGAAGCATCGATCAGACCGTCAAACCTCAGAGGGAAGGTAGGGGAGGGTGGGCGTAAGGGGGAGAGATCAACCAAAGGACTTATATGCATGCATATAAGTGTAACCAATGGACACAGACACCAGTGATGTGCGGGCATGAGTAGGGGGTTGGGGGGGCAATGCAGGGATTAGGACACATATGTAATACCTAAATCAGAAAAAAAATGGAACTCCCATTTGACCCAGTAATCCCACTTCTGAATATATCCCAAGAAACCTGAAACACCAATCAGAAAGGATATGTGCACCCCTATGTTCATAGAGCACATTTTACAATAGCTAATATTTGGAACAGCCTAAGTGCCCATCATCAGATGGATTAAAAAACTGTGGCACATCTACACAATGGAATACTACACTGCTATAAAAATGAAGGCACTTTTACCATTTGCAACAGTATGGATGGAACTGGAGAGCATTATCCTAAGTGAAATAAACTAGTTGGAGAAAGATAAATATCATATGATCTCAATCATATGTGGCATATAATGATCAACATAAACTGATGAACAAAAATAGATCCAGAGACAAATGGCAGGGGAGGCGGGGTTAGAGATCAACCAAAGGACTTGTATGCATGCATATTAGCATGACCAATGAACAGGGACACTGGGGCGGTGGGGCTTGCCTTTGTGGGTGGGTGGGGACGGGAGGGTGTCAATTGGGGAAAAGGGAGACATATGTAATACTTTAAACAATAAAAAAATATATATATATTTAGCAGCATATTAAAATATTCAGTGCATAAAGAATCTCTTTTTCCCCTAGAGGAAACACAACCAAACAGTGAGAAGAGATATTTTTGTGATCTTATCTCAGAAGGAACATCCATTACTTTTCCTTACTCTATTGTTAGAAGCAAGACAATAGGGAACAGGGTTTGGATACCATCTCCTCAATGTTTCACCATCTTTTACCGTATGTAACTAATGACATACAGTGATAGGAATTAGGAAGTGTGACACTGATGGTTCTGGACATGTGAAGGGTGAGAGACAGAAGGGTACACACGGTCTTCCCTTCAGTTCTGCTGGAGAGATGAGCTCTGAGGGCCGGAGCTGCTCCATGCCCAGAGGAGGTGGGTGTGGTCAGTGGCTCTGTTACAGAACTTCTTGCCAAGCAGAGACCTTACCCAATCCACAGGAACCTTTTTACTCCAGAAAACAGAAACAGCCAGTTCCCAATGTGCATGGGAAAACCAGTGTACCCTCCTGTGCATAGTGTCCTGATGGAGTGACAGGGGAGGTGGGCGAGGGGAGCAGTGCAGAGTTGTTAGGCAGCTGGAGTGGGAGTGGAAATACCATGAAATGTCCACAGTCCTGGCTGTGCCCATGGCCTGGGCGGCTCCTTCAGGCACTGGCTGAGGGATTAGGGCTGATTCTCTCAGGAAGGGAATATTCCATGGATGAAAGATTTACAGGCAGAGAAGGAAGATGGCGGCAATATAGGCAGATGCGTCCCAGGTCGTCTCCCGGAGCAAATGGAGTAAGCGGCTGAAACTAATAACACCCACCCCAAATTGGCAAAACTACTCAGCTGGTAAGACGGTCTGCAGCCAGAAAGGGCAGAGCTCCCCTGGAAAGGTAAAAATACCAGGGATCTAGGCAGGAAAGTTTGCCAAACCTCTGAGCCCAGAGGGATAGAGGCAGACTGCACGGCAGACAGCCGCGTCCCTTGGGACAGGCACAGCCCCTGACTAGGGAAAGAAAATCCGCGGGATTCCTGGCGCCGCCGGGGGATTTGAGAGCTGGGTTCTGTGATCACGGAGGACTGAGCTTAAAGGGGGCAGCCTGAAGAGCTGACCAGAGCATGCAGTGCCGGTAGTAGAAGAACTTGTAAGAAAGTCAGCCTTCCCCATTTCCGCAGCTGGCGTTTGCTTATTTATTTTCACTGAATCCTGTTCATAAGACATCTCGGATACAGACACTCACCTGTGCTGAAGAGAGGGAGAAGGTGCAGATGAGTGGAATCTGGGGAGAGACTGAGGAGAGAGGGGGAGCCGGGAGAGGTGGCAGCAAATTGAGTGCTGAGACACCCCTGGGCCCAGGATCGGGGCAGCCATTCTCTCCGGAGGGTGGGATTCCCCCTACCCAGCCCCCAGGCAAGGAGCACAGCCACACCCAGATTCCACCCTGAACGAGATCAAGGATTAAAATAATCTGATCAGTCCCTGGGAGTTAACAGGATCTGGCCTATAGAGGGATTTTCAATCCCAGTGATAGAGAAGCCATATAGCCTCAGAGGCCAACCCCAGAACACTGCCACCCAGAGGCTGAGCCACAAACTGATTCTTTGCTAAACACAAAATAAGGCAGTCTGAGAAACAAATACGGCCTGCTTTAAAATAAGGACTGTGGTTTACAACACAGAGGAACAGGGTATCACAGGGAAATTCAACACTCTCCTGAATACCTGGCAGGACTAAGGCGAGCCAGAATGATGAGTAGAAGAACCGAAGGAACTTCACTACTGCATTTTTTTTTTCTTTTTTCACCTTTTAACTAAGAAACCAATTTTTTTTCTTCTTTTTCCATCACCTGATTTTACCCTTTTAATTACTACATTCTTATTTTTAACCAGTATTATTACTGCTACCATTTTACCATTTTTTAAAGTGCCATTTTATTTTCTCTTTATTTTATTTTGGGATTAGTGTTCTCCATTCTATTTTCATCGTTCCTTTAGCAACAATTTTCCCTACCTCAATTTTACCTCTATGCTAAAACCCTCTCCCTCACTTTTCCCCTTTTGTTGTCCTGTTTCTCTTATCCTATTCCTGCTCTAGATTTTCCCTATTCCTTCTGTTTACCTCCTCTCAAAATTTCACCCTACTTATATATCCTATTTCCAATCCACTGCTCTAAATCTTTATACACATACCCCTTATCTTTCTTCACTATCCAAAAATGTTTTTCTTTTTTTCTTCTTTTATATTTCTATTGTTTTGTTGCTGTTTGCTTGATTGTTGAGTATATTGTTTTTTTGTTGTTGCTTGTTTTTTTGTGTGTGACTGTGTGAGTGTGTGTGTGTGTGTGTGTGTGTGTGTGTGTGTGTGTGTTTTAGGACTTGTGAGGCTGTTTTGCTTTTTCTTTTTATTTTTTTTCTGCTGGTTTTTCCCCTTCCTCCACCCATCCCCCCTCGGTTATTTTTGTGCTTCTGTTTTTCCTTGCCTCTCTTGATATTATTGGTTGTTTCTAGTTTGCATTCATCTCCAGGGAGATGTTGCTGGAATTTGTTGGGATTAGTGGCGGTTCTATAGGAGTTTTCTCCTCATATTAATAGTCTCTTCCCCTCTTCCACTTCATTCTCTCTTTTCGCTCTTTTTTTTCTTTTCTTTTCTTTTCTCTCTTTTATTTTCCCCCCTCCTTTTTCCTAATTTCATTTTTCCACTCCTTTTTTTTTTTGGTCCCTACATTTCTTTTCTTTTTTCTCGTTTATCATTTTCTCTTCTTTCTTCCTTATCCCCTAATTCTCTTAATTCAGGTGGTCACCTTTATTTGGGGTTATTAATATCGTGACTATATTTGTGTTTAGTGCCTGGTACGTAGTGCCTTGTTGTGTTGTATTTTGTGCCTTTAAATCAACGCAGTAGATCCAAGCAACAGCAGCCTCCTGAGCACCACACCCTCTGTCTGAGGAACAGCAGCTGTACGTGAAACCTTCCCCCCACCAGCCAGAAGAGCCACCACAGCTGTGAACACCACCCACCAGAGGAGCTGCTGCCAACTGAGGAGCAGCTGCTACCGCAACCGCCCAAAGAGCAACCACAGCCCAAGGAGTCACTGCCACCCAGGGAGCAGCCACTGAATGACTCAACGTCTAGATATGTCAGTGAGATCAAACATGGGTAGACAAAGAAACCCCCAAAGGAAAGAGAAGGAGGACTCTCCAGAAAAGCAGCTAAGTAATACAGAGGCATGCAACATGACAGAAAAAGAATTCAGAATAAGGGTCCTAGAGTGCATAAACCGGATGGAGGAAAAAATCGACAACCTCTGCAAGAAGCAAGAAGAAACAGATGAAAAAGTCAACTGGCTATGCAAGAAGCAAGAAGAAACAGATGAAAAAATCAATAACATATGGAAGGAGCTAGAAGAAACAGATGAAAAAATCAACAACTTAAGTAAGACCCAAGAAGAAATAAAGAGTGATATAGCTGCAATAAAAAACACCATTGAAAGTATCAATAGTAGACTAGGAGAAGCGGAGGACCGAATTAGTAAATTAGAAGACAAGGAAGCAAAACACACCCAAACTGTACTGCAATTGGAGAAAAAAATTAAAAGACAGGAAGAGAGCCTAAGGGAGCTTTGGGACAACATGAAACGAAACAACATACGAATAATAGGGGTGCCAGAACAACAGAAAGATGAACACGGGATAGAAAACCTACTCGAAGAGATAATATCAGAAAACTTCCCTGAGGTGGGGAAGAAAAAAGTCTCACAAGCCCAGAGAGTCCCGAACAAGGTGAACCCAAAAAGACCCACACCAAGACACATCATAATTACCATGGCAAATGTTCAGGACAAAGAGAGAATCTTACAGGCTGCAAGAGAGAGACGGAAAGTTACGTACAAGGGATCTCCCATTAGATTGTCAAATGATTTCTCAACAGAAACACATCAGGCCAGAAAAGAATGGACGGAAATTTACAAAGTGATGCAAAGCAAAGGACTGAATCCAAGAATACTCTATCCAGCAAGGCTATCATTCAAACTTGAAGGGGAAATAAGAAGCTTCACAGACAAAAAAAGGCTAAGGGAGTTAATCACCACCAAGCCAGCAATGCAAGAAATGCTAAAGGGATTGGTGTAAAAAGAAGAACTAAAAAGCCCAGAAATAAAACAGCCACACACACACAAAAAAAAATAGAAATGGCTACAAACAAGTACCTTTCAATAATAACTTTAAACATAAATGGAATAAATGGTCCAATCAAAAGACATCGAGTGGCTGAATGGATAAAAAAACATGACCCATATATTTGCTGTCTACAAGAGAACCACCTCATTAGAAGGGACTCACACAGACTGAAAGTGAAGGGATGGAAAAATATCTTTCAAGCAAATGGAAATGAAAAAAAAGCTGGGGTAGCAATACTTATATCGGACAAAATAGACCTCAAAGTGAAGGCCATAACAAGAGATAAGGAAGGCCACTTCATAATACTAAAGGGATCAATATAACAAGAGGATATAACCCTGATAAACATATGTGCACCCATTGCAGGAGCACCGAAATTCATAAAAAAACTCCTGGAAATATCAAAGGAGAAATCGACAACAATACAATCATAGTAGGGGACTTTAATACAACACTGACAGCACTGGATAAATCCGCTAGACAAAAACTAAGCAAAGAAACAGCTATCCTAAATGACTCACTAGATCAGATGGACTTAATTGACATCTTCAGAACACTTCACCCCAAAGCCACAAAATATACGTTCACCTCAGGTGCTCATGGGACATCTTCAAAAATAGACCACATATTGGGTCACAAACAAAGTCTCCCCAAATTCAAGAAGATTGAAATCATAAAAAGCATCTTCTCAGACCACGATGGCATAATATTAGAAATAAACTTCAATAAAAACAACCCCAAATACTCAAACACTTGGAAGCTGAATAGCATGTTATTAAATGTTGATTGGGTTAACAATGAGATCAAAGAAGAAATCAAAAACATCCTGGAAACTAATGACAATGAAAACACTACAATCCAAAACCTATGGGACACAATGAAAGCAGTCCTGAGAGGGAAGTTTATAGCTCTACAGGCCTATCTCAAAAAACAAGAAAAAATGGTAGTAAATGATCTAACTCTACAACTCAAAGAATTAGAAAGACAGCAACAAGAAAACCCCAGACTGAGCAGAAGGAATGAGATAATAAAGATTACAGCAGAAATAAATGACATTGAGACCCAAAAAACAATACAGAAAATCAATGAAACCAAGAGCTGGTTCTTTGAAAGGATAAACAAAATTGACAAACCTCTAGCCAGACTCACCAAGAAGCAAAGAGAGAGGACCCAAATAAACAAAATCAGAAACGATAGAGGCGAAATAACAACAGACCCCACAGAAATACAAATGATTGTTAAAAAATAGAATGGACAGCTCTACTCCAACAAACTAGACAACCTGGAGGAAATGGACAAATTCCTAGAAAAATACAACATTCCAAAACTCAATCAGGAAGAATCCAAAAATCTCAATAGGCCAATAACTATGGAAGAAATTGAATCAGTCATCAAAAAGCTTTCAGCAAACAAAAGCCCAGGACCAGATGCCTTCACAGGGGAGTTTTACCAAACATTCAAGGAAGAACTAAAACCTATCCTCCTCAGACTACTACAAAAAATTCAAGAGGAAGGAACACTTCCAAGCTCATTCTATGAAGCCAGCATCACCCTAATACCAAAACCAGGTAAAGACAACACAATGAAAGAGAATTACAGGCCAATATCCCTCATGAACATAGATGCCAAAATCCTCAACAAAATCTTAGCAAATAGGATCCAGCAATACATCAGAAAGATCATACACCATGACCAAGTAGGATTTATCCCAGGGATGCAAGGATGGTACAAGATCCGCAAATCAATAAACGTGATTCATCACATAAACAAATTGAAAGAAAAAAAACACATGCTCATATCAGTTGATTCAGAAAAAGCATTTGACAAAATCCAACACCCATTTTTGATAAAAACTCTCAGCAAGGTGGGAGTAGAAGGATCATGCCTCAACATAATAAAAGCCATATATGGCAGGCCCACAGCCAACATCATACTCAATGGACAAAAACTAACACCATTTCCCCTAAGAACAGGAACAATACAGGGATGCCCACTCTCACCACTCCTGTTCAACATAGTACTGGAAGTACTAGCCATTGCAATTAGGCAAGAAGAAGAAATAAAAGGCATCTAAATTGGAAAAGAGGAAGTAAAACTGTTCTTATTTGCAGATGACATGATATTATACATACAATACCCTAGAGACTCCATCAAAAAGCTACTAGACTTGATACATGAATTCGGCAATGTAGCAGGATACAAAATTAACCCCAAGAAATCTGAGGCATTTCTATACACTAATAGTGAACTTTCAGAAAGAAAGATTATAAAAAAAATTCCATTCACCATCGCACCAAAAAAATTAAGCTACCTAGGAATAAACTTAACTAAAGAGGTAAAAGACCTCTACTCAGAAAACTACAGGACGTTGAAAAAAGAGATAGAGGAAGACATAAACAGATGGAAGAACATACCATGTTCATGGATTGGTAGAATCAACTTCATTAAAATGTCTGTACTACCCAAAGCAATCTATAAATTCAATGCACTTCCCATTAAAATACCAATGGCATACTTCACAGATCTAGAACAAACTCTCCAAAAATTCATCTGGAATAAAAAAAGACCCTGAATAGCTGCAGCGATCCTGAAAAAGAACAAAGTAGGTGGAATCTCAATACCAGATATCAAGATGTACTACAAAGCCACTGTTCTCAAAACTGCCTGGTACTGGCACAAGAACAGGCATATAGATCAATGGAATAGAATAGAGAGCCCAGAAATTGGCCCGAACCAATATGCTCAATTAATATTTGACAAAGGAGGCAAGAACATACAATGGAGCCAAGATAGTCTCTTCAATAAATGGTGTTGGGAAAATTGGACAGATATATGCAAGAAAATGAAACTGGATCACCAGCTTACACCATACACAAAAATAAACTCAAAATGGATAAAGGACTTAAATGTACAACAGGAAACCATAAAAATTCTAGAAGAAGCCAAAGGTAACAAAATCTCAGACATATGCCGAAGCAATTTCTTCACTGATACAGCTCCTAGGGAACTTGAAACTAAAGAGAAAATGAACAAATGGGACTACATCAAAATAAAAAGCTTCTGCACAGCAAAAGGAACCATCAACAAAACAACGAGAAAACCCACTGTGTGGGAAAACATATTTGCCAATGTCATATCTGATAAGGGCCTAATCTCCAAAATTTATAGGGAACTCATACAACTTAACAAAAGGAAGATAAACAATCCAATCAAAAAATGGGCAAAGGACCTAAATAGACACCTTTCAAAAGAGGACATTCAGAAAGCCAAGAGACATATGAAAACATGCTCAAAGTCACTAATCATCCGAGAGATGCAAATCAAAACAACAATGAGGTACCATCTCACACCTGTCAGACTGGCTATCATCAACAAATCAACAAACGACAAGTGCTGGAGAGGATGTGGAGAAAAAGGAACACTTGTGCACTGCTGGTGGGAATGCAGACTGGTGCAGCCACTATGGAAGACAGTATGGAGTTTCCCTAAAAAACTGAAAATGGAACTCCCATTTGACCCTGTGATCCCACTTCTAGGAATATATCCCAAGAAACCAGAAACACCAATCAGAAAGGATATATGCACCCATATGTTCATAGCAGCACAATTCACCATAGCTAGAATCTGGAAACAGCCTAAGTGCCCATCAGTAGATGAATGGATTAGAAAACCGTGGTACATCTACACGATGGAATACTATGCTGCAGTAAAAAAGAAGGAACTCTTACCATTTGCAACGGCATGGATGGAACTGGAGAGCATTATTCTAAGTGAAATAAGCTAGTCAATGAAAGAAAAATACCACATGATCTCACTCATTCATGGATAATAGAGACCATTATAAACTTTTGAACAATAATAGATTCAGAGGCAGAGCAGCCTCAAACAGATTGTCAAACTGTAGCGGGAGGGCCGGGGAGAGGTGGGGTGCAGGATGGAGGGGTGTAAGAGATCAACCAAAGGACTTGTATGCATGCATATAAGCATAACCAATGGACATAAGACACTGAGGGGTACGGGAGGCCAGGGGATTGTCAAGGGCGGGGGGAAAAAAGGGACACATATGTAATACCCTTTTGTAAGACTGTAAGCAATAAAATAAAATTAAAAAAAAAAGATTTACAGTCTCAGGGTGGGCCGTGTGTTAGTTTGGGGCAAATCCCTCAGCATTCCTGCTGCCAAGCCCTCAAAGGAATGAGGCAGAGGCACAGCTCACCCCCAAGACCCCTTCGTGGACATTTTAGCATCTACGTAATTTTTAATCCCTTCAGGGAGACTTTCTATCCTGCAGTCCCATCCCACCCCACTGTTGCTGTTTGTCTGCCAACTGGGTCGAGCATCAAGGGGAAAGGGGTTTAATATTCACTGAAAGACTACTGATCCTACCAGGAAACCAACCTATTTACTGTACTGTTATACATATCATACCCTTTATATCCTGTATATTGGCTTCTTTTAAATAAATTGAAATGTCTTAGAAAAAAAGAAGAAAAAAAGGCAAGGCAGGTCGGGACCCAGAATACCCAGAAGCCGCCTGATATGGTAGTAACTCTATCAGTAAACACTCTGAAAGTCAGTGGCATAAATTCACTAATTAAAAGACAGATTATGATGGAATACTATGCTGCTGTAAAAAAGAAGGAACTCTTACATTTGCAATGGCATGGATGGAACTGGAGAGCATTATGCTAAGTGAAATAAGCCAGTCAATGAAGGAAAAATATCACATGATCTCACTCATTCAGGGATAATAAAGACCATTATAAACTTATGAACAATAATAGATACAGAGGCAGAGCTGCCTCAAACTGATTGTCAAACTGCAGCAGGAAGGCCAGGGAGGGTTGGTGTGCAGGAGGGAGGGTGGTAAGAGATCAACCAAAGGACTTGTATGCATGCATATAAGCATAACCAATGAACATAAGACACTGGGGGGTAGGGGAGGCCAGGGGATTGTCAAGGGCGGGGAAAAGAAAGGACACATATGTAATACCCTTTGTAATACTTTAAGCAATAAAACAATAAAAAAATAAAAAATATAAAAAAATAAAGGACAGATTATGAGGGTGAATCAAAAACAAAACCCACTTTAAATATAAAGACACATATAGATTAAAAGTAAATGAATTAAGCTGCAGCCTGTTTTGCTCAGTGGATAGAGCATTAGCCCATGGACTGAAGGGTCCCAGGTTCGATTCCAGTCAAGGGCATGTACCTCAGTTGCTGGCTTGATCCCCAGTCCCTATCAAAGCATGTGCAGGAGGCAACCAATCAATGTGTCTCTCCCTTTCCCTTCACTCTCTCTAAAATTCAATGGAAAATTATCCTTGGGTGAAGATTAACAAAAACAAAGTAAATGGATTAAGTAACATTAAAGAGATTATAAGAAAAATATATTCCAAATTTTGTTAGTTGTATAATGGTTATGTTTAAATTATTGACACATAAGAAATTGTGTAAAGTTTACATATAATATGCTGTAATATTTTATAGTTATTTTAGATGTATGAGATTATTTCAAATTAAAATATTAAAAAAATTAAAAATTAATAAAATATTAATTGAAATGTATCTGCATTACATGATAAATCTCCTAATTGCTTCTAGCATAATTTATTAAATTGCACTAAAATTCACAAGGGTTCAAGTAAAAAATATCTTAATTCTAAATGATACAATAGAAAATATATAATAGTGCAGTTATAAGCACTTATCTGAAAATACAAATTTAAAGAAGTGAATTTAAAGAAGGGATTAGCCAAAGAAAATGTATGCACAACCCATGGACACAGACAACAGTATGGTGATGGCCAGAGAGAAGTGGGAGGCAAGAGCTGGGTAGAGAGGGCAAAAGGGGGGAAAATAGGGACATCCTATGTAATAATAAAAGGCTAATATGCAAATTGACTGAACGACAGAATGACCAGTTGCTATGATGTGCACTGGCCACCAGGGGGTGCTGGGGTCCAACCCCAGCAGGTCCAGGGGTCCCCAAAGGTGTGGATGGAGTCGGAGAAGAAGGAATGACACAGAGACAGCTTTCAGTTGATCAGCAGCCTACTAGCCAGGATCTCTAGCCATGATCTCCAGCCAAGTTCTATCCAGGGTCTCCAGCCAAGTTCTGTTGTTTATTGTCTTGTTACATCTGTATTTATACCAGGTGATTTTAATCCTGTCAATTTCTATTGCAAAGGTTAGGGTGTTTCTTATCTCCATTCTAGGGAGTAAAGATTATTTAGCTTAAGCGTGATTATTTGTAGTTAAAGTGATTAACTACCCGCTTGGCATTTAATTAAGGGGTTTTATTCCCTCCCTAACTTCAGGGAAAAAATCCCTACCTGGGGAAACAACCTTTCTCAGAGAGGTGACCTTGGTTAAAACACATAGCACCAAGAAGGTGAGAAAACATATTAAGAACAGTATGCCATATATGCCAGGCCCCTTGAAACATATGCTGTGCAGATGTTTCTTCCCTGCAACGACTGTGTCAAGCAGCAAGGATGGCCCAGCTTCCAGCAAGGGGGCAGATGCTCAATGTAGGAGCTGCCCCCTGGTGGTCAGTGCACTTCCATATGGGGAGTGCCACTCAGCCAGAAGCTGGCTCATGGCTGGCTTGTGCAGTGGTGGTGCCAGGAGCCTCTCCCACCTCCATGGCAGCACTAAGAATGTCCAACTAATGGTTTAGAACTGATCCCTTGGGGGGCTAAGCCTTTAGTCGGACATCCCCAAGGGCTCCCTGGCTGCTAGAAGGATGTCTGACTGCAAGCTTAGGCCTGATCCCCTGGGGAGTGGGCTTAAGTTGACAGGTGGACATCCCCCAAGGGGTCCTGGACTGTGAATGGGCACAGGCTGGGCTGAGGGATGTTCCCCCCCCCAAGTGCACAAATTTTTGTGCACCGGGCCTCTAGTCTTACCTTATAATAGACAAACATGTAAATTGATGTCCCTCTGCTATGCTCACCAGCCAATCAGGAGAATATGCAAATTAACCCAACAAAGATGGCGGTTAATTTGCATCTGTAGGGGCGAAGACTGAAGGCTTTGTCTGGAGCCATGAAGACTGAAGGCTCCATCTAGAGCAAAGGCCTGGGTCCTGGGTGCCGGAGGAAAACCAGTGCTGGCAGCCAGGGAAAGGAAAAGCCTATTGCACGAATCTCTTCGTGCAACGGGCCTATAGTTTCTTAATAAATCATTCTGGTGTAGGAATTGGAAAAAACTTAGATTCACAAAAATTTATGAGACCTGCATTGGAATGAAAGTTCAATGTATCAGAATGTTAAACTTTAGTTATTATTGATTTGCACTTCTGTTACTTCCACAAACATGTATGGCATGCTGACTATATGCCAGAACAGTGCTGAATTTTTTAAATACAAGGTCTTTGCTCAAAGTGATAAGCAGATTAAAAATAATAATGCAATTTGATCTAAGCAACAATAGAAGCACAGATAAAGAATCAATATAAAAAGAAGCCTTCACAGTCCAACTTACCAGTGAGTGAATTTTGTTGAATAACTATGGGTTTACAAAACAAAATAGTAATAATAATACTAATAAAAACAATAATAGTAATAGTAGTAGGACTAGTAGAAGAAGATGAGTACTTCCACACAAAAAATAGCATATGCAAGACTGCACTACCATACAACATCATCTGGGTCAAACTTAAGACCATTACATCCTGGACTATGGGTGCTGTGGATTTTGGGATAAAGCTATAAACTTAAACAGTACCTTGTATTGGATAAGGGTATTGGCCTTTATTTTGTATGCTAATGGAATAGAACAGAACTTTATTAAGATGGGCAATGACATCATCATGCTGTTTTTAGAAAGACCATAATAGGGCTAATTACAGAATGGAGTCATGGGACACCATGGAGAAATGATAAAATAGAGAAACCCCAAAAGAAGTCATCCTCTAAGTAATGACTAGCTAAATTTGGGTATCACAATGTGGACAAAAGTATAGGTAACTTAAATGAAGTTAAATGTGAATATTTATGAAGATTGAATGACTCCAAGAGTCTAGAGAAATGAGTAAATAATGGAGCAACCAATTTATATGGAAAATAAAAAAATAGCATAGGCTTCAAGGAAAAAGAAATAATGGATTCAGTTTGCTTAGTTTGAAGTCCCTATGAAATATCCAGGTAGGAACTATCCTCTAGAAGCCTGACACAGGGTCTGTGAGAGGTCAGGCTCACCCAGCCGTGGGCAAACTACGGCCCGCGGGCCGGATCCGGCCATTTTGAAATGAATAAAATTATTGAAAAAAAAGACCGTACCATTTTATGTAATGATGTTTACTTTGAATTTATATTAGTTCACACAATTGTTCCGGCCCTCCGGTCCAGTTTAAGAACCCATTGTGGCCCTCGAGTCAAAAAGTTTGCCCACCCTAACCAATGGATATGAAAGCCATAAGCGTATAAAGGTGGTTTTAGGAACATGGGTGGAGATAGATAATATAAGGGCCAAAGATAAAAAGAGAATAGCAAGCAACTCCAGCATTCAGGGACCAAGCAAAGAAAGAAGGTCAAGAAAAAGAACTCAGAAGGAATGGACACAAATATTGAATAATAATAGTAATAATAATAATAATAATAATAATAATAATAAAAAAGGAGAAGCCAAGAAAGAAGGGAGTAACAGTGAAATGATATAAAAAGTTAAAATAAACCAAGAAATTAAATATGTCCATTTCACTTGATAATCAGAAAGTCATTAGAGACTATCAAGAACTTTCATTTCTTCTATGGGGTGTTAAATTGTAATGGGTTCAGAAGTGACTGGAAGGGGACAGAATGATGACAACACACACAGACTGTACCTCAAAAGTTCACTTGGAATATGACTTTTCTGTCAATTTAGCAAATTTTTGCAAAGTATGTTTGTGATGATGTAAAAATATGGTATTATCATGCAATTATGATCGAGATAACTATAAATTGAAATATTCTTTTTGTAAGGTAAACAGATATTGGCAGCTTCTGATAACTTTCCAGTTTCACATTTAGGAACGTATCCTATAGAAATAAGTGGGGATACATATAAAACATCATAGATATATATGATTTTAACAGTGGAAACTTAAAAACATCTAAAATCCTTAACCATTGTGGATATTTAAAATGAATTAAGGAACATCTAACATGTTGATGAAGGTAAAATCTTTGATTGCCATACCAATAAACTCTGAAATATGAATGGCTTCACAAAATACAAGTTTATTTCTTCATTCAAATATTAAAGGGTCTGAGCTGATAGAGCCTTTACTCTATTCAAAATGCGGAACCCAAAATGATCCTGATATGGATGTCTTATCCAAAAATGGGAGAAGAAGAGAGCGTGAAGAGGGCACAGCTCTTCAGTAACCAGGTGGAGGTAAAACACCTTCCTTCCTTTCCCTTCTGTGGCAGTTATTTCCTAGCAATAGTTTTTCATTATGGTCAGGGACCCTGATCTCTTATGCACAGCCCCTGTGCCTGTCACAGTCACCTCTGGACAAAATTACCAGGTGTATCTGTATTCCTACAAGTAGAATCTATTTTCCTCACCCTGGCTGCCTAAGAGGCTTCATGATAAGGTGTTAGGTATCCCTGTCAGTCTGGCTTCTTAAATGACCCAATGCAGCAAAACCCTACCTTTTCTCACATGCAGGCCTTCAGACATCTAAACTGTTTCTATTCCCTTTCATTTTTGCCTACAGATAAGCATATTTTGTCTGATCTGTAATTTTTCAGTGTTCATTTGTGAGTTCAACTGTGTTATCCTAAAAGATATGTTAAAGTCCTAACACCTAGTACCTATGAATATGGCCTTATTTGGATATAGGGTATTTGTAGATGGAAACAAGTTAGATGAGGTCATATTGGATCTGTGTGGACCCTAAATACAATTATTGGTGTTCTTATGAAATGAGAGAGATTTGGAGACACACACGTACCCACAGGGAAGTGGCTTTGTGAAGACATGGGCAGAAAATGGAGTGACACAGCAAGAAACCACAGGATGTGCTGGAATGTGACAAACCTGGAGGAGGCAGAGATGGATTCAAAGGGAGCATGGCCTTCAAGGGAGCATGGCCTTGCTGACACTTTGATTTCAGATGTTTAGGTTTCAGAACTGTAAGAGAATAAATGTCTGTTGTAAATGCTCGATTTGTAGCAGACCCAGGAAACTAACATAGTCTGCATACCACCAATATGTACTACTTTTCAACCTCTTCCATAGATCTACAGTCAAACTGATTGTCCATAAACTTTCTCAGAGAAAATGGAACCAAGTGGTTTGTCACAGCACAGCTCAGCCTGTCTTCCTACCTTCAGTGTCAGGTTTTCTGTTGTCACCTGCCTGGTCTCTAAAGCAGTGTTACAGATTTAGACAGACTGTCATATGGCAGCATCCGCTTTAAGGTACTAGTTTCTATATTAAAGTAACACTAGTAAATATCTACACTAATAAAAGAGAAACATGGTAATTGGCATACGACCGCTACCCTTTTCATTGGCTAATCAGCGAGATATGCAAATTAACTGTCAGCCAAGATGGCGGCTGGCAGCCAGGCAGCTTGAAACTAACATGAGGCTTGGTTGCCTCAGTGACGGAGGAAACCAACGTTCCCCGCCTGCAGCTGCAGGCCTCTGAGCCTGCAGTTTGAAACATTTTAACAAATACCGCCGGACTTCAGCCAGCAGATTCGCAAAATTGTATGCAAAGGCCAGAAACCTACTTTCAGGAGCAGAGGCCTAAGAGCTGGAGCCAAGCCTCAAGCTAAAGCTGGCCCAGAATAAAAAAAAAAAAAAAAGGAAAAAAGGAGCGTTTGGGAGTTCAGTCACCCCCAGCCTGAAAACAGCCCTCAGCCCCTCACCCAGACTTGCCAGGCACCCCAGTGTGGACCCCCACCCTGAAGGGTGTGTGACCAGCTGCAAACAGCCATCATCCCCTCATCCAGGCTGGCCAGGCACCCCAGTGGGGACCCCCACCCTGATCCAGGACACCCTTCAGGGCAAACGAGCTGGCCCCCACCCGTGCACCAGGCCTCTACCCTATATAGTAAAAGGGTAATATGCCTCCCAGCACCGGGATCAGCGGGGCCGTGAGGCCTCCTGTCACCAGGATCAGCATGACAGGGGGCAGCGCCCAAACACCCTGATCGGCCCTGCTCTGTGGGTGATAGAGGGTGGCACCCCAACCCACTGATCCGCCCTGCTCTGTGTGTGACAGGGGACGGTGCCCCAACTCCCCTATCGGACCTACTCTGTGAGTGACAGGGGGGAGCTCCTCAACCCCCTGATGGGCCCTGCTCTGTGCATGACAGGAGGGAGCTCCCCAACCCCCTGATGGGCCCTGCTCTGTGCATGACAGGGTACGGAGCCCCAACCCCCCTGATGGGCCCTGCTCTGTGCATGACAGGGTACGGAGCCCCAATCCCCGGATTGGCCCTGCTCTGTGCGTGACAGGGGGTCACGCCGCAACCTTCCCATCGACCCTGCCTTGAGTGTGACAGGGGGTGGTGCCCCAACCCCCCAATTGGCCCTGCTCTGAGCCCAACCAGGGGCTGCACCTAGGGATTGGGCCTGCCCTCTGCCACCCGGGAGCAGGCCTAAGCCAGCAGGTCGTTATCTCCCGAGGGGTCCCAGACTGCTAGAGGGCACAGGCCGGGCTGAGGGACCCCCCCCTCCCCCCGAGTGCACAAATTTTTGTGCACCGGGCCTCTAGTAATAAATAAGCCTCATATGTCAAAAGCTTAATCCCATAAAATTTTATTTTCTCACTATGTAAAATTCAGCTGTCTGTAGAGGTAAGTAGAATGGCTAGCTACTCTGTGGAGTCATGAAAGGCCCTAGTTTGATAGAGGCTCTGACAGTCTTTATCACATAGCTTTCAAAGTGAGGCTGGTCATTGCTATTGAGTTATCAGATGAGGGAAGTTATAGAGCTTAAATAAGAAGTACCTACTTTCTAACCACCTCGGCCTAGAGGTAACACACAACACTATTAATAAGAACTACAACATGGTACTACCTTAATGAAGGCATAATTCTGTCTGGGCAGCCACATCTCAGGCCAACTTTACTAAATAGAATAAGAGTATTAATCCAGGTCACATGGAACATTGTACAACTGTCACTAATTGTGCTTTCAAAGAATATTGAAGTAGATGAAAAACATCATATAATATAAACTTTTTATAAATGGTAAGTCACACCATGTATTATTCTATGTTTATATTTAAAGTGCATCATTATCAATTGTAGCTATCTAGAAATGGCTGACTGATAAACAGTATCAATAATGCTTACTAAGTAGGATTTCTTATAATTTTTATTTTATTCTTTATTGATATAATTTTCTAACTTAAAACATTATTTCTTAGTCTGAAAAAGAATAATTGTTATTTCAATTACAGAATTAAAAAGTTTAGCACGGCCCTGGCTGGGTAGCTCAGTTGGTTAGAGCATTGTCTCATTTACCAAAAGGTTGCGGGTTTGATCCCCAGTCAAGGTGCATACTAGAGGCAACCAATGTTTCTCTCTCACATTGAAGTCTCTCTCTTTCTCAAATCAATAAACATATTCTCAGGAAAGTATAAAACAAAACAAAAGAAAACAACAACAAAGAAACATGGGCCTAACTCTGGGGCTCTACTTATTAAAATAAAAATTTTCAAAATAGGTAGTAACAATACTTTAAAAACTCCCATTACATACAACTGAGATTCCTACATCAATCAGAATAAAGGGTCTGAAAACCATGTGTGTTTGCAGCAAGCACATACATTTTCCTTTGTTACCTTCAGCTGGGTCAACCTGGAAGTGAGGGCCAGAAAGGGTGGCTGCCCCACCAGCATCTTGAAGAGAATCACTCCAACGCTCCACCAGTCACAGAGCTGAGTGTACCCTGAAAGAAAGACAAGGCCACTTTCAATTCCAGTATGGGCATGTGCTCTTCTCAGAGAGGAACTGTACAAATCCTCAAGTATTACTTTACTGCCATGTGGGGAAACATGTTCGAGCAGCACACATTACATAAAAGAAAACCACCCTACACAAAACGAGTCTCCTTGCATGTGTGGCTCAGAATAAAGGCTGGAAAGGGCATGTGCTGGGTGGTAACAGTCTTCATGTGGGGAGGAGGATGGTCACTTGTCCTTTTTCTTATTTTCAGTCACTGGTGTGTCACAGGATGCTTTTGGAATAAGAAAATACCTTAATTTAAAAGGATTACTGTTGCCCTGGCTGGGTTATTCAGTTGGTTAGAGAATTGTCCTGACACACCAAGATTGTAGGTTCGATTGCAGGTCAGGGTACATACAGAAGTTAACCAATGAATATATAAATAAGTGGAATAACAAATAGATCTCTCTCCCTCTCCCACCCCTCTCCTTCTCTAAAATCAATTATATATATAATTATATATAATATATATATATATATATATCCTCAGATGAATATTAAAAATAAGTATTTAGCATGGTGCTTAGCACATAATAGATGCTCAATAACCTCTATTGAATAAATTAACACCATTGAATGATAAAGAAAGAGAAAGAACACCAATTAGAGTACTAATATAATTCAAGATCAAGCAATAGTTTCTCTAGAGAGAGGCTCCTTGACCATGTGTATAGTTTAAAGAAAAGAAATTAGTAAAGAAGGGATAAATTTGGGATACACAATGCTAGAAAAAAGAATTTGGGACCAAGGTCCCTAAGGAGAGACTGGTTTGGGGAAGAGACATAGAAACTAAAGAGATTTGTTGATCAGGCAAAGCTGAAATTAAAAAGTGAGGAAGTTTCATTGTTCCACATCTTTGTGAAATTTTATCTCTGTAAACTAGGGGAGAGGACCTGCAGAGGGACAGGGAAGGAGCTATGTGTAGACTCTACTGGAGTTCTGGGAATAGAGGATAGCTATTAGTAGTCTCTGGGTTTAAATTAGAAAGGGGAAGGTTAATATAATTACTTAGTGCTGTGTAATAGCATTTTTTATTCTTTACCTCAAGTTTTATGCTAGTTTAAGTAACTGTAATGATCTAATGATATTTTCTCTAATTTTGATTTGGGTATAGTCATTAGGCCACTATCTCGGCTCTGTGATAGATGAAATTCACATTTCCCCGGAACACGTTCTCTTGTCATCATTTAGGCCAGTTCCCAGGACAGCCTGATCTTCATGTTGCCTTTATTCTTAGTCTCTGATGGAGTGAAGACACATAGAATGGGGAGAAAAAGAGAGTTTAGTGAAAAAAGAAATTCTCTTTTAGTAACGTAAAATAAATGCCATACCACTTCTTGTGCCCTTAAATAAGTCTTGGTCTTAGATATATATACGTGACTGCTATGATTTGATCTTAATCCAGATGTTGAAATTCTAACCCCCAAGACAATGTTATTAGCAAGTGGATCCTTTGGGGGGAGCTCAGGTCATGAGGGTGAAGCCCCATAAAAGAAAATCCCTAACCCCTCTCTCCATGTGAGAATATGGAAGAAGGTGCTGGCTGTGTGAACCAAGAATATAATTCTTACCAGATGTGACCATGCTGGTGCCTTGATCTTGGACTTCCAGCCTCCACAACTGTGAGAAATACATTTATGTTTTTATAAGCTACTAGGTCAGTGATATTTTCTTATACCAGCATGAATGGACCAAGACAATGACTTACCTATCTCTGTCTCATTTTTAGTCAGGAACCACTGTATCAGATGCACTCAAATTCATGAGTTTCTATACTAAGCTCCACCCATTTTCTTATGAGGACCACTAGTCCATGTACTTTCTACTTTGGATATAGAGCTCTTGCCAATGCACCTGGCACACAAAGTGTTCACAAATGTTAGATACTAATCTTGGAAGCACAGTGATCTGTATGCACTAAGAAACACCAGGAACATAACAATCCTCTTTCTAAGTCTTCAATGTCTGAACTTTCTTTCAGGTGCCATTTAAGGTGAAGAAAGGTCTCAAACCAACCAATGGAGAAATTTATTGTTAAATTCACGAGAAAGGCAGCTAACCTACTCCTCAAAAATAAACGCTCTGCTGGCTGCTGATACAGGTCCTGTGCAAGGTATGTCCCAGATTAGCCAAGTGTCCTCAGTGATTTGCTCCTGTCTCAATTGGGCGTTTCAGAGTCATAAAGACCATAAGAAGGGAAAACACACTGTTTCAAGACTACTGCGAAAAGAATTATGATGTCAGTGTTCATTGTGGTTTCTGATAAATAAAATACCATCTATGGTGTGACTTATTTGTGAATTTGAGCTGTTTCAAGTTGATTTGCTTTATAGGTCCATGTGCTCACTAGCTAATCCATTTCTTGATATAATTTTCTAAACATTTTTGAGAAAGTAAGGACATTCTGCTGTGATGGGAGTGAGGAAACAAATCATTTTCCTCAAAGTAATATCAGAATGTTTGAAATTTACTGTAACTAGGGAATTGTCAGACATATATCATTATATAGCCATCAGTGAATTTCATTTTTACAGTAAGCATGGGGATGAAAGTGATTCTTATGCATAACTGCCACAGGGGAAATATTATCTGTAAACACATTCTTAATACTTAAATTTAAAGAAAATAGAGCAAGGGGAAACTCTAAAATTTTAGCACTGTAGAGACTATAGATATTAGAGTCCAAATTTTATAGGTAGAGTAACACTGATTATGTCTAGCTGGTGACAACTGAGATTAAGGTGACAGACTATTAAATCTTATCAAGATTGCTTCATCCAAACTTGATACAGGTTTTACTATCAATTTTGTAATCTATATTAATGTCTTATTTTTATTTTTCTAAAAATAATGTCCTGTATTGTACGTAGAGCTCGGGAAGTATGTCTCAGCGCTGCGGCTGATGCAATGGTGTGAGCTCACTCCACCATGACATGCTTCCTTGGCACACCAGGAAATAGCAACTCCCGCCTGAACGAACTCTTAGAGCCACGTGCACAGTACCCCAGCCTTTCAGCCATTGGTCACCTGTAGCAACGTGTCTCTCTCTGATTGGTCCCCTCATGCTATATGTACCCCTGTAGTTCCACAATAAAACGGATCTGTGTCACCGAACCTGGTCTCAGGAGTCGTGCATGCAGACGCCCTAGCACGTTGGGGCTCCGTCGTTCTCACCCCCGAGAGACCCCCTGCTTCACTGTATGTTATGTAAACATTAAACAATGAAATTATAATTAGATCAATTCTGAAGATAATGTAAGCCCTATTCATATCCACCAAGATTTTTCTCTTGTAATATTTAGGTAAAGATATGTTTACAGACTTGAATTTCCACAGATAATACTTCAATGTTTTATTTAATTTTGTTTAGATGAACATAGACCTTATATTAAAGAAAAAATAGACATTATTTCCTGCTGTACATCTAAGGACAAGTCAGACTTTCTACACAGAAGCAATGTTTTTTAAACAATCCTTTAACAAGCTAAGTGCTCCTTGAGGAAAGTTATTGACTCTATAAGTGCGTAGTTTGTTCTTTCTTCCTTATTTGATCTGGGCACATCCATCTTAGTGCATCTCCATCTCTGCTGCCTATTTATAAATAAAACAGATTGGCTGCTGCATGTGCCACAGCTCTAAGTGTTCTGTCTTTTGGGACAGCTGGGTTTGAAACCCAATAGGACACAACTGCAAAGATAAGGAAGTAATGCAGGCTACAGACAGTAGCACAACCCACCATTCAAGCTCAACAGCTACTGGAATGCTGGTCTCTCAAAAATTAAAGTGTGAGGACATGGGGATATCCAGGGAACACTTTATAAGGTATATGATTGTCTAGCCACTGCCAGTATGCTGTATACCAGAAACTAATAATGTTGAAAACTGAAAATGATAAATAAAATGTAAAAAGCAAAAATTTGGCAAAAGAAATAAAGAGTATAAGGACATGATGAAAAAATCATGAAGATTCTGGTCACTATCACTGCTCTCAGTGCCACAGCTTGATTTTTAAAGGAATCAACTCCTACCTTATTATTGTGAGAAAATCCCCAAAATTCCTTAATTTAACAGATAAAGCCCAAACTTATGATAGCACTAAGGCTAGCATTCCATAATAAAGAATCCATTTGAATTGTTTGGTGAAACACCTTTTTAAGAGAGTCCTTCAGATGGCCAGAGCAAAGGGCAGGAATCAATATCTATACTAATAAAAGGCTAATATGCTAATTAGACCAGACATCTTCTGGATGTCCTTCTGGACAAAGCCACAGTGGTGGGGGCTGAGGCAGAGGTGGTTAGGGGCGATCAGGCTCGCAAGGGGAACAGTTAGGGGGAGATCAGGCCAGCAGGCAGAGGCAGTTAGGGGCCATCAGGCAGGCGAGTGGTTAGGAGCCAGCAGTCCCAGATTGCGAGAGGGATCCTGGATTGGAGAGGGTGCAGGCTGGGCTGAGGGACCACCCCTCCCATACACGAATTTCGTGCACTGGGCCTCTAATATTTTATAATAATCACAGAAAGCAATGGAAAGTAAAGGAAACCTCCAAAAGAATTACCATGTGCCATCATCAGTGAAATCATATGTTATGCATTCACTTGAAAATATTAACCCACTTCAGTGGGGCAACCCTTCATTCACAAGTTGACAGCTTCTGCTGGCTTCTTGAATATACTAGTAAAATATGCATTAAGTTCATACTACTGAAGACTCTGGAAAATTTTTCTCCTGACACTGTGCTATTTTACTTTATAAATCCAGAGAATGTATCTGTAGGTGGAGTGTAGGTATTTGTGATACTTTGCTTTCAGGTAGAAAATAAAACTTAAATTATATTTCTCTTTGTAACCAAACATCTTTAGAACTTATGCCCTTACACATGAATATATGACTTTGGGTTTTAATATCTAGATTATACATATCCCACCCACAATTCAACCTTCTTAGAATCTAAAATCACTAGGTTACAGTGATCTGAGAGAAATTTCTTAAAAGCTGGAGACTCAGCCCAGCTGGTGTAACTCAGTGGTTGAGCATTGACCTATCAACTAGGACCATGGTCGGCAAACTATGGCTCACGAGCCACATGTGGCTCTTTGGCCCCTTGAGTGTGGCTCTTCCTAAGCCTTAGGAGTACCCTAATTAAGTAAATAACAATGTGTCTACCTATATAGTTTAAGTTTAAAAAATTTGGCTCTCAAAAGAAATTTCAATCGTTGTACTGTTGATATTTGGCTCTGTTGACTAATGAGTTTGCCGACCACTGAACTAGGAGGTCACAATTCAATTCCCAGTCAGGGCACATGCCTGGATTGTGGGCTTGATCCCCAGAGTGGGGTGTCCAGGAGGCAGCCAATCAATGATTCTCTCTCATCATTGATGTTTTATCTCTCTCTCTCCCTCTCTCTTCCTCTCTGAAATCAATAAAAATATATTTAAAAATAAAAAAGAAAAGCTGGAGACTCAACTTGGCATACTTTGAGACTATGTGAACTAGCATACAAGGTATCTTATGTATTTTTAACATTTTATAGTTTGTATCCCATTCAGTCCACTAAATATCTGCTTTTGTCCAAGCCCATAGACAGAGTTCTAAGCAAGTCTAACCACAGAAGGAGATCTTAATTCTTAAGCAGCTGATGAGGTGGCAATCTGTCTTGGTTGCGGCCATAATCTTCCATTTGAACTGACATGTTTATTCTTGGGCATTTAAACTGTGGCCCAGAAAGCCATGAAGGGAGGCCAGTTATAAATGTTAGATGTGATTGGAAATGACATTTCAAAATAAACATGGCTAAGCACAGTGGAGCATTCTGTGCATGGACCCTGCATTACACATAGCTGCACAGACCCACAGACTGACACGCTGGCACACACAGAGGCGTGCACACACACAAAGCTCGTGCACAGTTTCTGTCTGATTCAGTGGAGAAGAGAGAATGATGCAAGCAGTGCTCCCAACAAATGGCATGTCACTCAGCAGTAAAATGTGTGAAGAAGGACCTGAGCCCCATCTTCTAACATCACAAAGGAATATTTTTAAAAATATAGAAGGAAACATTTCTCTGAAGAGAAAACAAATGAAGGAGAATAATGATTATAAAGGAATGAAACATTTTGGAATGAGTATAGATGCAAAAAAAATATAACACAGGCTGGATCTGCTGCCCTAAAATCAGGTAAAGACAAAAACTGGAGGAAAATATTAAAGAAAAGAGGATGTTAAAAAAAAGCATATTTATCAATCTATGAAAAAAAAAAGATAAAACCCATAATAGGCAAGTGTTTAGAAAATGGGATGCCGGGACAGAAAAAGACAGATGGAGGAGCAGTTGGAGCCCAAACTTAAATGCATTTTTCTCTATTGCTGCCTCAGCAGATAATCTGGACATCAAATATCTCATATAAGGGGGAAGCCCAGGGTGAAACTTCAAAATATTTAATCCCTGTGCCTGTTTTCATCACTGCTTTGTCTGGATTGCTGGAAGAACTCACAGTTTGGGTTGAAGTTTTTAGAAGACAGTTTCTTCTTTGAACCTTTCAGTGAGTGTGTGTGTGTGTGTGTGTGTGTGTGTGTGTGTGTGTGTTTTGTGCTTACTGGAAGACACAACACTGGGAGAATATTTGTTATTAACTTGCTAATATAACCCAATAGTCCTCCAGGTGTCATCAGATTATTTCTGCTATTCGTGTTTCTTCATTTCCCCTTTTCTGACAAAAAAATTCTAGCATTTTGTAGTTATTCTCCACAAATTATTAGCTGTTTTGCATAAAGCTTGCATCATGGCATTTTATTGTCATTGTTTCTGGTATTCAATGTTGACTATAATGTATGCAGTCACTAACTCAGGTCAGCCTGGGTAGGGCTGTGTCACATGCACGTGAGGAGTCCATCCTTTTAGAAGAGGATCTATAAAGGTTAGGCCTAAAAGGCAAGTTGCAAATTTAAATCAAAGCAAACACTACTTTCATTATGGGTAAAGTAATAACTTTCAAATGAGTATGTTCAACTTTAATTTCACCTAATTTTTATCACTCCCTAGAACTTCTCTCAAACACAGTCTTTTATTTTCATCACATGTCTCTAATTTGCCTTTTCAAATTAACAATTGATCAAATTTAGTTTGTGTGGCTGTGGGCATGAAATTACAAATTGATTAATACTAAACTGCTATAATCAGGAGAATTTCTAATAGTGTCACACAGGAAGTTTTAGAAAGTTTATGTTTCCAAATGTGAAGGAAATCTTTTCTGGGTGGACTCAATGTCTAACTTACTCTTCCTACATAAGAAGCATAGGTTAAGTCTCAGCCATCTATGTGTAGACTGAGCTCTTAGAGCTCCCAGGATGAAGCACTGTCAAAACTGAAGGGTCAGGGCTTATGCTGCCTGCAAGCTAACTAGTTAGTGTGCCAGGGTTTCACTGATGCCTGAGAAGACACACAACTCCTGCCTCAAAGACAAAAATATGTTATTCCTTACAGTAAAAGCAGTAGCCAGAGTGTGAGCATAGTGGCATCTATTACCCAAGCACCACATCCCACAAGAACATGGAGAGACAGATGATAGCTACTCTTACTATGGCTTAAATCACAGGAGAGAAACCCTAAGTGTGGGGAGTCATGGCTTTTATAGTTAGCCTGCTCTATTTTTTGAGAGGAGTTGGTATCTGATCACTCAGTCATCTCTCAATGCAAACAACAATCTTTGAAATGGCCCAAGTAAGATTATATATATATATATATATATATATATATATATATATATATATTAGTGGCCCTGTGCACAAAATTTGTGCATGGGGGTTGGGGGGGTCCCTCAGCCCGGCCTGTACCCTCTCCAATCTGGGACCCCTTGGGGAATGTCTGACTGCCAGTTTAGGCCCGATCCCTGTGGGCTGTGGGCATGGAATTACAGACTGATTTAGGTCCTGTGGGATCGGGCCTAAACCGGCAGTCAGATATCCCTCTCGCAATCTGGGACTGCTGGCTCCTAACCGCTCACCTGCCTGCCTGCCTGATCGCCCCTAACCACTATGCCTTCCAGCCTGATCACCCCCAACTGTCCCCCACTGCTGAGCTGCTCACCCCCAAAGGCCACCCCTGCTGACCTGCTCCCCCCTAACTTCTCCCCCCGCCACTGGCCTGCTTGCCCCCAACTGCCCCCCTTTCTTCCCACCCTTCTAGGGCTCTGTGGATCAATGCTGCCCAGAGGGAGGCCCTGGCCACCAGGCCTGGACTCTGGGATCAATGGCAAAACAGAAGGAGGCCCTTCCCACCAGGCCTGGGCTCACCATTGATCCTTGCCCATATGAAGGCCTTCCCCACCCTGCTGGGGCTCTGGGATCAATGGCAGAGCAGAGGCAGGTGTTTCCCACCCCACCGGCCTGCACTCCACCATTAATCCCAGGAAGGTCATCCAGAAGGTCTCCCGGTCTAATTAGCATATTATCCTTTTATTAATATATCCTTTTATTAATATACATATACATATATCAAGACATGTGTGAGCAAGGGAAACCCATGGACAGTGTCTCCCAACAAGCACCATCCAGAGAAGCCACTTTTAAGATAATTAGCCATTGGTGACAGGCCTTTTGAAGAAACCAAAGCCACTAAAGAAATATAGTTGGTGGTATATATCATGCTTCAAGTTTAAAGTTAAAGTAATTGAAAGACTTAGTAAGAATTATCAGCAATTGTCACTAAACTCTCTGGAACAGGAATGTGACCACATCTGCCTTAGTTGGAACCTCGGTTATGGCAATTACTTACTGAGGAAACTTGGGAGACTTACTGAATTTCCCTGCTCACTAATTCTTCATCTGTATTAAGGGAATAATAATGATTACTAACTATTGAGTTGTGAGTATTAAATTACCTTATTTATGTAAAAAGAATTACATAGATGTTAGTGCCTAATACTATTACTACTACCATCATTACAATCATCATTTATTATTTAGTACACAATGGATAAGAATAATGTAGAACACACATAAAAAAGAGCCAGAACAATAGTAAAAGATAAGTACATATTGAGATAAGAATAGAAACCATTTTCTTAAGAAATTTACCAACTCCCTGTGAAATTAAATCAGTAGTTAATATCAAAATCTACTATTTATCATAATTAGTATGATGTGCGAAACTATAAATTTCTCAATAACACAAGATATTTCTGATATTATAATGTTCAATTATTTCATTCAATGAAATAAGTTTTGTTGTCACAATAAATTGAAGCTCTTGGCATAGAGTGATGTTCTAAATACTCTGGCCCCACCTGATGGCTGCACCAGTGTCTGAAGCACATCACTGAGATATTTAGGACCAATAAAACATTGTGCCACAAATGTTGCCTTATCTGGTGGGCTGTACCATGTGTGGCAGTAATACACAATTTACTATTTGTCAAGGAACTTTCCCAGCTTATTAAAAATCAACAAGTTCAGAGAGATGGCACAGAAAAAAGTTGTCTTGTTCCTACTGGTAAGTACATCTGAAAACCCTGGATATTTTATAGAAAATAAATATAGGAAGCCTCTGAAAATTGAAGAAGTCAAATTGATTAGGGACAGTCAAACCAAAAGAATGTCATGTCATGGTAGTGAGTTCTTGTGTTTTGGTTTAGTTATGGTTTGTTGTTTTTTCTTTATATATCCCAACTCTTGGATCTGAAAAACCTGACAACTCAAAAGGCTAACAGGTGCAAACAAAAATAAGCCCCCAACAAAAACCTGCTCTTTCTAGTTAACAAACCTGTAAAGGAGCAACTTATCAAGACAGAAAATTTCGACAATAATTGTCTTACTCCAGCCAAAAATAAATAAATAAATAAATAAAAATCATGGACTCACCCTTATCCATGCCAGAAAAAAAAAATGGAGTGGGGAACTTAGACTTCCACTTCTTTCAAGCTAAAATGAAGCACCTTAAGCCTCTCTTTGAGTGAGGCTGGGGCTTTCACACCTGCCATTGAGGCTCCCACTGTGATGTCAGTGGAGACCTTGTGGGGAACCTGGACATCCACTGTGACCCAGTAGTAATGAGGCACTTACCACTACCTGCTGTGGTGATGTCACAGGAAGCCTAGTGGAGAGTCAGGTCTTTCACATCACTCAGTGATTATGAGACTACCTCCCTAGTATCAATGTGGAGAGAACGAATGTGGTATTCCTGTCTTCCTCTTCCAGAGAGGTGTAAACATGGGTCTACTGGGGAGCCAGAACCCCCATCACTTAGCAGCAGTAACAAGAAGCCCTCATCAACTTGCGTGTCAATGGAGGCTAAGTGATTGAACATCTACTCTCACCTGAAAATAGTGAGGCATTCTACTCCCCCCCTTTTTAAAATATATTTTATTGATTTTTTACAAAGAGGAAGGGAGAGGGATAGAGAGTTGGAAACATCGATGAGAGAGAAACATTGATCAGCTGCCTCCTGCACACCCCCTAAGGGGGATGTGCCCACAACCAAGGTACATGCCCTTGACCGGAATCAAGCCTGGGACCTTTCAGTCTGCAGGCCGATGCTCTATCCACTGAGCCAAACCAGTTATGGCTACTCCCCTTTTTTTATGCTAGAGAAATGTCAGAGAAAGCAAGCTAAAACAGATTTAAATAAGATTCAGAGTCTTATAAAATAATACCTAAAATTTTCTGGTTTCAGGGAACTTATATGAATATACCCATAGTCCATGGGACAATAGAGTGGTGAAGGCCTGGGAGGGGTGGGTGCAGGATGGAGACTGTCAATGGAAAACAAACAAACAAAGAGGACATCTGTAACACTTTCAACAATAAAGATAAATTTAAAAAACAAATAAAAATAAAAAAAATGTACATACCTTAATTAGAAAATACTTTATTGCTGAAGCTCTTAACCATCATCAGAGCCTTCAGTGAGTCATAATCTTTTTGCTGGATGAGGGACTTACTTTCAATTTGTAAAAGACCACAGTATCTGCAACGCACAATAAAATGGGGTATGCCTCTAGTAAAAAAAAAAAAAAAAAAAAAAGTCCTGCTTTCAATAAATAAAAGGAAATCATACAAAGAACAATGAAAATCCCAGCTTCAATAAAAAGGACAACCAATAGGTGCCAACACAAAGAAGACAAAGATTTTAAAAATTCATCATAAAAATGCTTCAATAAGCTATTATGAACACACTGGAACAATTAAAAAATAGAAATTCTCAGCAAATTAGTAGAAGATATAAAGAAAAACCAAATGAAAATTGTAGAAGTCAAAGTACAATAACAGAAATAAAAACCCAGTTAGTGAGCTCAGTAGCAGAATGAAAGAGATACAAAGAAGAAAGATATAAGAGAAGGAATCTTGGAACATGGGATCAATGAAAAAAGAGTAAAGATATGAGAAAATGCGTTTTCCTTCTTTTGATCTTCTAAAATATGTATGAGGGTTAAAGAAAAAGTTATAAAACTTTCTGATGTGGTTCTACATATATGTAAAAACTAGAGGTCTGGTGCACGAAATTCATGAATGGGTGGTGTCCCTAGGCCTAGCTGGTGATCAGGGAAGATCAGATTCCCCACCTTCCCCACTCCTCCTTTCCTCGCCACATGCGTCTGCCGCTACCCACCCCTGGTTCCCCATCCCAGCCTGGGGCCCAGCCTGGAGGAGGGACCAGGAGGTTGGCCAGTAGGCCCCATTGGTGAGAGGGACCTGTGGGCTGGGGGTAGCTTCTGATGGGACCAGCCAGTGAGGGCAGTTGGGAGTCATGAGGCAGGCCAGGGAGGGCAGTTGGGGGCCATCAGACTGGCCGGGGAGGGCAGTTGGAAGCCATGAGGCCAGCAGAGGAGGGCAGTTGGGGGCCATGAAGCTGGCAGGGTAGGACAGTTGGGAGCGATCAGAGTGGCAGGGGGGCAGTTGGGGGCAAGAAGGCTGGCAGGCAGAGTGGTTAGGGGCCAATGGTCCTGAATTGCAAGAGGGATGTCCAACTGCTGGTTTAGTCAGACATCTCCCTCAAGGTCTCAGTTTGGAGAGGATGCAGGCCAGGCTGAGGGACACCCCCTATGCACGAATTTTGTGCAACGGGCCACTAGTATATAATACAATACCAAAAGCTATTACAAAATAAGCTATACAAAGAGATGTACTCAAAAACACTCCGGGCAATTCAAAATGGAATTCTGAAAAAATGTTCAGGTAACCTACAGGAAGGCATTAAAAAGAAAACAGAGAAGTTAAAAACAGTGGGAACCAAGAGAAAACAAAAATAAAATGCCAGGAGAATGACTTCAGAGGAATAGCAATGTAAGAGTTTCCCCTGGTCTCTCTCCTTGAAGTTACAACAATTTGAACAGCTATAATTCAACAAAGGATTTTTCTACTCCAAATACAAACATGTCTGAGAGATCTGCACATTGAAACATCTGAAGATGGGTGAGTGTGAGTGAGCCAAAAGGAGGGAAGGGAGAAGAGCAGAGATAGGTGCCATGAATGCAGCCCAGAGCTCACTGTGAGTCTTGGGATAGAGGAATAATCAGGTTTCTGCTAGCACTTCCTGAGCCCAGAGGAGCAAAGAGACACAGTGAGCTTTCCTGCCTGAACAGTCAGTATGTGGTGAGGCTGAACCCAGTGACCAGGATGAAGACAGAACACAGAGGTGCAGCCATGCTTGTATGGCAGCCAGGCAGAAAAACAAAATCACACTCCTCTCCCTCACACTCCCAGAGCTTACTCCTCACCCCACCCTCCCACAGCTAACACGGGCCCTAGAAAAAGCTATAGCAGTGAGTGCCAGGCAACAGAACACTTAATATGCAACTAGAGCTACAGAAACATTTTTTCCCAAGCTGCAGGATCCCAGTGACAGTGATATGGATACAGAGGTTGCTGGGGTCCAGCCCCAGCGAGTCCAGGGGTTCCCAAAGGTGTGGACGGAGTTGGTGATGAAGGAAAAACACGGAGACAGCGTTCAGTTGATCAGCATAGCCAGGTTCTCTATTTATTCTCCTGTTACATCTGTATTTATACCATTTGATTTTAATCCTATCCATTCTATTCCAAAGGTTAGGGCGTTTGTTATCTCCATTCCAAGGTCACTACTCTACTGTCCTGTTAAGATACAAGGAAGTAACTGAAGGAGATTATCCTAAGTAAAGATTATGTAGCTTAAGCATGATTGTTCGTAGTTAAGGTGATTAACTACCCTCCTGGCACTTAGTTAAGGGGTTTTACTGATTTATTCCCTTCCTTAGTCCTGTTAATCCCTAACTCCAGGGAAAAATCCCCACCTGGGGAAACAACCTATCTTGGAGAGGTGACCCTGGTTAGAACACATAGCGCTAAGAAGGGGAGCAAACATATTAAGAACAGTATGCCATATACACCAGGTCCCTTGAAACATATGCTGTGCAGATGTTTCTTCCCTGCAGCGACTGTGTCATGCAGCAAGGATGGACCAGATTCCAGCAAGAGGTGAGGCAGCTAAGGTCTGGAAGTTGCTATTACAGGGAGGATACAAAGCCACAAAGGCACCAGCTGGCCTCTCTCATCTCACCTGCCAGCACCCATTGTAGCTACACTTCAGGCAGCCTCTAGTTCAGTGATGGCGAACCTTTTGAGCTCAGAGTGTCAGCATTTTGAAAAACCCTAACTTAACTCTGGTGCCGTGTCACATATAGAAATTTTTTGATATTTGCAACCATAGTAAAACAAAGACTTATATTTTTGATATTTATTTTATATATTTAAATGCCATTTAACAAAGAAAAATCAACCAAAAAAATGAGTTTGCGTGTCACCTCTGACACGCGTGTCATAGGTTCTCCATCACTGCTCTAGTTGCAGGGTCAGGGCTAAGATTTCACAGGTTCAGATCTCCTTCATCCACCACATTCCCTTACAGAGATGTCCAGGTTCCCCATCCTGGTTACAGGAGACGTCAGCCACATCCCCTGGGAATAAAGAGCATCTTCCACTGCCCTAAAGAGATTGCAGAAGCCTGAGCAGTGCACAAGAAGCTAAAAAATCTTGTGTTTTAGTGCCACTAACTGTAAAAAAAAAAAAAGCAAAAAACGCTTATCAACCTACTAGAGATGTGCCACTCTTTAAAAAGGTAATATCATTCCCTTAGATACTTAGAGAAGGAATATATCAACTACCATGAAACAAGGTAACAAGGTACCAAGGTAACAAGGCAGTTAAGAAAGAAATTTTTGCTTTAAATCTACAGAAAATAAACTCAAAGACATGGTAATATGTGATTTAAATGACAGGGAATTCAAGATTGCAGTTCTGAAGAAACTCAATGAAATATATGAAAACACAGGCAATTTAATGAACTCTGAATAAAATCAATTAACAAAATGAGTACTTTATCAAAGAGATTGAAACTTAAAAAAACTAAATAGAAATTGTGGAGATGAAGAACTCAATAAAAGAGATGAAGAGTGAACTAGCAAGCTTAGGAAATAGAGCAGACCAAATGGAAGAAAGAATGGTGCTATTGAAGATAAAAATCTAGAAATGATGCAGATGGAAGAGAGTGAAACTTTAGAGGAAAAAAAAAAAAGAAAGAACTCTATAATAACTATCTAACTCTATTAGAAAAAAAAAACCAATATAAGAATAAAGTGTATACCAGAAGGAGAAGAGTGGGAGATGGGAACAGAGTGTCTATTGAAAGGGAATTAATGTGGGGGAATGGGGACATCTGTAATACTTTCAATAATAAAGATAATTTTTAAAAAAGAAACAAATAGTTGACAAGAACTTCTCAAACCCATGGACAGATATAGGTCCTGAAATCCAAGAAGAAAACAGAATACCTCATAATTTCAATCCAAAAAGGCCTCTCTAAGGCACATTATATTAAAACTTTCAAAAATTAATTACAGAGAAAGAATTCTTAAGGCAGCAAGTAACCTATAAAGAAAATATCATTATATTACCATCTGATTTATCAGCAAAAACCCTACAAGCTAAGAGAGAGTGGAATAAAATATTCAAATTATTGAAAAAAAAATTACCAGACAAGACCTAATAATATATCCCACAACTTCATTCTTTAGATATCAAGAAGTAATAAAGACTTTTCCAAACATATAGAAGCTGAGGGAATTTATCACAACTCCATTATAGGATATATTGAAGGGGCTATTTTACCTGAAACAAAAGATAAAAGGATACAAAACTACAAGTAAGACTACTAACATACATACAGGAGCAGGATATTGCAACCCTTTTGCATAGTAGGCATTATACACTTAAATATGATATGAAGTGTAAAGGAGGTAAAAACCATTTTTAAAAGAATAGAGAAGAGAATGGCGACTGCAATGTGGAAATGAACTCATAACATAAATAGAGATCATTTTTCACAGAAAACAAACATAACAAGAAAGGAGGGTTAATATCGGAATTTGCAATGGGGAATGGAGACAAAATGCATTCAGAGGAAAAAGAACTACTGTATATATGAAACTTTCTTTTGCATAAACTAAATGCTGACCACACGCACACAAAAGAATTCAAAACTGAGATACATTACTAAAAAAAGAAAAAGAAAATCATAGAATACCATCAAATAGAAACATCAGACAGAAACACAAGAGGAAAAAAGAAATAATGGAGGCACAGAGCTACCAGAAAACAAAATATAAAATAGCTGTAGGAAATTCTCACACATCAATAATCATCTTAAATATAAATGGACTGAATTCACCAATAAAAGGCACAGAGTAGTAGATTGAATCAAAAAGCAAAGCCCAACCATATACAGCCTTCAGGAGAAACATCTCAGCTGCAAGGACAAATAAACTTAAAGTGAAAGGGTAGGAAATGATTCTCCAAGCAAATGGCATCCAGAGAAAAGTGAGTATAGCCATACTTACATCTGGTAACATCAATTTCAAAATAAAAAAGGTAACAAGAGAAAAAGATGAACATTTTATAATGATAAAAAGGACAGTACATCAAAAAGACTTAACATTTCTCAATATAAGCACCCAATCAGGGAGCACCAAAATATGTAAAGCAATTACTAACAGAACTAAGGCAGAAACTACAAAAACACAATTATAGTAGTTCTATAATTGTGTTTGGATGAGCTATCCATTGACAGCTATGGGTAGCTCATCCAAACAGAAAAACCGTAAGACAATATCAGCCTTAAATGACATATTAGATCAAAGGAACATAATCAAAATTTACAAAGTCTTTCATCCCAGTACACAAAATTATGCATTCTTATCTAGTGCACATGGAACATTCTCAAGATAGACCATATATTGAGTTACAAAAGTAATCTTAACAAATTTAAGAAGATTGAAATCAGACCAAGCATATTCTCTGACCATAATGCTCTGGATTAGAAATGAACTGCACAAAGACAGTAGGGAAAACCACACTTAAGTGGAGATTAAACAACATGCTACTGAAAAATGACTGGGTCAAAGAAGAAATAAAATGAATGACCAATATATACATAGAAAAACATGAGAATAAAAATATGACATATCAAAAGTTTTGGGATGTAGTAAAAGCAGTACTAAAAGAAGTTTCTATCATTATAGGCCTATCTCAAGAAACAAGAGTAACCCCAAACAAATCAAAGGCATCCAAAGTAGGAATGAAAAAGTTAAATTGACAAAATGATTCTTTATATAAAAAACACTAAAGAAGACTATCAATCAAAATTGAAGGTGAAATCAGGATCTTCGCAGACAAAAAAAAGGCTAAGGGAGTGTATTACCATTAAGCCAGCAATGCAAGAAGTGTTAAAGGGATCATTGTAAAAAAAAGAAATAGAAAGGGAAGAAGGAACACAGGCATAAAGGATAAAAATGGCAACAAACAAGTACCTACCAATAATAACCTTAAAAATAAATGGATTAAATGCTGAGATAAAAAGACATCAGGTGACTGAATTGATAAGGAAACATTATATATATATATATATATATATATATATATATATATATATATATACACATATATATTCTACAAGAAACAAACTTCAGAACAAAGGATGCACACAGGCTGAAAGTGAAGGGATGGGAAAACTTTTGGCAAATAAAAATGAAAAAAAATGGGGTAGCAATACTTATATCTGACAAAATAAACTTCAAAGTGAAGGCCATAATAGAGATAAGAAGGGACACTTCATAATACTAGAGGGAACAATTCAACAAGAGGATATAACTCTAGTAAACATATATGCACCCATTGCAGGAGTACCCAAATACATAAATAAAAACCTGGAGGTGTAAAGAGAGAGATCAATAGCAATACAATAATAGTAAGGGATTTTAATACCACATTGACATCACTGGATAAATCCTCTAAACAAAAAATCAGCAAAGAAATATGAATCCTAAATGACTCACTAGATTAAAGGGAATTAATTGACAGATTCAGAACATTTCATTCCAAAGCTACAGAATATACATTCTTCACAAGTGTACATGGGACAGTTTCAAAGATAGACCACATATTGAAACACAGCAAAGTCTCTTCAAATTCAAGAATATAGAAATCATAACAAGCATCTTCTCAGATCACAGTGGCATAAAATTAAAAATCAACTACAATAAAAGCAATGAAAAAAATCAAACACTTGGAGGCTAAATAGCATACTATTAAACAATGATTGGGTTACCAAAGAGATCAAAGGAGAAATAAAAAGCATCCTGGAAACAAATGACAATGAAAACATAAGAATCCAAAATCTATGGGACACAGTGAAAGCAGTCTTGAGAGAGAAGTTCATAGCTGTACAGGCCTACCTCAAAAAAACAAGAAAAACTGTAATAAATTATCTAACTGTACAACTTTAAAAAATTAGAAAAAGAGCAACAAGAAAAGCCCAGAGTGAGAAGAAAGAGGAATGTAATAAAGATCAGAGCAGAAATGAATGACATAGAGGTAAAAAAAAAATACAAAAGATCAATACCAAGAACTGGTTCTTTGAAAGGATAAACAAAAATGATGAGCCTTTAGCCAGGCTAACCAAGAAACAAATAGAGATGACCCAAATAAAAAAAATCAGAAGTGAAAGAGGTGAAGAACAACTGACCCCACAGACATACAAAGAATTGTCAAAAATAATACTACAAACAACTCTATTCCAATGAACTGGACACCCTAGACAAAATGGAGATATTACTAGAAAAAATACAATCCAAAACTCAACCCAGAAGAATAAGAAAACCTGAATAGGACAATAACTACTGATGAAATTGAAGCAGTAATAAAATAAAATAAAAAAACTTCCAGCAAACAAAAGCCCAGGTCCCAAAGGCTTCACAGGGAAGTTTTACCAAACATTCAAAGAACTAAGACCTATTCTCCTCAGATTATCCCAAATAATTCAAGAGGAAGGCACATTTCCAAGCTCTTTCTGTGAAGCCAGCAATACCCTAATACCCAAACCAGATAGAGACTGTAAAGAGAGAGTATTACAGACCAATATCTCTGATGAACATAGATGCTAAAATCCTCAACAAAATTCTAGCAAATCAGATCCAGCATTACATTAAAAAGATCATACAACATGACCAAGGTGGATTTATTCTGGGGATGCAAGGATGGTATAATATCCACAAATCAGTAAATATCATACATCACAAAAACAAATTGAGAAACAAAATCAAATAATCATATCAATTAATGCACAAAAAGCTTTTGAAAAAATTCAACACCCTTTCTTGATAAAAACTCTCAGCACAATGGTAATAGAGGGATCATACCTCAATTTAATAAAAGTCTTATATGACAAACCTACAACCAACATTGTACACATTGGACAAAAACTAAAACCATTTCCCCTAAAAAAAGGAACAAGAGAGGGATGCCCACTTTCATCACTCCTGTTCAACATAGTACTAGAAGGGCTAGCCAAAGTGATTAGACAAGAAGAAGAAATAAAAGGCACCCAAATTGGGAAAGAAGTAAATCTATCATTATTCACAGATGAGATGATGTTGTACATAGAAAACCTTAAGGACTCCATAAAAAAACTGTTTTACTTAATAAGTGAATTCAGCAACGTAGCAGGATACAAAATTAATACCCAGAAATTTATGGCCTTTATTAAAACCAATTATGAACTCAGATAAAGAGAAACTAAAAAAACAATTCCATTTATAATTGCAACAAAAAAATTAAGATACCTTGGATCACAATAGCAGATATCAAGCTATATTACAAATCCACTGTTCTCAAAACTGCCTGGTAAAACAGAAGAACAGACATATAGACCAATGGAACAGAACAGAGAACCCAGAAATCGACCCAAGCCATTATGTTCAATTAATAATTAACAAAGGAGGCAAGAGCATACACTGAAATCAAGACAGTCTCTTCAATAAATAGTATTTGGAAAATAGGTCAAATACATGCAAAAAATAATTTCCCCTTCAATTTTGACAGCCTTGCTGGATAGAGTATTCTCGGATTCAGTCCCTTGCTTTGCATCACTTTGTATTTCATTCCATTTCCTTCTGGCCTGATGTGCTTCTGTTGGGAAATCATTTGATAAAATAATGATAAAATAATGCCTCTCCCTTGCAGCCTTTAAGAATCTCTCTTTGTTGTGAACGTTTGCCATTGTAATTAGGTGTGTGGGTTTTTTGGGTTCATCTTGTTTGGGACTCTCTGTACCTGTGTGACGTTTTTCTTCCCCAAATCAGGGAATTTTTCTGTCATTATTTCTTCAAATAGGTTTCTAATCCTTGCTCCTCTTCTTGTTCTTCTAGAAGGCCTATTATATGGATGTTACTTCATTTTATGTTGTCCCATAGCTCTCTTAGGCTCTCCCCCTGCTTTCTAATTGTTTCTCCAGTTGCTGTTCAGATTGGGCTTGTTTTTCTGCCTTATCTTCTAACTCACTAATTCAGTACTTCACTTCTCCTAGTCTACTATTGAAACCTTCCATAGTTCTTATTATAGTAGCTATATCACTTTTGATTTCCTCTTGATTCCATCCAGCTTATGAATGGTATAAATATTACTCTGAATTATTTTTCTCTTTTTAATGTCTTTATTGATTAAGTTATTGCATATGTGTCCTTATCTCCACATTACCCCTCCATCCCCCCCACTTATGCCCTCATTCCCCGGTTGTCTGTTACATTGGTTAGGCCTATATGCATGCATATAAGTCCTTTGATTGATTTCTCTCCCTACCCCCACCCTCTTCTACCTTCCCTCTGATGTTTGATGGTCTGATCGATGTTTCTCTATCTCAGGATCTGTTTTTGTTCATCAGATTATGTTATTCATTACATTCCACAAATGAGTGAGATCATGTGATATTTATCTTTCTCTGACTAGCTTATTTCACTTAGCATAATGCTCTCCACTTTCATCCATGCTGTTGCAAATGGTAAGAACTCCTTTCTTACTGCAGCAGAGTATTCCATTGTGTAGATGTCTGAATTATTTTCTGACATGCCTCCGTTTCATTTAATTCATTTTTGGGGGGAGGGGATTCCTCCTTTTTTCCTTTGGGGATTATTTCATTGTCTCCCCATTTTTGCTATCACTGAACAATCCAAGCACCAAGTTGCAGGGGCCTGAGCCATGTAGCTGGGCTTGGCAGGAGCGTTGCACAATCTGAGAGTCATTGGAGAGCTCAGGTGCCAAGTCGTGTGACCACTGTGGATCACGGGAGTTGCATGCGCAATGAGAGTCAGAGTGGAGCATCAGCAGGAACCCCACGTGTGCACACTGAGAGTCAGAGTCACTGGTGTTCGGGGGTCAGGTGGCGTGTCTGTCAAGGAATGGCACCAACCGTGCATGCACTGAGAATCAGAGTCATGGGCACTTGGTGGCCAGGTGGCATGGCCGCCACAGGTCAGTGGTAGCTGCATGTGCCTGCGCATACTGAGAGACAGAATCACAGGCATGGTCAACACGGGTATTCTCAGGAGCCCAGTTGCATGGCTGCAACCAGTTGGCGGGGAACCCGTTCACGCCAAGAATCAGAGTCACAGACACCTTCTGGGGCAGGTGGTAAGGCTGGGATGGCTGGAATCTCAGTGTCTGTGGGTCTGCAGCTATGGTAGCAGATCTTTGTCCAGAGTGGTTTGCATCTAAGGCCAGTCTAGGTGGTGGTAAAACTGGGCTCCCAGTCACAGCAGCTCTGCCCTTCAAGATGGCATGGTTTCTGTGCCAGTGCTAGCTGCCTGTGAGTGCTTATAGCAACAGCAGGGTCTGCCCATCTAAGACAGCCAGGTCCACCAGCCCACAAAGGTGTTGTAGGATCTAATTGTCTTTCACTCAC
The DNA here is from genome assembly GCF_014108235.1 of Myotis myotis. NCBI lineage: Eukaryota > Metazoa > Chordata > Mammalia > Chiroptera > Vespertilionidae > Myotis > Myotis myotis. The sequence goes on from NW_023416335.1 coordinate 106,809,031, forward strand.
ACCCACACACCACCTATGTCCACACACTCCCCTTTTGTTCCTTCACTCTCTCACACTCTCTCCCTCACTACCATCCTGCTGGTCACCATCTTCCTTCAAATCCTGAGTCAAAAGAAGGAACTCTTACCATTTTCAACAGAATGGATGGGCCTGGAGGGCACTGTGTTAAGCAAAATAAGCCAGTCAAAGAAAGATAAATATCACATGATCTCACTCATTTGTGGAATATAATGACCAACATAAACTGATGAAGAAAAATAGATCCAGAGACATAAAAGCATCGAACAGACCATCCAACCTCAGAGGGAAAGCAGGGGATATGGGGGTTGTGGGTTTAGAGATCAACCAAAGGACTTGTATGCATGCATATAAACATAAACCATGGACACAGACAGTAATGGGGTGAGGGCATGTGTTGGGTTGTGGGAATGGCTGCAGAGAGTTTAATGGGGGAAAAAGGAGACATATGTAATACTTTAAACATTAAAGAATTTTAAAATATATAAATAAATTAAAGGCATCCAAAGTAGGAATGAAAAAGTAAAATTGACAACATGATTCTTTATATAAAAACCCTAAATATTCCACCAAAAACATATTAGAAACAATAAATAACTACAATAAAGTTGCAGAACAGAAAATCAATGTAAAAGTCCCTTGTATTCCTATATACTAAAAATTAAATTTCAAAAAAGAAATAAAAAACAATTCCTTTGCAATTGCAAGAAAAATAACAAAACAAGTAATAAATTTAAAGAATGTGAACAATCTATATACAGAAAACTGTAAGACATTCTTAATTCTTAACAGAATGTGAAGAAGACACAAAGAAATGGTAAGATATTTTGTATTCATGAATTGGAAGAATCAACATAGTTAAAATGTCATATTAACCAAATCAATATACAGATTTAATGCAATTCCCATCAACATCCCAGTAAGATAGAACCAAAAAATCATCAGGTTTGTGGGGAAACAAAAAAGACCCTAAATAACAGGAACAATCCTGAGGGAAAAAAGAATAAAGCCATACTCCCTGACTTCAAATTATATTATAGAGCAACAGTAATCAAAATAGCATGGTATTGGTATAAAAACAGTCATGCAGACCAATGGAACAGAATTTAGAGCCCCAAAATAAACCCATAGTTATATGATCAAATAATCTTTAACAGAGGTGTCAAAACATACAGTGGAGAAAAGAAAGTCTTTTCTCTTCAAAAAAATTGGAAAGTCACCTGCAAAATAAATGAAACTATACTGCTATTTTCACCAAAAATTAGCTCCAAATGTATCAAAGATCTAAATATAAAAGCTACAACAATAAATTACATAGAAGAAAATATAAGCACTAAGGTTATGAACCTTGGTATTAGGGAGGCTATTAGGAATTGAACTCAAAGGAATGTATCAAACTAAAATATTCTGTACAGAAAAATATAACCAACCAACCAGAAAAACAAACAAACAAAGAAAAAACAGCCTGACCTGCAAGGCTAGTGATTGAACATCAACCAATGAACCAGGAGGTAACATTTCAATTACTGGTTGGGACACATGCCTGGGTAGCTGGCTTAATTTCCAGTGGGGGTTGTGCAGGTGGCAGCCGATCAGTGATTCTCTCTCATCATTGATATTTCTATCTCTTTATCTCTCTCCTCTCCTCTCTGAAATCAATAAAAATATATTTTTAAAAAAAACACAAACCAAAACACCCTGCCAAACAAACAAAAAGGCAACACAACAAATGGGAGAAGATATTTGCAAATAGCAGCTATGATAAGGGGTTAATATCCAAAATACATAAAAAACTCATGTATCTCAACCAAAATAAACAATCCAATTTAAAAAATGGGCAGAGGATCTGAACAGACACTTATCCTAACAAGACATACAAATAGCCAACAGATATATGGAAAGATGTTCAACTTCACTAGCTATTAGGGAAATGCAAGTCAAAACTCCAATGAAATATCACCTCATACCTGTTAGAATGGCTATCATCAACAAGACAAGTAATTATAAGTATTGAAAATGTTGTAGAGAAAAAGAAGTGCTCATTCGCTGCTGGTAGAAATGTAAATCGGTACCATCACTATGGAAAACAGTATCAAGATTTCTCAGCCCAGCTGGTGTGGTTCAGCAGTTCAGCATCAACCCAATAGCCAAGAGGTCACCAATTTGATTCCCAGTCAGGGCACATGTCTGGGTTGCGGACTCGACTCCCAATAGGGGCCATGCAGGAGGCAGCCAATTGATGATGTTCCTCTTTCATCAATGTTTCTGTCTCTCTATCCATTTTCCTTCCTCTCTCTGTAAAAATCAATAAAAATATATTGCAAAAATAGATTTCTCAAAAAAATCTATAATAATAAAAGTGTAATATGCAAATCGACCGAACAGCCAAACAGTGGAATGACCATCCGGATGACCACACTATGACATCCACTGGTGCCAGGCCAGCCAAGGTGGGTGTGATGTGATTGGTGACCCACAGAGGGAGGCCCAGGCCACCAGCCAAGTGGGGTGATCAGTTGGGGGGCTCCATGATAGCCCCAAAGAGGAAGGCTCAGGCCACTGACCAGAGGGTTGTGGCAGGTGGGTGGAGCCTCCCTCTTCAGGGGTGATCCATCATCGAGCCCCGGCCAGGTGGGCAGGACCTACCTTTTTGGGGCTATCCATCACAGAGCCCCAACTGGGTGGGTGGGGCCGACCTCTTTGGGGTGATCAATCGCGGAGCCCTGCGATCGATTGCCCATTAGAGGGAGGACCAGGCTAACTGAATGGCGTCACTGCGGTGGATGGGCGGACCTGGACTGCGAGAGGGAGCAGGCCAGGCTGAGGGACACTCCCCCCACGCCCTGCCAGTGCACAAATTTTGTGCACCAGGCCTCTAGTTAAGAATATAATCATGATATGACCCAGCAACACCTCTTCTGGATATCTACTCAAAAATTTGAAAACATTTGTTTGTAAAGATACATGTACTCCAATGCTCCTTGCAGCATTTTCATGGGGGCCAAGACATTAAAACAACCAAATTTTCCTTCAGTGGATGATTGGAACTCAACCATAATAAAAGATGAATTCTGACATTTGCCACAATTGAATGAATCATAAGAATATCATGGTAAGAGAGAAAATGACAGCAGAATAGGCAGCAGTGTTGTGCATATCCTCCTAGGGCCTGAATCAGAGAACATACACCCTGAATAAACAAATTAAACACAGATGAGGAGACAATTTTCATAAGGAAGGGCAGAGAATGCTACTTGCCAGCAATAATATGCCTGGAACCACCACTATGTTCCAGAAATGAGTGGCACAGTACCTCCTGGCAGGCTCCCAGACATCTGCAGGGAGCGTGCCCTGCCTGAGTGAACTCACCCACCAGAGATCCTCACCAGCCCAATGGGACCCAGTGTCCTAGGTTCCAGCTCCAAGATCCCACAGTTAGTGCAACCCAGGGGAAAGCCTGTGCCCCACCTCTGTCCCAGACCCCAGAAACATGCTGCTAACCTGACCTGGAGACAATCATCACCCGCTCCACCCTGAGCCTCAGGACCTGCTGCCAGGGTGGTCTGGAGCAACCCAGAGCATACCCCACTCTGAGCCACAGAGGAGCATGGACTATGAGACCCAGAGAAACTGGTGCCTGCTCCACCTCGGACCCCTGGACAGCCCTGTTGGGGTGATCCGGAAAAACCCACAATTGTTTCACCCCAATCTGGAAGGGGTGACCCAGAGTAACCCAGCACATGCCTCAACTCAGAGTCACAGGGAAGTTCTGACTGTGTGACCCAGCGCAACCCACTTCTGCTCTACCCCAGCTCCTGGAACAGTCCTGCTGGGGCCATCCAGAACAACCCAGTACACACCTCACTCTAGGTGATTGGAGACTTGGACTGAGCGACCCAGGGAAACCCGCACCTGCTCTACACTAGGGAGGGGCAAAATGGACCAACCTAGTGAAGGTCTCACTCTGATCTACAAGAAAGCAAGGACTGTGTGACCCAGAGAAACCAGTCCCCACTCCTCCCTGAGCACAGGAACGTGCTGCCAGGGCAACCTGGCAACTTGGGGTAACCAAGTGTGAACCCCACTCAGGCCACAGGGGAGCTCTGACTGTATGACACACTGCAACCCCCACTTGCTTTTACCAAGACCCTGAGACAGTCCTGCAGGGGTGACCCAGAGAAAGTGGGTATGCCCAGCCAGGGGACATAGGACCACACAGTAAGTGCACTGCCAGAGGGACCTAGGGTGCCACCCTGCTACAGATGCTGGAGCCTCACAGCAAATCATGTGCCAGAGGGCTCTGGGTCCTCACAGGGAGTCACACACCAGAGGAAATGTGCATGCACTCCCCCTACCATGAGCATCTGAAGCAGACTACTGAGGGACCAGATCCGTGGAAGAAGGGGATACAACTCAGAACAGAGATAATAAAGGTGTGAGACTCAAGGCAGACCCAGCCTCTTGGCTAACGATTTCTGGACCATTTGCCTTATAAGGTCTTCAGCCTCTCAAACCCCAAGCAGGGTGTCCAGGGCCAGAAAGATACAGAAAAAATGGGGAGACAAAAAAATAACCCCCCAAAGAAAGAAAAGGAGGAGTCACCAAAAAAGAATACAATAAAACTGAGGCATGAAATATGTCAGAAAAAGAAATCAGAGCAAGGGTCATATAGTTCATAAAATGGATGGATGAGAAAATCAACTTTTGTAAGAATCAAGAAGCAATCAAAAATGATATAGCTACAGTATAAAAACCAAATGGAAGGCTTCAAAAGTAGACTAAAAGAAGCAGAGGACTAAATTAGTGAGTTAGAAGATAAGACAGAAAACACCCAATCTGAACAGCAATTGGAGAAATAATTAGAAAGCAAGAGGAGCACCTACGAGAGCTTTGGGGCAACATGAAATGAAGTAACATCCATATAATAGGCGTGCTAGAAGAACAAAAAGAGCAGCAAGGATTAGAAACCTATTTGAAGAAATAATGACAGAAAAATTCCCTGATTTGGGGAAGAAAAAGCCACACAAGCACAGAGAGTCCCAAACAAGATAAATCCAAAAAGACCCAAACAGAGACACATCCTAATTACAATGGCAAACATTAACGACAAAGAGGGAATCTTAAAGGCTACAAGACAGAGACAGAGAGTTATATACAAAGGATTTCCAATTAGATTAGCAAATGATTTCTCAACAGAAACACATCAGACCAGAAGGAAATGGAATGAAGTATACAAAGTGATGCAAAGAAAGGTACTTAATCCAAGAACACTCTATCCAGCAAGGCTATCATTCAAAATTGAAGGGGGAATAGTGATCTTTGCAGACAAAAAAAACAACTAAGGGAGTTGTCACTACCAAGCCAGCAATGCATAAAATGCTAAAGATACTGTTGTAAGAAGAAGAAATAGGAAAGGAAGAAGGAACACAGGCATAAAAATAAAAGTGGCTACAAACAAGTACCTATCAATATGAACATTAAATGTAAATGGACTAAATGCTTCAATCAAAAGACATAGAGAGGCTGAATGTATAAAGAAAATATGACCCATATATATGCTGTCTACAAGAGATCCACTTCAGAAAAAGGGACTCACACAGACTGAAAATAAAAGGATGAAAAAAATTTTTTTTGAGGCAAATGGAAATGAAAAAAAAAAAAAAAAAAAAAAAGCTGGGGTAGCAATACTTTTACCTGACAAAATAGACCTCAAGGTGAAGGCCGCAACAAGAAATAAGAAAGGCCACTTCATAATACTAAAGGGAGCAATTCAACAAGAAGATATAACTCTGGTAAATGTATATGCACCCAATGCAGGAGCACCCAAATACATAAAAAATACTTCTGGAAGATATCAAGGGAGAGATCGATCATAGTAGGGGACTTTAATACCCCACTGACATCACTGGATAAATCCTCTAGATGAAAAAATCAGCAAAGAAACAGCATTCATAAATGACCCACTAGATCAGATGGATTTAATTGACATCTTTAGAACATTTCACCCCAAAGCTACAGAATATACATTCCTCTCAAGTGCACATGGGACATTTTCAAAGAGAGACCACGTATTGGGTCACAGGCAAAGTTTCTCCAAATTCAAGAAGATTGAAATCATATCAAGTATCTTCTCAGACCACAATGAGTGAATTTGAAAACGTGACTATATTTAGTCTATGATAAACTCAATTAAAATGCAATGATACAGTTAGAATAAAAGTAAAATGATGGGAAAACTGTATTATACAATCATTAATCAAAAGAAAGCAGGAGTGACAATTACCAGAGATAGAGAAGACATTACACAATGAGAAAAGGGTCAGTTCACTAAGTCATAGCAATCCTAAATTTGTATGCATCAGAAAATAGACCTGCAAAATAGGTGAAGCAAATACTGACAGAACTGAAAGGAAAAAGTAGAAAACTCACAATTAAAGTTGGAGACTTTACCATCCCTCTTTCAGCAACTTATAGAACAACTAGAGAGAAAATCAACAAATGTCAATAAAAACTCAACTATACATCAACCAATAAGATCTGATCAACATTTATAGAACACTCCATGCAGACACTTCCTTTACAAGCACTCATGGAACATACACCAAGATAGACCACATCCTGGATCATTAGACAAACCTCAACAAACTTTTAAAAACTGAGATCACACAGGGTATATTACATAACCACAATGGAATCAAACTATAAATTAATAACAGAAAGACAAACTAGAAATCTCCAAACACTTGGAAATTAAACAAACTAACTCTATGGGTCACAGAGGAAGTCTCAATTGAAATTAAAAAATATCATAAATGAAATGAAAATAAAAATTTGTGGGACATGGCTAAAGCAGTGCTGAGAGGAAACTTCATGACATGAAATGTTTACATTAGTTAAAAGAAAACATTCCAAACAATTCATCCTACTTCAAGAACCTAGAAGAAAAGATAAAAATAAATTCAAAGATAGCAGAAGGAGAAAATAATAAAGATAAGAGCAAACATCATGAAAACAGAAAACCAACTGAGATGAAATGTTAGGAGATAGAGCTAGATTTGGTGTGGATTCAATAACCATAATCCCACTATCTAATAACAATATTCCTTCTGCTTCAGCAATAGGAACAATAGAGGCAAAAGGAGGCATGGTGTGCTTTTCTAATACAACCTTTACATGAGCTAGAGTTGTTCATTCTTCATAGAATCAGGAGAAGTTTCTGTTCCTTCCCACATGAAAAAAAAATGTAATATGGAATTATTTTATTTATTTACTAGAGGCCCGGTACACGAAAATTTGTGCACTGGGGTGGGGGGTCCCTCAGCCTGGCCTGCACCCTCTCACAGTCCGGAAGCCCTCAGGGAATGTCCTACTGACGGCTTAGGCCAGCTCCCCAGGAGCAGGCTTAAGCCGCAGTCTGGCGTCAGTCTGCGGGAGGCAACCAACCCATCAGAGAAGGTGATGCCCCCATCACACCGCTGCTGCTGCCACTGCCAGCCACCCTCACAGCCACTGGGGCTGCCTGAACCTCGACCTGACCCTCGCAGCAGCAGCAGCCGCCACCCGCAGCTTGCCTGAGCCTTGGCCCGAGCCTTGCAGCAGCAGCTGCCATCCACCCCTTGCCTGAGTCCCTGAGAGCCCACATCACATCAGCCAGGCCAGGCAGAGCCTGGGGAGGTCTTTACTTCCTGGAGTCGTTCTTCCCAGGATGGCAGCATCGGCCGTTTTTGTTTTTGTTTTTGTTTTTGTTTTTTTTCCCAATTTATTTTTTTTATTGGAAAGCAAGCTATGGGCTTGCAGTTCCTTGGATCCCTGGGCCATAGCATGGACCTCCAGGCCTCACTGCATCCTCCTCCCCCTTCTCCTGGGTTGAGCGGCTGGCCCCTGGTTGTTGTTATGGTCGTTATGCTGTTAGGGCTTTTATTATATAGGATTTACTCATCATTCATTCATTTCATGGATCTTTAAATTACATTCACCCTCATATTCATGGACTTGGCTACCACAACGAAACAGAAGAAGAATAAAAACGAATCTGTACCTTCCATCATGGAAGATGGTTATGATGGCATGTGATGAAATGAAGTATAACTCCCTTCCCTAAAGCTGACCAGAAGTTCTCAGTGCTTTAATGCCTTCCTTTACAATTATGAGGTTACACATTGGAACAAAAGAACATTAATTCCCAGAAAAAGGGTCATATGTGGCAGGAATGCAATTTTGTAAATTTTGCAGCATGGTACCCTATGGCTGCCAACCTTTCCATTCCAGCTTCTCTCATTCCAAGTTCTCTCATATTAACATGCTCCTTGTAATGATGTCAGAAGAGGGAATAACAGAGAGACTTTGGTTTGGTTTTGCTTTTGCTGTTTTAGCATTATTTAAATATTAGTTTCATATTCTTAAAATTGTTTCAAAACTAATAAGACTGAACAGATCATCACTTATGCAGTTTGTAGGAAAGGGAACTCATTGTCTGAGTGGCTTCTCAAGCATAAGATAAAGTTTTCTAAATCTGATCTGATACCAGCTAATGGGATGATTAAGACATGCCAACTTTTAGAACTACATACAAGTATGTCTTTTGGTAAAGCTAAACTAATTAGACACATGAAAATGCACACAATTTTGAAATCTAAAATGAGGAAGTGAAATCAACTTTCATTTGTAGATATCATGGTAGTTGAGATGTAAAGTTTTAAGATTTACATAACTATATCATAAATATAGAAAGCCTATTGTTACAATATGTCCAATCCTATATAATAAAAGCCTAATATTCTAAGTTTCCGGTTGTCTGGTCATCCGTTCAACCAATCAAAACGTAATATGCTGGCTTTCTGAAGATGGCGGCGGTATAGGCAGACGCGTCCCAGGTCGTGTCCCTGAGCAAATGGAGTGAGCAGCTGAAACTAGTAACATCCACCCCGAATTGGCGAAATTCCTCAGCTGGCGAGACGGTTTGCAGCCGGGAAGAGCAGAACTCCCCTGGAAAGGTAAAAAAACCAGGGATTTGGGCAGGAAAGTTTGCCAGACCTCTGAGCCCAGAGAGTCGGAGGGAGACCGCGTGGCAGACAGCCGCGTCCCTTGGGACAGGCACAGCCCCTAACAGGGGAAAGGAGAACCGCGGGATTCCTGGCGCTGCCGGGGGAATTGAGAGCTGGGTCTGTGATCACAGAGGACTGAGCCTAAAGGGGGCAGCCTGAAGAGCTGACCAGACCATGCAGTCCCGGTAAGAGAAGAAGCTTACAGAAACCAAGCCTTCCCCGTTTCCGCGGCCGGCGTTTGTTTGTTTGTTTTCACTGAATCCTGTTCATGGGACATTTCAGATACAGACACTCACCTGTGCTGAAGAGAGGGAGAGTGTGCGGAGGAGTGGAATCTGGGGAGAGACTGAGGAGAGAAGGGGGGCCGGGAGAGGTGGCAGCGAATTGAGTGCTGAGACACCCCTGAGCCCAGGACTGAGGCAGCCATTCTCTCCAGAGAGTGAGACTCCTCCCCCCAGCCCCCAGGCAAGGAGCACAGCCACACCCAGATTCCACCCTGTAGGAGATCAAGGATTAAAATAACCTGATCAGTCCCTGGGAGTTAACAGGGTCTGGCCTATAGAGGGATTTTCAATCCCAGCAACAACACAGCACTGGTAACTCTTACGCAGCCAGCTCTGGGCAGTGAACTTCCACTGGACAGAGAGGCCCTATAGCCTCAGAGGCCAACCCCAGAACACTGCCACCCAGAGGCTGACCCACAAACTGACTCTTTGTTAACACAAAATAAGGCAGTCTGGGAAACAAATGCGGCTTGCTTTAAAATAAGGACTGTGGTTTAAAACACAGAGGAACAGTGTATCACAGGGAAACTCAACACTCTCCTGAATACCTGGCAGGTCTAAGGCGAGCCACACTGAAGAATAGAAGAACCAAAGGACCTTCCCTACTGCAATATTTTTTTTCTTTTTTCACCTTTTAACTAAGAAACCAATTTTTTTTCTTTTTTTTTCTTTTTTTTTCTTTTATTCTTCTTTTTCTTTTCTTCTATTCTTCTTTTTTTTTTCTTCTTTTTTCCATCATCCGGTTTTTACCCTTTTAATTACTACCTTCTTATTTTTAACCAGTATTATTACTGCTACCATTTTACCATTTTTTTTAAAGTGCCATTTTATTTTCTCTTTATTTTATTTTGGGATTAGTGTTCTCCATTCTATTTTCATCGTTATATTATTGGTTGTTTCTAGTTTGCATTCATCTCCAGGGAGCTGTTGCTGGAATTTGTTGGGATTAATGGCTGTTCTATAGGAGTATTCTCCTCATATAAAAAAGTCTCTTCCCCTCTTCCACTTCATTCTCTCCTTTCGCTCTTTTTTTTTCTTTTCCTTTCTTTTCTCGCTTTTATTTTCCCCCCTCCTTTTTCCCAATTTCATTTTTGCACTCCTTTTTTTGGTCCCTAATTTTCTTTTATTTTTTCTCTTTTCTCTTTTTCTCTTCCTTCTTCCTTATCCCCTAATTCTCTTAATTCAGGTGGTCACCTTTATTTGGGGTTATTAATATCGTGAATATATTTGTGTATAGTGCCTGGTATGTGGTGCCTTGTGGTGTTGTATTTTGTGCCTTTAAATCAACACAGCAGATCCAAGCAACAGCAACCTCCTGAGCACCACACCCTCTGCTGAGGAACAGCAGCTGTACGTGAAACCTCACCCCACCAGCCAGAAGAGCCACCACAGCTGTGAACAGCACCCACCAGTGGAGCTGCTGCCAACTGAAGAGCAGCTGCTACCGCAACCGCCCGAAGAGCAACCGCAGACCAAGGAGTCACTGCCACCAAGGGAGCAGCCACTGAACGACTCAACTTCTAGATATGTCAGTGAGATCAAACATGGGTAGACAAAGAAACCCCCAAAGGAAAGAGAAGGAGGACTCTCCAGAAAAGCAGCTAAGTAATACAGAGGCATGCAACATGACAGAAAAAGAATTCAGAATAAGGGTCCTAGAGTGCATAAACCGGATGGAGGAAAAAATCGACAACCTCTGCAAGAAGCAAGAAGAAACAGATGAAAAAATCGATAACATATGGAAGAAGCTAGAAGAAACAGATGAAAAAATCAACAACTTAAGTAAGACCCAAGAAGAAATGAAGAGTGATATAGCTGCAATGAAAAACTCCATTGAAAGTATCAACAGTAGACTAGGAGAAGCGGAGGACCGAATTAGGGATTTAGAAGACAAGGAAGCAAAACACACCCAAAACGTACTGCAATTGGAGAAAAAAATGAAAAGACAGGAGGAGAGCCTAAGGGAGCTTTGGGACAACATGAAACGAAACAACATACGAATAATAGGGGTACCAGAACAACAGAAGGATGAACAAGGATTAGAAAACCTATTAGAAGAAATAATATCAGAAAACTTCCCTGAGGTGGGGAAGAAAAAAGTCTCACAAGCCCAGAGAGTCCCAAACAAGGTGAACCCAAAAAGACCCACACCAAGACACATCATAATTACCATGGCAAATGTTCAGGACAAAGAGAGAATCTTACAGGCTGCAAGAGAGAGACGGAAAGTTACGTACAAGGGATCTCCCATTAGATTGTCAAATGATTTCTCAACAGAAACACATCAGGCCAGAAAAGAATGGACGGAAATTTACAAAGTGATGCAAAGCAAAGGACTGAATCCAAGAATACTCTATCCAGCAAGGCTATCATTCAAACTTGAAGGGGAAATAAGAAGCTTCACAGACAAAAAAAGGCTAAGGGAGTTTATCACCACCAAGCCAGCAATGCAAGGAATGCTAAAGGGACTGGTATAAAAATAAGAAATAAAAAGCTCAGAAAGAAAACAGCCTCACAAAAACAGAAATGCCTACAAACAAGTACCTTTCAATAATAACTTTAAACGTAAACGGACTAAATGCTCCAAACAAAAGACATCGAGTGGCTGAATGGATAAAAAAACATGACCCATACATCTGCTGTCTACAAGAAACCCACCTCATTAGAAGGGACTCACACAGACTGAAAGTGAAAGGATGGAAAAATATCTTTCAGGCAAATGGAAAGGAAAAGAAAGCCGGGGTAGTAATACTTATATCGGACAAAATAGACCTCAAAGTGAAGGCCATAACAAGAGATAAGGAAGGCCACTTCATAATACTAAAGGGATCAATACAACAAGAAGATATAACCCTGGTAAACATATATGCACCCAATGCAGGAGCACCCAAATTCATAAAAAAACTCCTGGAAGATATCAAAGGAGAGATCGACAACAATACAATCATAGTAGGGGACTTTAATACACCACTGACAGCACTGGATAAGTCCTCTAGACAAATAATCAGCAAAGATACAGCAATCCTAAATGACTCACTAGATCAGATGGACTTAATAGACATCTTCAGAACACTTCACCCGAAAGCCAGGGAATATACATTCTACTCAAATGCTCATAGGACATACTCAAAAATAGACCATATATTGGGTCACGAGCAAAGTATCCCCAAATTCAAGAAAATTGAAATCATAAAAAGCGTCTTCTCAGACCACGATGGCATAATATTAGAAATAAACTACAATAAAAACAACCCAAAATACTCAAACACCTGGAAGCTGAATAGCATGCTATTAAATATTGATTGGGTTACCAATGAAATCAAAGAAGAAATTCGAAACATCCTGGAAACTAATGACAATGAAAACACAACAATCCAAAACCTATGGGACACAATGAAAGCAGTCCTGAGAGGGAAGTTTATAGCTCTACAGGCCTATCTCAAAAAACAAGAAAAAATGGTAGTAAATCATCTAACTCTACAACTCAAAGAATTAGAAAGAGAGCAACAAGAAAAGCCCAGAGTGAGCAGAAGGAAGGAGATAATAAAGATTAGAGCAGAAATAAATGACATAGAGACCAAAAAAACAATACAGAAAATCAATGAAACCAAGAGCTGGTTCTTTGAAAGGATAAACAAGATTGACAAACCTCTAGCCAGACTCACCAAGAAGCAAAGAGAGAGGACCCAAATAAACAAAATCAGAAACGATAGAGGCGAAATAACAACAGACGCCACAGAAATACAAATGATTGTTAAAAAATACTATGGACAGCTCTACTCCAACAAACTAGACAACCTGGAGGAAATGGACAAATTCCTAGAAAAATACAACATTCCAAAACTCAATCAGGAAGAATCTAAATATCTCAACAGGCCAATAACTATGGAAGAAATTGAAGCAGTCATCAAAAAGCTTCCAGCAAACAAAAGCCCAGGACCAGACGGCTTCACAGGGGAGTTTTACCAAACATTCAAGGAAGAACTAAAACCTATCCTCCTCAGACTACTACAAAAAATTCAAGAGGAAGGAACACTTCCAAGCTCATTCTATGAAGCCAGCATCACCCTAATACCAAAACCAGGTAAAGACAACACAATGAAAGAGAATTATAGGCCAATATCCCTCATGAACATAGATGCCAAAATCCTCAACAAAATCTTAGCAAATCGGATCCAGCAGTACATCAGAAAGATCATACACCATGACCAAGTAGGATTTATCCCAGGGATGCAAGGATGGTACAATATCCGCAAATCAATAAACGTGATACATCACATAAACAAATTGAAAGAAAAAAACCACATGGTCATATCAATTGATGCAGAAAAAGCATTTGACAAAATTCAACACCCATTTTTGATAAAAGCTCTCAGCAAGGTGCGAGTAGAAGGATCATACCTCAACATAATAAAAGCCATATATGACAGGCCCACAGCCAACATCATACTCAATGGACAAAAACTAACACCATTTCCCCTAAGAACAGGAACAAGACAGGGATGCCCCCTCTCACCATTCCTGTTCAACATAGTACTGGAAGTGTTAGCCATTGCAATTCGGCAAGAAGAAGAAATAAAAGGCATCCAAATTGGAAAAGAGGAAGTAAAACTGTCCTTATTTGCAGACGACATGATATTATACATACAAAACCCTAGAGACTCCATCAAAAAGCTACTGGACTTAATACATGAATTTGGCAATGTAGCAGGATACAAAATTAACCCCAAGAAATCCGAGGCATTTCTATACACCAATAGTGAACTTTCAGAAAGAGAGATTATAAAAACAATCCCGTTTACCATCGCACCAAAAAAATTAAGCTACCTAGGAATAAACTTAACTAAAGAGGTAAAAGACCTCTACTCAGAAAACTACAGGACGTTGAAAAAAGATATAGAGGAAGACATAAACAGATGGAAGAACATACCGTGTTCATGGATTGGTAGAATCAACATCATTAAAATGTCCATACTACCCAAAGCAATCTATAAATTCAACGCACTTCCCATTAAAATACCAACGGCATACTTCATAGATCTAGAACGAACTCTCCAAAAATTCATCTGGAATAAAAAAAGACCCCGAATAGCTGCAGCAATCCTGAAAAAGACCAAAGTAGGTGGGATCTCAATACCAGATATCAAGATGTATTACAAAGCCACTGTTCTCAAACCTGCCTGGTACTGGCACAAGAATAGGCATATAGATCAATGGAATAGAATAGAGAGCCCAGAAATCGGCCCGAACCAATATGCTCAATTAATATTTGACAAAGGAGGCAAGAACATACAATGGAGCCAAGACAGTCTCTTCAATAAATGGTGTTGGGAAAATTGGACAGATATATGCAAGAAAATGAAACTAGACCACCAACTTACACCATACACAAAAATAAACTCAAAATGGATAAAGGACTTAAATGTACGACAGGAAACCATAAAAATTCTAGAAGAATCCAAAGGCAACAAAATCTCAGACATATGCCGAAGCAATTTCTTCACTGATACTGCGCCTAGGGCACTTGAAACGAAAGAGAAAATGAACAAATGGGACTACATCAAAATAAAAAGCTTCTGCACAGCAAAAGAAACCATCAACAAAACAACGAGAAATCCCACTGTGTGGGAAAACATATTTGCCAATCTCATATCTGATAAGGGCCTAATCTCCAAAATTTATAGGGAACTCATACAACTTAACAAAAGGAAGATAAACAATCCAATCAAAAAATGGGCAAAGGACCTAAATAGACACCTTTCAAAAGAGGACATTCAGAAAGCCAAGAGACATATGAAAACATGCTCAAAGTCACTAATCATCCGAGAGATGCAAATCAAAACAACAATGAGGTACCATCTCACACCTGTCAGACTGGCTATCATCAACAAATCAACAAACGACAAGTGCTGGAGAGGATGTGGAGAAAAAGGAACACTTGTGCACTGCTGGTGGGAATGCAGACTGGTGCAGCCACTATGGAAGACAGTATGGAGTTTCCTTAAAAAACTGAAAATGGAACTCCCATTTGACCCTGTGATCCCACTTCTAGGAATATATCCCAAGAAACCAGAAACACCAATCAGAAAGGATATATGCACCCCTATGTTCATAGCAGCACAATTCACCATAGCTAAGATCTGGAAACAGCCTAAGTGCCCATCAGTAGATGAATGTATTAGAAAACTGTGGTACATCTACACAATGGAATACTATGCTGCTCTAAAAAGGAAGGAACTCTTACCATTTGCAACGTCATAGATGGAACTGGAGAGCATTATGCTAAGTGAAATAAGCCAGTCAATGAAGGAAAAATACCACATGATCTCACTCATTCATGGATAATAGAGACCATTATAAACTTTTGAACAATAATAGATACAGAGGCAGAGCTGCCTCAAACAATTGTCAAACTGTAGCAGGAAGGCCGGGGAGGGTTGCGGGGCAGGAGGTAGGGGGGTAAGAGATCAACTAAAGGACTTGTATGCATGCATATAAGCATAACCAGTGGACATAAGACATTGGGGGATAGGGGAGGCTAGGGGACTGTCTAGGGCGGGGGGATAAAATGGACACATATGTAATACCCTTTGTAATACTTTAAGCAATAAAAAAAAAACAAAACAAAACAAAAAAAAACACGTAATATGCTAAGGCCGTTCAACTGCTGGCTATAACTTGTACTGACCACCGGGGGCAGGCAGTCTACCGGTTGGTCAGTTGCTATGATGTGCACTAACCACCAAGGGGCAGATGCTCCAACTGGTAGGTTAACTTGCTGCTGGGGTGTGGCCAATCGGGACTGAGCGAGACAAGCCGGATGCACCCTGGAGCCCTCCCACAGTCCCTCCCCAGCTGGCCAACATCCCACATCCCTTCCCAGCTCCAATCATGCACCGGTGGGGTCCCTAGGCCTGGCCTGCACCCTATTGCAATCTGGGACCCCTCGGGGGATGTCAGAGAGCAGGTTTTGGACTGATAGTGGAATGACCGATCACTATGACATGAACTGACCACCCGGGGGCAGATGCTCAACTCAGGAGCTGCCCCTGTTGGTCAGTGCGCTCCCACAGGGGGAGCACAGCTCAGCCAGAAGCTGGGCTCATGGCTGGTGAGCACAGCGGAGGAAGCAGGAGCCTCTCCGCCTCCATGGCAGCACTAAGCCATCAGTCAGACATCCCCTGAGGGCTCCTGGACTGCGAGAGGGTGCAGGCTAGGCTGAGGGATCCCGTCCCCCCACCCCCCACCCCAAGTGCACGAATTTAATGCACCGGGCCTCTAGTACAATATAAAAAGAATTCAGACTTTTCAGTCTGCAAATCTGAGTTGAATCAGCTCTGCCTCTAAACTGGCCTGTGGTGTTTATAAAGTTATATAAACTACCTACACCAGGGATTTTCCCATCTGTTAAAAAACATTAACACACTGTGCTTAGTGAATTAATTTAATTTTCTTATAACTACTCTCTGAATAAATCATCAATATTCTCCCCATGAAAAACAATGGAGACTTGGGCTGTCAGGTAACTTGTGTACAGTCATGTGGTTCTTAGGGTAGACCCAGATTTTGATCCTAGAATGTCTGACCCCACATACTTTTCATGACCCACTACCTCTACTGTTTTCCTGTCATATGGTTTTATTTCTAGGAGCAAAGGTGATACATCCATGTAACACCTTACAAGAATCTGGCACATAAGAGCTTCCCAGTATTAATTCTGCCCTTATTACTATTAGTATTAACATTACTAGTAAATATAATATCCCAAAGTCAACACCTATATGTTTTATCAAATGGTAACCATTTCTGTATCACTTATCTAATAGCATTTATACTGTCATGACATATATGTAACTCACAATTACCTGAAAATAATTTGTACTTATCTTTTTAATGTTTCCACATTCCCCTTTGTTTTCAAATTCTGCTTTTTTCTACCTCTTTTGAGTCCTTGCCACACTCCAGTTAATTAGAGGGACATCTCCATTAGATATTAAGATCCTGAAAGGCAGGGGTGATGCTGTATTCATCTTTATTTCCTGAAAGCTGAGCATAGCACTGCCCAGAATTAATATACAATGAATATCTGAAAAATGTATGGCTGTTTCCTCCCTAACAATTTCCACTTTTCAATTTTGAGGAGTAAGAAATCTAATTAAAAAACAAACAAACAAAACTCAACTGTTTGGAGATATCTAGAATTTTCACCACATTTGATTTTTTCTAAATATGAAGATTGGTTTTGAGAATATTTGAAGGTAAGAATAGGATTCTATTCTTTGTAAATAGGATTCTATTCTTTGTAAATAGGTTTATATTGACTTATTCATATCCTTGCAACAGCATAAAAGGGTCAACATCCAACATAAAAGTGAGAAGTGGTCCAAATGCTTGACTGCTTCCATATACAAAGTGATAAAATGATTATAAAATTTTCCTATTTATCAATTTATGTTTAGATGAAAGTGAATATAAATAAACCATCTACACAATTTTGTGATTACAGAAGTTCAAGTCTCTGAATCTTAGCCTCAATGCATATAAAAAGATCAAGGCCAATAAGCATGGTTAAAAGTGACGACTGGAACAGCTATAGAGCAATTCTACAGCTGCCCGTATATCTAAGTGTTCTCAAGAAATTGAAGCCTACATTAATTGTATTATATATTTACGTAAATATGTCATTTAATAAGCCTTAAGTTACAATAAAAGATCAGTAAGAAACATAAGAAAGAAAATGCAAGTGTCATTCACAAGAATGCTTGCTTTATGTTAGTGGAACTTAGATTTTTGACTTCACAGTAAGTTCCTAATTCAGAAGTTAGTTATTTAAAAGTTACTGTGTGATTATAGATTCTTATGTGACATAATGAAAGGAATGAAATTTCCAGAACATGAAGGCCTTTGGTTATATTTCTTGGCATATGCTAAAGAGAGGGTTATAAAGATCAGGGCTAGATATGGCATATGACATATGCCACAAAGAATAAAAAGTGTACCCCTCATTTCTAGTTCCTTAAGGCACAAGAAATTACCCAAGTATTGTAAACAGTTAAATGGACAGAAATCAATATATTCTAGCCATAAATAGGTTCAGCTTTAATTCAGGTTGTTAATGAATCAAAAATAATATTCATGGCATCATAAAGTCATTTGGGCATGAATGATCTCATAATTCTAGTTCTTCTGCTGACTCATGGTGCCACTTATGATGAACTAACCACACAGCAAACTCCCTCAATGTTTAGACTACTGACTTTTTCTTTCTTCCTAACTTCTATCCCTGTTATCTCAGCTTTAGACTGTTATGATTGATTCCCAATCCAATAGTGGCTCTGACATGTTGTTCCCTACTCCACACTAGTAGTCTATGATGAGTGACTTCTAAAATGCAACCCTGTTATAGCATCCTCTACCTAAAACATTCCAGTGGTTCCTCTTCCTTTTTGAAACAGACCCCATATTCTTTACATAACCCCTCCTTTGTCTACTTTCCTCACCTTGGCCTTCGCCATACACACACTTCCCTGCATCACCAATGTTCCAGCCACACTGGTTACCTAGTTATTACATTCCTGAATTTTCAAAGATGTTGTTCTGTCTGTAATACATTTTTCTTACTTGGCTGACTGCCCAGTATGTACTCATCATTTAAGGCTCAGTTTAAAGCATTAGCTCTTCTAAGAGACCTTTCTTAAAAACACCTGCTTCAAGATAGAATTTGAATATTCTCTTCCCTGAACCTGCACTTCACCCCATATCTACTTCTCTATAGTTCCTATCAAGTTTTTATTAGTGTATACATTGTGGTATAAGCCACTTACAGCAAGAATCCATCCTGCTTATTTACATTTATGTATTATGACAGGCATATGCATATACTTATTTGCTGAATGGATAAATGATCCAACAATACATTAAGTCCAACATATAAATTTAATTCCATGTGACCCTTTTAAAATATACCTTAGGTATATTGAAAGTCTCATAGAACTTAATAGTTCATACTAAATAAATGCCACATTGAGTCAAACCCAGTTCAAATCAATTCTGAAATTTTATGACACAGTTCCAGAGATCTGGAGGAAGGAGAGTCATTTGTCTTTTGTGCATAAATGTAACAGCAATATTAGATTCTGCCTTGCCATGCCATGTGTAAAGTTACCATGACACTTGGCAGAGTTCTTCCAGGCCAGCAGAAAACCATCTGATGCAGTTTTTAGGGAGTTTTTGAGAGCTCCCTGTTGGCATAAAAATCAAAGGAGACAAGCAGTATTCATCACTGTGAAATCTATTTGAACAGCTCTCTGTAATCTAGAATGGTCCTTCTCAAATGTGGTCCTATTATGGGGCCTGAAAGGTCAAAACTATTTTTATAATAATACTAGAATAGTAGCCACCTCTTTCACTCTATTGACATTTGCATCAATGGTAGAAAACCTTGGCAAATAAAACTTCTGGAGCCTTGGCACAAATCAAGGTAGTGGGCTTGAGAGACTGTAGTGGAAGGGTTCCCTGGTCCATGAAAAGGTGACATGAAAAATTCCCCCTACTCATCAGGAGAGATCATAGGGAACATTCTTTCTGAGTAGAGATGAGGTTGGAAAAGGGGGGATTTAAAACTCAGAAATCTGAGCCATGTGTGTTGGGGGCAATAATATTTATGCTACCTTTACATGTAATAGGAACTACAATATGAGAAAATAACATAAAAGTTTAAAACCTCTAAGGCCAAGATTAAAATAAATGAAAAACTGCCCTGTACATACACTTTTAACATGCATAATATTCACAGAACTCTTGGAAAAACAACTCCCACTTTGGATGAGCTCCAACAAAATGTTAAATATTTAAAAAATAAATGAAACACCATACAATACAAAACAAACTAACAAATAGAAGAACTAATATCTTAAAAACCTTAGATAACAGAATCATCTTAAAAGAGGCTATGGATTAAGGAAATTTTAAAGAATTAAGGGTGAATTTCAGTCAGATAGAAACTTGATCCTGGAAGAAAGTACTAAGAATAAAGAAGCAAAAAGTAAGCAAAATAATAATGATACAAAGGCCACCATGTTCATATAGCAAAATAAGTTACTCTAATTAGTTACTCTAATAATAATAACACAATTAATAATTGAGCAGGATTAGAGGAAACTGAAAATTACATGCATCTCCACACCTCTATGTTGAAATAGTTAAAACATTAACACAAAAGAGTAGGCAGTTGGAGATAAAATATTACCTTAATTACTAAAAAACCTGACATTTGAAAAAGTTAGGTTTCAACAATGGGTTTCTTTAAACAAAACCCCAGAATTGTACTTGCCCGCTGTCACAAGGACTACTTCTTATAGAAAATGTACAGAACAGAGGACCAGAGTGATCCTAATTGTGGGAAGTCAAGTCCCCAGGAAAGAAATAATTAAAAAAAATAAAAACATCTATGCTCTATGTACTCAGTTCCTCCCCAAATTTAACAGTAGGTCAGTTCTGTTTCCTCCTAGAGGTGGACTGGTAAAGAGGTGAAGAAACACATAGGTGTTACAAGTTAATTCCATAGGAGAAAATAACAGGAATATAAATTATGTATTTCATTACATAAATGATTAAATTAAAGGTATTTTTTTAAATTAAATCTTTATTGTTCAGATTATTACATTTGTTCCTCTTTCCCCCCCCCCCCCATAACTCCCATCCTCCCAGTTCCTGCCCCACCCCCCGCCCTCACTCCCCACCCACTGTCCTCATCCATAGGTGCACGATTTTTGTCCAGTCTCTTCCCGCATCTCCCACACCCCTTTCCCCCACAAGAATAGTCAGTCCATTCCCTTTCTATGTCCCTGATTCTATTATGATCACCAGATTATTTGTTCACTTGATTCTTAGATTCACTTGTTGATAGATGCATGTTTGTTGTTCATAATTTGTATCTTTACCTTTTTCTTCTTCCTCTTCTTAAAGGATACCTTTCAGCATTTCATATAATACTGGTTTGGTGGTGATGAACTCCTTTAGCTTTTCCTTATCTGTGAAGCTCTTTATCTGACCTTCAGTTCTGAATGATAGCTTTGCTGGATAAAGTAATCTTGGTTGTAGGTTCTTGCTATGCATCACTTTGAATATTTCTTGCCATTCCCTTCTGGCCTGCAAAGTTTCTGTTGAGAAATCAGCTGACAGTCGTATGGGTATTCCCTTGTAGGTAACTGAGTTTCTTTCTCTTGCTGCTTTTAAGATTCTCTGTCTTTTGCTCTTGGCATTTTAATTATGATGTGGCTTGGTGTGGTCCTCTTTGGATTCCTTTTGTTTGGGGTTCTCTGCGCTTCCTGGACCTGTAAGTCTATTTCTTTCACCAGGTGGGGGAAGTTTTCTGTCATTATTTCTTCAAATAGGTTTTCAATATCTTGCTCTCTCTCATCTTCTGGCACCCCTATAATTCTGATGTTGGTGCGCTTGAAGCTGTCCCAGAGGCTCCTTACACTATCTTCGTATTTTCGGATTCTTTTTTCATTTTGCTTTTCCAGTTGGGTGTTTTTTGCTTCTTCGCATTTTGAATCTTTGACTTGATTCTTGCGCTCCTCTGGTCTGCTGTTGGGTGTCTGTATAATATTGTTTATTTTAGTCAGTGTATGCTTAATTTCTAGTTGGTTCTTTATCACAAAATCGAGGGTCTCATCAGATTTCTTGAGGATCTCACTACATTTATCGGCGGTCTCACCAGTCTTTTCGAGGGCCTTACTAAGTTTATCGGCAGCTTCTAGACAGTTCTTGAGAGACCTTAACAGTGTGGTTTTGAGGTCTATATCTTCCATTTCTGACATTTGTGTCCTGTTTCTTTGTCTCCACATTTTTTTATCTTTTCTTGGTGCACCCCCTAGTGGTCTTTGTGCGCAGTCTTGTTGTAGTTAAGCCTTGATTGGTGTCGGCAATACCGGGGGTGATTTGACCTCCAGGCTAACTGGCTATGAGCAAATTAAAGGTATTTTTACCAGGAACAATAATACTAGAAAACAATGTTAAGATACTGAGACTTTGAGTCATGTGTATTAAAATTTTGAAGATGACTACTAAAAGGATGGAGGAGGATTCTAATTTATTAACCAATAGAGAAGAAATCAGGAATAGTGTGAATCCAATAATCCAAGAGGAAAATAAAAATAAGAAAGAAGGATTGATATATACAGAGAAAAAGAGAGAGACAAGGTGGAAGGAGAGAGAGAACATCCTGATCTATTAATAATCATAGGGTATTGCAAATTTTCTTTAAAGTTTTAAATTATTATCAAATAAAATGTTTTAAAATATTAAAACAGAGTTTACAACAGAGTTTGTAATGATTTTAAACACAAAAATAACACATCCTATATAATAAAGAGCTAATATGCAAATAGTCGTCACGCTCTCATGTCATCACGCTGTAATGACTCAGACCCTCAACACTGGGGAGAGAGGAATGGGAACCAGCCAGGCACAAATGAGCTTGCAAGAGAAGAATGGGGACCAGCCAGGCACAAATGAGCTCACAAGAGAGGAATGGGGACCAGCCAGGCTGCAGCCCAGGAGAGGGACAAGCTGCCTGCCCCATGGTCCCAGGTGCCAGCAGCTGTGCCTGTGCCTTCGGCTCGGGAGAGGGACAAGCCACATGCCCCGCGATCCCAGGTGCCAGCAGCTGGGGCTGCAGCCTTGGGGAGGGACAAGTCGCCCAACCTGCAGTCCTGGGTGCCAGCGCCTGCAGCTGCGGCCCAGGAGTGGGACAAGCTGCCCTCCCCGTGGTCCAGAGCACCTGCTGCTGCGGCCTGAGCAAAGCCGCCTTCCCCCAGTCCCCTGTGGCTGCAGCCAGCCCGGGTCCTGGGTGCTTGCAGCCGGCCAGAGGAGGAAATCCTGGGTCCTGGGTGTGGGGCAAGGTAGAGGCTGTTATGAGCAATCAGGCCAGCAGGGGAGCAGTTAGGGGCGATCAGGCCAGTAAGGGAGCAGTTAGGGGCAATCAGGCAGGCAGGCAGGCAAGCGGTTAGGAGCCAGTGGTCCCAGATTTCGAGAGGCAGTCGGACATCCCCCAAGGGGTCCCAGATTGGAGAGGATGCAGGCCTGGCTGAGGGACCCCCCATGCACGAATGTCATGCACTGGGCCTCTAGTTTATAGTATAAATAGTATAAAATCATGGGTGAGAAAGATATCACCAATTAAAGAATGATGATTTTGGAGAAGGAGGAAGCAAGGAAGAGAAGAGAGGAAAGAGAGAGACAGGGGAAGGCACAAAAAAGACGTCAATTGTCTTGTTCTTAATTAGGAAAAAATAAATTTGAAAAAAGAATGGCAAAAAGTTTATACTTAAAATAGGGTAAAAATCTCTTATATTTGACTCAGCATTTTCTATTTGCTATAATTCTTTATTATAGATTTTCAAAAATATATATAATATTTTCATGTTACAGAAAAAGGGAACTAATAAAGAGATTAAAAATTTCCTTCTGACATGGACAGTTCTCAAAGATATAGTCTTAATTGAAAACAGGTGCAGTTAATCATATATAGTACAATTCCATTTGAATCAGCATTTTTAAAGATATACCTGAAAGAAGGGACATAACACCATCAGAATGTGCAGTATCAGATACTCCATATTTGCTGATATCGCTTCCTGATGCAATAAAGTATATTGAGCAACCTTAACCTACAAAGTGTTCCTCTAAATGCCATGGAGAATACCACAATGGATCCACAACCTCTTCATTTTGAGTTTGTACTCTAACAAAATACTCAGATGAAGTACCCAGCAGTGATTGTCGATAATTTGAGGAGAACTTGGCATCATGTTGAAATCTTAGCAATAGGGAAGGGAGGTTCTAAACACTAAATCATGGAGGTATAAAGTTAATTAACTGAGAGCTCTAGAGCTATTTCTGAGGGTGACCAACAATAGTCAGGATGCACAAGGGAAATGATGACAGGTGATTTGATTTTGGTGAGGTCAACATCAAGGATGTAAGTGTTAAGAGAAAGGAAAATAAATAGTTTGTATCAGTCATAATTCCAAGAAGAAACATACATGATACTCAAAAGAATGATGGGCAAGAGTTTTGGAAAAGTATTGTTATAATTGTACTGAGGGATTAAGGAATGGTGAAGGTACCAGGGACAATGACAATGGGAAGCCATTGTCACCTAGATCTATAAGGGAAGTGCTACTGGAATATCACAAAAACAGTAGCCTTGGGAGCCTGAGAAGGTACCTGCTGCCAAAACTACAGCCTAGCAGGACAAAGCAGCAGACATGCGCATCCAAATGTTCCTCCTGCTCTCTAGTTGCCTGTCAGCACTTCCTTTTGACCAAATCCAATTAGAAAGCTGAGACAAAGAACATAGGCAACACATCATGAGAGACAAGGCACATGGGCATGACAGACAAGAGCTGAGAACAAATCTGGAGGGACAAATGGAAAATGACTAGGACACAAATAACAGAAAAAGTAAGGTTAATAATATAAATTTTGAGTAACGAGGGCAGGTCATTCTTGGACATTAACTCAGGGCAGACAGACACAATCAGACTACATGGTTCATCTGTTAGACAGTCTAAAGTCCATTGTATCTACCCATACGAATGATAGATAGCGAAACATAATGCCACCAGATAGTTGTACACATTGTTACGTGAATGACCGTGGGAGAAGTTTCCATTGACATCTATATGAAAGGGGCTCCCTGAATTGGTTTGTTCATGGCAGCCTTGATAACTCATTATCTAAATATTATCTAAAAAAGATGTAGGCTGTTTCATCTAGAGAGGTTTACTTATTTATAACCTTTATGTATAATCTTAATGGATAAGTCAGTATTCTTTAAAGATTTACATGTTGCCCTTTCCATTAACAATCTTAGAAGGTAACATAACAGAAAGTTCTCATAACATTAACATTGTGAATTCTAGTTAAGCTGGAATCCTGCTGTAGCATATCACATAAAATGACCCCTTCTGAAAAAACAGTTTTCAGGAATATTCTGTTTGAAATCATTCTAATTTATTTTTCTTTCTTTGAAAGCAAAGGAAAAGTTAACCAAGGCTCAGATCATCCCCATAGCCCATAACTTCATAAAGTGCAAGGATGATATCTGTAACTATATATCCCCAAAGTAGATTATCCTTATGAACCAGAAAGCATTTACAAATAGAAATAGCTATTTCCTTAAAATATATATATATATTGGTATGCCTGGCTGGTATGGCTCAGCAGTTGAGCATTGACCCATGAACCAGAAGGTCATGGTTCAATTACCAGTCAGGGCACATGCCTGGGTTTTGGGCTGGACCCCACAGGGGACATGCATGAGGCAGCCAATCAATGATTCTCTCTCAACATTGATGTTTCTATCTCTTCCCTCTTCTCCCTTCCTCTCTCTGAAATCAATTTTAAAAAATATATAGGTATGAATACTATATGTGGGGGAGGGTGTATATACATGCACACATGTGCACACACACACACACAAACACATACACACCCCTCACTATTTACCATGCTTCTTTCTTTCATAGGAGGATGAGCTAGCTTTATGAATCCTAGGAATTGAAGAATAACTAAGGCCTTCTGGAGTACATTATTCACATCCCTAGACATGAACAGGCAGCTGTCTTGACTTCTGAGTTCTACAAAGCTAAGTCACATTTGATCCAGGATTCTCAGATTCTAGATCACATTCACTCAGCTTTCTCTCCAGGGAAGTGCCCCCTATTCTGATTTAAGGGTACAAGTGAGGAATGGCTCTGAGTTATTTCTGTCTTCTCCCTAATTGACAACACTGTAAACTGATAACTCTCATGAGTTCAGTTTTGAGTATATGAACATTTATATAAGACAGGGACTCCTGGGAATTGAAGTCCTCCAGCAGAGACTCTGAGCTCTGCTACATTCTGACTCCCCTTAATAAATCCATTCTTCCAATAAATTCTCATTGAATATATACTAACTATGGAAGTTGGGCACTATGCAAACTTCCAGGAACTGAAACCTATCCTCCTGGACACTGTGCTCAGAAAACTGACAGTTGTCAACCGAAGATCATGGTCTATAACTCAACTGCTAACAGCAGTCCCACATTTTGAATGTGGTGAGGAGAGAGACTTTACTCAGTGAAAATGGCTGGGGCACCAAGAGGCTAGGGCAAGGCAGCCTGGGCTCCAATTCCCAGGAGATAACTCCAGCTCTGCAAGACTGGGTGAAATACAATCTTAAATGGAAATTGAAAGTGTGTTCCCTTGACGCAAAAGTAAAGCTGGCTTAAACAGAGAAGAGTGCCCACCCCTATCTCTCATTGGTCTATTTCTATGCAAATAAGGTCTCCAAATCCACTTAGTTTGATTAGTCCAAATAGCACTGTCTTGATTGGTCAGAATGGAGTCATTCTGATTTGTTGTGATGATGCAAAAGAGGATAGAGCTGCAGAGCCCTGATTGGCTGGGGCAGGTCTTCAAGTCATTAGTTGATTTGCAGCCTAGGAACTCCTTTATAAATGTGGGCCCAATGGGCAGGAACACAATGCAATAGGCAGGCAGCTGGGTGCAGCTTTTTCCTGAAACTTTAAGGCAGAAGACACCCGTTGGAAACAATGGCTACTAGACTCTAGTTATGAATTTTGGCCCAGTTAACCACAAGGAATTATTTTTTTACAGGGATATTCCTTCTTGGTGTCTACACAGTCTACTGGGGACAGCAAAACATGAACCAGTCGTACCTGTGCTGTGTCATGGTGTGCAAAAGGGAAAACAACACCTGTTTGGGCAATAGGAGGAGATAGAAGAAGGAGGAGAAAGGCTGTAGACCCTGAGCTGCAACTATGGATGGGTAAGGATGGTCAGACAGACAAAGGAGAACATGAGTCCAGGAAAAAGGGCCCCCACATGTAAAGACAGGGACATCTTTGCAAGCCTGGCAATTTTAGGGAACAAGAGTGTGAACATGAGGCAGGCAAATATCCGTGTCCTACAAAGCACAGAGAGAAATCACAATAGCTAGAGAGAAAATAAAAATGTCCCCACTTGAATGCTGCCCCCACATCAATCAATCATTGACCTTCCTCATTAACTAGGTCTTGCCACAGTGTTACTGCCAGACAGTAAAATATGAAAAGTATCAGTAGCATATTAACAGTATCTCAGCTTAGAGATTTGCACTGCATACATACAGGTCCCAAGAAAGAGAATTTGAGGTTCTAAGGTGGACTTTCAAAATTGTCATTATTATTGTCAATGGCTGTTTTTAAATAGAATGCTTTATGTATTCAAGAGTCTACTTTTCAAATAGTAGAATTCTAAATAAAGCATAATAAATTGTATAAATTAATTCTCATTTTCAGTGTGTCCAAGCTTTAGTAAGTTGTGTGGATTGGTTTGTAAGATCCAAGGGCCTCACACCACACCTGTTGAATTAGAATATCCACATTTTAACTCAGGGATAGTAAACTTTGTGAATCTGCTCTTCTTCATTGAAATCCTTTGATAAGGCACTGTGAGGGAGACTCAACACAAAGGCCCTCTGTAAAATGGAGGCCACTGTGTTGACTACGTCTGTGATCATACATCACCTGGGAATAGAGTGAATGACAAACTTGGTGTGGCTTTGACTGTATGAACTGGCAGGAGGTTCATCAGGGAGCTTCTCAGGTCCCCTTTAGCCCCAGGGCACTGAGTCTTTTTCTTTTGTTTTACAGTATTTCAAAGTTCTTACCCACAGATCAATGGCAGGAGTCAAAGGTCATAGAAGTACAAGAAAATGGAAACCTTAGATGTATCAAGCCAGAAGATGAGCATGTGGACACACACACACATGTGCACACACACACACACACACACACACACACACACACACTTTTTATTGAGCTCTTCTTGCCTCAGAAGCAGAGAAAACCACTAAATCATCATTTTGCTTTTTGACATATATCAAGTTTCTTGTATCCAGAGATAAAAGTAATTCAGCCTACTTTAGTTATCATAATTCAAGCTCAGTGTTTGTTAAAACCCAGGGATATTAAGGCTAAATAATTTGCCAACACCCAATTATTAAAATTTTTATTGAAATGCTTAAGTTGAGGGTCTTGAAACAAGGCCAACTACCAGTGCAGTTAGAATGTTCCTTAAAAACAACAACAACAACAACAACAAAAACAGAGACAGAAGAACCAAGATGCTGGCATAGGTAAATGCCCGTACTTGCTGCCTCCCACAACCACATCAAAATTACAACTAAAATACACCACAACTATCATCCAGAACTGTGGGAAAGCTGGCTGAGTGGAAGTACTACAACTAAAGAAGTAAGGAAGAAAGCACACTGAGTCTGGTAGGAGGTACGGAGGCGCAGAATGGGCTGGTCAAGCACCAGAGTGTGCCGCTCTTTTAATCGGGAAGGAGATCGCCTCTGTGGAGGCTGCCTGGAGGAGCGAGAGGTCCCAGCCCCACACCAGACCCCCAACCCACACAGAGCTGGGGAAAGAAATCCCTATGGGCAATAAGAACTACAGACTGTAAAAACCAGTGCGAGTTGGGGCTGAGTGACACATGGGCTGCTGGAGACTCAGCTGCTGCTCTTTAAAGGCCATCACTGTGAACTGAACTTACAAGTTCCTGCTTGCTCTGACCTCCAGTGAGCGGTGAGGTTCTGAAGGCCAGACACATATGAGGAGAAACTGGACTGTCTGGCATTGGGGCAGGAACTCGGGGGCAGCTTTCTTCCAGATGGAGGTGCTCACAGAGGTCATTGTTCCTGTGCTGGGACCTCCCTGGTGCAGGGCTTACTGGCAGCCATTTCTGTTTGCTCTGCCCTGGTGATTCCCTGAGACCCCGCCCCACCCAATTTACAACCCCACCCAAACTGTGCAAAGTAGCTTTTGCATATGAATGGCCTGTCCTTTCTCAGCCTAAAACCTGTCAAACAAGCTGCTGCTGTGTCAGGGAGCTCCAAAGCTATCAATAAAAGGCCCAAGGCTGGCACCAGCACAAGCTTGCCTTGCTTCACAGCTGTGCCTCACTTGGGCACTTCCAAACCCGATACAAAGAGGAGTAATTTGCAGATCTCTCTGTAGCACCTGCTGGGTGGCCCCAGGCAGTGGCTGACTTTGCACCTCCCTGGAGGCCCCACAGTGAGAGTACCAGTGGTTGGTGTGAGACCATACCAGATTACAACTCTTTTTATTTTTTTAAATTCTTTATTAGATAAGGTATTACTAATGTGTCCTCAACCCCCCCCCCCCCCATTAAACCCCCATTCCCGGCCCCCACTCAGGTTCTCATCCCCCTGTTGTCCATGTCCATTGGTTTGGCTTATATGCATGCATACAAGTCCTTTGGTTGATCTCTTCCCCTTGCCCCCTCCCTCCCCTACTTTCCCTCTGGGGATTAATAGTCTGATCGCTGTTTCTTTGTCTTTGGATCTGTCCCTGTTCATCAGTCTATGTTGTTCTCTATATTCCACAAATGAGTGAAATTATGAGGTATTTATCTTGCTCTGACTGGCTTATTTCACTTAGCATAATGCTCTCCAGTTCCATCCATGCTGGTGCAAAAGGCAAGAGTTCCTTCTTTTTTACCGCAGCATAGTATTCCATTGTGTAGATGTACCACAGTTTTTTAATCCACTCATCTGTTGATGGGCACTTAGGCTGTTTCCAAATCTTAGCTATGGTGAATTGAGCTGCTATGAACATAGGGGTGCATATATCCTTTCTGATTGGTGTTTCTGGCTTTTTGGGGTATATTCCTAGAAGTGGGATCACTGGGTCAAATGGGAGCTCCATTTTTAGTTTTTTGAGGAAACTCCATACTGTTCTCCACAGTGGCTGCACCAGTCTGCATTCCCACCAGCAGTGCACAAGTGTTCCTTTTTCTCCACATCCTCTCCAACACTTGTTGTTTGCTAATTTGTTGATGATAGCCATTCTTACATGTGTGAGATGATACCGCATTGTCGTTTTGATTTGCATCACTCTTATAACTAGTGACTTTGAGCATGTTTTCATATGTCTTTCGGCCTTCTGTATGTCCTCTTTCGAAAAGTGTCTATCTAGGTCCGTTTTTTTATTGGATTGTTTATCTTTCTATTGTTAAGTTTCATGAGTTCCCTGTAAATGTTGGAGATTAAACCTTTATCGGTGATATCATTGGCAAATATGTTCTCCCATGCAGTGGGTATTCTTGTTGTTTTGTTGATGGTTTTCTTTGCTGTGCAAAAGCTTTTTATTTTGATGTAGTCCCATCTGTTTATTTTCTCTTTAATTTCCATTGCCCTAGGAGCATTATCAGAGAAGAAATTCCTTCGGCATATGTTTGCGATTTCACTGCCTGTGGATTCCTCTAGTATTTTTATGGTTTCCCGTCTTACGTTTAAGTCTTTTATCCATTTTGAGTTTATTTTTGTGTATGGTGTGAGTTGGTGGTCTAGTTTCATCCTTTTGTATGTATCTGTCCAATTTTCCCAACACCATTTATTGAAGAGACTGTCTTGATTCCATTGTATGCTTTTGCCTCCTTTGTCGAATATTAATTGGGCATAGTGGTTTGGGTAGATTTCTGGGTTCTCTATTCTATTCCATTGATCTATATCAGTGGTTCCCAAACTTATTTGGCCTACCGCCCCCTTTCCAGAAAAAAATATTACTCAGCACCCCCTGGAAATTAATTTTTTTTAAATTTTAATGGCAATTAAACAGAAAGATATATGTATTAATGTTTCTACCTTTTCGTAAAATATAGTAAAGAAAGATGTGAATTAGAAACATTGAAGTTTGAAATTATGAAACTATTTATTGAACTCAGAATAGAAAGGTAATACAAAAAAAAGTTAAAACAAATGCACCTGTGGCCATCACTGATCCCCTGGATCGCTGCAGCGCCCACCAGGGGGCGGTAGCGCCCACTTTGGGAATCACTGATCTATGTCTGTTCTTCTGCCAGTGCAAAGCTGTTTTGAGTACAGTGGCTTTGTAATACAGTTTGATATCTGGTATTGAGATCCCACCTACTTTGTTCTTCTTTCTCAGGATTGCTGCAGCCATTCGAGATCTTTTTTTATTCCAGATGAATTTTTGGAACGTTCGTTCTAGATCTGTGAAATATGCTGTTGGTAATTTAATGGGGATTGCATTGAATCTATAGACTTGGGTAGTATGGACATTTTGATGATGTTGATTCTACCAATACATGAATATGGTATGTTCTTCTATCTGTTTATGCCTTCCTCTATTTCTTTTTTCAGTGTCCTGTAGTATTTCACATATAAGTCTTTTACCTCCTTAGTTAAGTTTATTCCTAGGTAGCTTAATTTTTTTAATGCGATGGTAAATGGGATTGCTTTTTTAGTCTCACTTTATATAAGTCCACTATTGGTGTAAAGAAATGCCATAGATTTCTTGGCATTAATTTTGTATCCTGCTACATTGCTGAATTCATTTATTAAGTCTAATAATTTTTTGATGGCGTCTTTAGGGTTCCCTATGTACAGTATCATGCCATCTGCAAATAAGGACAGTTTTACTTCTTCTTTTCCAATTTGGATGCCTTTTATTTATTCTTCTTGTCTGATCACAATGGCTAGTACTTCCAGTACTATGTTGAACAGGAGTGGTGAGAGGGGGCATCCCTGTCTTGTTCCTGTTCTTAGGGGAAATGGTTTTACTTTTTGCCCATTGATTATGATGTTGGCTGTGGGTTTGTCATATATGGCTTTTATTACGTTGAGGTATGAACCTTCTATTCCTATCTTGCTGAGATTTTTTAACAAGAAAGGGTGTTGGATTTTGTCAAATGCTTTTTCTGCATCAATTGATATGACTATGTGGTTTTTATCTCTCAATTTGTTTATGTGATGTATTACGTTTATTGATTTGAAGATATTGTACCATCCTTGCATCCCTTGGAAAAATCCAACTTGGTCATGGTGTATGATCTTTCTGATGTACTGCTGGATCCAATTTGCTAGGATTTTGTTGAGGATTTTGGCATCTATGTTCATGAAGGATACTGACCTGTAATTCTCTTTCATTGTGTTGTCTTTATCTGGTTTTGGTTTTAGGGTGATGCTGGCTTCATAGAATGAGCTTGGAAGTGTTCCTACCTCTCGAATTTTTTGGAATAGTCTGAGGAGGATAAGTGTTAGTTCTTCCTTGAATGTTTGGTAAAACTCCCCTGTGAAGCCGTCTGGCCCTGGGCTTTTGTTTGCTGGGAGCTTTTTGATAACTGCTTCAATTTCTTCCATAGTTATTGGCCTATTGAGATTTTTAGATTCTTCCTGATTGAGTTTTGGAAGGTTGTATTTTTCTAAGAATATGTCCATTTCCTCCAGGTTGTCTAGTGTGTTGGAGTAGAGTTGTTCATAGTATTTTCTAACAATCCTTTGTATTTCTGTGGGGTCTGTTGTTATTTCTCTTTCATTTCTGATTTTGTTTATTTGGGTCCTCTCTCTTTGTTTCTTGGTGAGCCTGGCTAGAGGTTCATCAATCTTGTTTATCCTTTCAAAGAACCAGCTCTAGGTTTTGTTGATCTTTTGTATTATTTTTTTTGGTCTCTATGTCATTTATCTCTGCTCTGATCTTTATTATTTCCTTCCTTCTACTTACACTAGGCTTTTCTTGTTGCTCTCTTTCTGTTTGAGTTGTAGGGTTAGGTAATTTATTCTCATTGTTTCTTGTTTCTTGCAGTAGGCTTGTAGAGCTATGAACTTCCCTCTCAAGACTGCTTTTGCTGTGTCCCATAGGTTTTGGATTGTTGTGTTTTCATTGTTGTTTGTTGCCATGATGTTTTTTATTTCTTCTTTGATCTCTTTGGTAACCCAGTCATTGTTTAATAGCGTGCTATTTAGTCTCCATGTGTTTGACTTTTTTGGATTGTTTTTATTGTAGTTGATTTCCAGTTTTATGCCATTGTGATCTGAGAAGATGCTTGATATGATTTCAATATTCTT
Source organism: Myotis myotis (assembly GCF_014108235.1). Taxonomy (NCBI): domain Eukaryota; kingdom Metazoa; phylum Chordata; class Mammalia; order Chiroptera; family Vespertilionidae; genus Myotis; species Myotis myotis. Next base: position 106,842,329 of record NW_023416335.1, read on the forward strand.
GAATTTGAAGAGATTTTGCCTGTGACCCAATATATGGTCTATCTTTGAAAATGACCCATGTGCACTTGAGAAGGATGTATATTCTTTGGCTTTGGGGTGAAATGTTCTGAAGAGGTAAATTAATTTCATCTGATCTAGTGAGTCATTTAGGATTGATGTTTCTTTGCTGATTTTTTGTTTAGAGGATTTGTCCAATGGTGATAATGGGGTGTTAAAGTCCCCAACTATGATTGTGTTGCTGTCAATTTCTCCCTTGATCTCCTCCAGAAGATTTCTGATGTATTTGTGTGCTCCTATATTGGGTGCATATATGTTTACCAGAGTTATTTCTTCTTGTTGGATTGCTCCCTTTAGTATTATGAAATGGCCTTCTTTATCTCTTTTTATGTCCTTCAATTTGAGATCTAATTTGTCAGATGTAAGTATTGCTACCCTAGCTTTTTTTCTGCTTCCATTCGCCTGAAAAACCTTTTTCCATCCCTTCACCATCAGTCTGTGTGAGTCTTTTTTTCTGAGGTGCGTTTCCTGCGGACAGAAGATATATGGGTCATGTTTTCTTATCCACTCAGTTACCCTGTGTCTTTTGATTGGGGCATTTAATCCATTTACATTTAAAGTTATTGATAGATACTTGTTAGTTGCCATTTTCTTTACCCCTGTGTTCCTTCTTTGTTTCCTATTTTTTTCTTTTTATAGCAGACCCTTTAGCATTTCTTGCATTGCTGGTTTGGTGGTAATAAACTCCCGAAGTCCTTTTTTGTCTGTGAAGCACCTGATTTGACCCTCAATTTTGATTGATAGCCTAGCTGGGTACAGTATTCTTGGATTCAGACCCTTCCTTTGCATGACTTAATATATTTCATTCCATTCCCTTCTTGCCTGATGTGTTTCTGTTGAGAAATCAGTTGCTAGTCTGATGGGGGATCCTTTGTAGGTGACTTTCTGTCTCTCTCTAGCTTCTTTTAAGATTCTTGCTTTGTTGTTGGTGTTTGTCAATTTAATTATATTGAGCCTTGGCATCAGTCTTTTCTTGGGGTTCATTTTGTTTGGGACTCTGTGAGCTTCTTGGATTTGTGTGAGTTTTTTCTTCCCTATATCAGGGAAGTTTTCTGTCATTATTTTTTCAAATAGGTTTTCTATTCCTTGCTCAGTTTCCTCTTCTTTTGGCACCCCTTTTATGCAGATGTTGTTTCATTTCATGTTGTCCCAGAGTTCTCTTAGGCTCTCCTCCTGCTTTTTAATTTTTTTTTTCTAGAAGCTGCTCTGCTTGGGTATTTTTTCCTACCTTGTCTTCTAGCTCACTGATGCAGTCCCCTGCTTCTTCTAGTCTACTGCTGATGCTTTCTATTGTGTTCTTTATAGTAGTGATGTCATTTTTCATTTCTTCTTGGTTTTTCTTCATTTCCTCTTGGTTCTTAGACATATTGTTGAATTTGTCTTTCATTCTTTTCATCCACCTTATGACCATTTCTCTGAATTCTTTCTCTGACAAGTTGCTTGCCTCCATTGCCTCCATTTCGTTTACTTCCTTTTCTGGCAATGCCTGTTTTTCTTTCCTATGAGGGCTGGTTCTTGGTCTCCCCATGATCTCTCTTCTCCAGGTGTTTGGTTATGTAGTTCTCTCTCTGTTTCAGGCGAAATCTGACCTTTCCATGAGGAGAAGCAGGACTCCGTGTAGTCGCGCTGTCCCAGATCCGGTGTTTCCGGGTTAGCAGCCGATCTCTGGATGCCGGGTCTTTGGATGTATATGCTTCCAATAACATCCACCCAGATTACAACTCTTCACATCCAAAGCGACACACTCAAGGGGCAGTCTTAGTGAGCACCAAAGCCTTACTGAAGCCAGTCCTGACTCATAAAGTTGTCTCTTGCACAGCAGCTTTCCTACTGTAGTCCCAGCTGGTTCCCACAGCCTGGAAGTCAATTCCTCCCAGTGACACCAACAGCAATCAAGGCTCAACTACAAAAAAACTGTTCACACAGCCCACAAAGGGGTGCACCAAGAGTGCCCACCTCAGGTGATTTGGGAGGCTGAGCCACTGGGCCCTATAGGACACTTATTACACAAGGTCACTCTATCAACTCAAGGAGACTTAGTAGCTGCCCAATACATGGAAACAAACACATGGAAGCAGCCAAATGCAGAGACAAAGAAACATGTCACAGATGAAAGAAATGGAAAAATCAAACTACTGGATATAGAATTCAAAGCTACAGTTATAAGGTTACTCAAGAATCTTCTGGAGACCTCTGAGGAACTTAGTGAGACCTTCAAGGATCTGAGTGAGAATGCCAAAAAAAAAAAAAAAAAAAAAGGAAAAGGACCAGTCAGAAATTAAGCATACACTGACTGAAATAAAGAATAATATACAGGGATTCAACAGTAGACTAGAGGATCCCAAGAATCAAGTCAATGATCTGAAATACAAAGAAGCAAAAAACACCCAACCAGAAGAGCAAAAAGAAAAATAATTCAAAAATATGAGGATAGTGTAAGGAGCCTCTGGAACAACTTCAAGTGTACCAACATCTGAATTATGGGGGTGCCAGAAGAAGAGAGAGAACAAGATATTGAAAACCTATTTGAAGAAATAATGACAGAAAACTTCCCCTACCTAGTGATAGAAATAGACTTAGAAGTCCAGGAAGCACAGAGAACCCTAAACAAGAGGAATTCAAAGAGGACAACACCAAGACACATCATAATTAAAATGCCAAGGGCAAAAGACAAAGAGACAACCAGCATGAGAAAAACAGTCAGTTACCTACAAGGGAGTGACCATATGACTGTCAGCTGATTTTCTCAACAGAAACCATGCAGGCCAGAAGTGAGTGGCAAGAAATATTCAAAGTGATGAATAGCAAGGACCTACGACCAAGATTACTCTACTCAGCAAAGCTATCATTCAGAATTGAAGGTCAGATAAAGAGTTGCACAGACAAGAAAAAACTAAAGGAGTTCATCACCACCAAACCAGTATTATACGAAAAGCTGAAGAGTATTCTTTAAGAAGAGGAAGGAGAATAAAAAGGTAAAGATATTCCATAAATGAGTGAGATATGTGATACTTATCTTTCTCTGACGGGCTTTTTTCACATAGCATAATGCTCTCCAGTTCCATCCATGCTGTTGCAAATGGTAAGAATTCCTTCCTTTTTACCACAGCATAGTATTCCATTTTGTAGATGTACCGCAGTTTTTTAATCCACTCATCTGTTGATGGGCACTTAGGCTGTTTCCAAATCTTAGGGGAGAGATCAACCAAAGGACTTGTATGCATGCATATAAGGCTAACCAATGGACATAGACACCAGGGGTGTGAGGGCATGAGTGGGTGCCGGGAGCCGGTCCATGCTTGCTGTTTCAAGGGACCTGGCATATATGGCATACTGTTCTTAATATGTTTGCTCACCTTCTTGGCACTATGTGTTTTAACCAAGGTCTCTGAGAAAGGTTGTTTCCCCAGGTAGGGATTTTCCCCTGAAGTTAGGGAGGGAATAAAGCCTCTTAACTAGTGCCAGGTGGGTAATTAATCACTTTAACTACGAGCAATCATGCTTAAGCTACATAATCTTTACTCCCTGGAATGGAGATAAGAAACGCCCTAACCTTTGTAATAGAGATTGATAGGATTGAATCAACTGGTATAAATACAGATGTAATAAGACAGTAAGACACAGAACTTAGAATACGGAACCAAGAGAGACAGAACCTAGGCACAGAACCTACACAGAACATTCTCTAGAGACAGAAGAGCTTCGCTGGAGAGAACATGGCAAAGGTTCCTGGACAGAAACTGGCCTCAGAACCTAGAGACAGAACCTAGCGAGAGAACATGGCAAAAGATCCTGGACTGAACCTGACTACAGAAATTGTCAAGAGAACCTGACTAGAACCTGGTAACTGAACCTGGCTGGAGAACCTGGACAGAACCTGGCTGGAGAACCTAGCAAGACAACATGGATACAGAACCTGGCTGGAGATCTGAAGCAGAACCTCTCTGGAGATCCAGACCAGAACTTGGCTGGAGATCCTGGCTGGGGATCCTGGCTAGGCTGCTGATCAACTGAACGCTGTCTCTGTGTCATTCCTTCTTCGCCGACTCCATCCACACCTTTGGGGACCCCTGGACCCGCTGGAGCTGGACTCCTGCAAGTGGGGGGGTGTGGGAGCAATAGGGAGATAAGACCACATATATAATACCTTAATCAATAAATAAAAAAAGGTAAATATAAAAAATTATGAACAACAAAGTGACAACAAATAGATATCTATTAACAAGTGAATCTAAAAAATAAATGAATAAAAAATATGATGAACAGAATAAACTGGTGAATGGAATAAAAGCAGGTGCATGAAAATAGAACAGACTGACGATTCTCTGAGGGAAGGGGATAAGAGGGGGTTCGAGAAGAGAATAGACAAAGGTCTTATATGCATGTATGCATTACCTATGGACACAGACAATAGGGTGGTGAGGGCCTGGGATGGGGTGGGAACTGGATGGAGGGGAGTTATGGAGGGAAAAAAGAGGGGCATCTGTAATAATCTCAACAATAAAGATTGAAAAAAACCAGAACCCTAGCTGGTTTGGCTCAGTGGATAGAGCATAGGCCTGCGGACTGAAGGGCCCCAGGTTTGATTCCAGTCAAAGGCATATGCCTGAGTTGCAGTCTTGATCCCCAGTAGGGGGAAATGCAGGAGGCAGTGAATCAATGATTCTCTGTTATCATTGATGTTTCTCTATCTCTCTCCCTTCCACTCTGAAATCAATAAAAATATAATAAAAAGTAAATAAAAATAAAAATATTTTTTAAAAAGAAGAAAAATGCAGAAAGATGTCAGAGATATTTTAAGGGCCTTAGAAGGTGGCACCATGATTAATCAGACCACCTCAACCAAGTAAACTGAGTGAGGATCCTGAGGCTTGGGAATTCTGTATGTCCAAAGGTGGGGACAGGACTAGGGGTGGAGGTGAAACCCAACAGAACCAGGAGCCCCTGACAGAATTAACAAGGCCAGATGGGCACAGGCCTCACCTAGCAGTATAGAGGGACAACTACTGTGAAGCATTTGAAATTTGGAAACTCCTCCTGCAGCTTTAAAACCCTCTCTTTAAAACTGTCCACAACTTTATACAGAAACACAGCCTTGGGGAAAACAATGTTCAAGCTGAAAGGTACAAGAATAAGACAGAGCAGCCTAATTAAGCAGATTGCAATCTGTTCCTTTCTGGGCTGCCTTCCCTGGATCACCATTAGGTCACTTATAATCTTTCCTTTCAATGAGACTGGAAACTGGGGAGGGTGGAAGGAAGGCAGGAACTCAAAGCTTCAAATAGCCCCAATCTGCTCTAGTCCTCAGTTTTAATTGGGAAACCACCAGAATTTAGACTCCTCAGTCTCTTCCTACTTAAAAGTTTCTGAAATTGTGACACTAGCAACCTGAGAAGGAAGAACTCTCAGCCAGGCTGGCTGTGCATGTGTCCAAATGGGGAGGCTGTCAAGTGCTAAGATTTATATAAATGAAGGCATTGTGTGTTCAAAAGGAGATTGGTATGTGTGATCTCAGCAGTACTGATTTACCTTTTCCACATGATAACATTCATTAAGTAAAATAAGTAAATGTTGGTATGTTCCTCCTCTTTCAATTGTCCACAGGTAAAACACAGGGCAGCCATCACTTGGGTATAACTTCCATCCATTATCAATGAGCTGACACAAAACCCATTTTCTTATCACCATTACCTGAAATGACTTATGATTACAAAGCACAAAACCACTATAAGTTTCATTGACATTTTTTGGGGTGGTGGGAAGTTGCATTTGCCTTACAGTTCAAAGGGCCAAAAGCAATTGAGAGGCAGCTACTCAGCGACAAGATGTTTAATGCTTGACTCTACCATCTAATTAAAATCCACACTGACCCACACTGTGTTTTCTTCTGAGCCAGCCGTCATCTATTTAACGCCCTGAACCTGTAGACCGTCAATGATTTGTAAAATCAGGAACTTTTATAACAACCCCATGCTTTAAGTCACTTAATTGTGACTGAATAGTTTTGCTGATTCAGCCAGTTGGGTATCCATCTAGTACTTTTTCTTATCAAGCTGAGATGTTTTAATGAGTCATGCCATTTTCCATTCAGGATACTAGCAAGGAGTCATTGCTGAATCAACTTAGGGCAGTTTTCTCCTAACACAATCATCAGGATGTGCCTATAAGTTATCAAGTGGAACCTGACATTCAAGGCTTTGTGGTCACCATCTGACTATAGTGTCTGAAGGAAGAATGATGATGATGAGACATTCACTTGGAACTTTTGCTTTTGTAAATCCTTCTGTAGATGGGTAGAGACCTTCATTTTCACAGACTACTCATTTTGGACATGAGAAAACTATTAAACAGATAGATTAATTACCCCAATTAATCAATTTTAAAGAGCTTTCCAACACTATCTGTGGGGCTTCCCTCCCCTGAACCCTACGGCTTTGGAATAGCATTTGCCCACAGCATGTTGTTTTCCTTTGTCAGTTGTCCCAGAAGACTGTACCCTCCTAAAGACCAGAGACCTTGTGTTACTCATTTGTTTGTATATGCAGCACCTAATAATATCTGACACCAGTATTTGTTGAAGTGCACAGGGGGCTGGAACAAAAAGTAGGTCTTTTGATGATGGTGGGACCTTAAGAGAAAGATCCCTGGAGTAGAAACAATATAGATGCTCCCATGCTTCCATCCCTACTGAGATATATAAACCATAAGTTAATCGGATCATGTTGACCAGTTTTCCTGAAGAGACCAGAGTTAGAAAAGGGAAAAAGGTTTGTGAGGTGAGTAGCTGGAGCAAAGCAGGCAGGCAACAGATCTCTTTATTGAACCTATCTCTGAAGATAGCAATTTACAATCTAGAAACACACATGTGCTTCTTCTTTTGCCTTAGACTTTGAGAGATGAGCCACAGAATGATTTAGGGAAGAACCCTGAATTGCAAAATTTAGGTGTCATATTCAGTTCTGCCACAAAGTGCTGCATGACTTCAGGAAAGCTACTTCACTTTGTAAAGCCTCAATTTCCGTAAGTTTATAAGGAAGAGTTTGAATTATGTCATTCAATACACATCTACCAAGCACCTGCCATGTATTAAAAGTGTTAGTGATAGGGGCAGAAATAGAATATTGGGTACCAGCTATAATTGTAAGAAATATTAATCATACTCTGTTACTGTGGTTGTTTTGTTCTGATTAAATAAGGCACATGCTAACCTGGCTATGAGTTGCATGTGGGACCTGGAAGCTCACCTAGAAATACAGCCCATACTCTATATCTGGGAGCTGCCTATTATTATGGAAAGATTAACAACCTTGTTGCAGAAACCAGAGCCTCCAGCCCTTTGCATATTGCCAGCCTTTTGAAAACCCCTCAGCCCTTTGTTTACCCACAGGCCTTTGCAAATGCCCAACCAGCATTACCTGTATACTGCCCATTTAGCACACCCTTTTGCCTACTTCCCCATGTAATCTGTGTCCTTTTACCCTGTATAAGCAGATGGCTTATGGTGGGGTGCAGAACAGATTTTTGTGGATGACCTGCTCTCCCATACTGCCAGCACCAATGGAATACATGCTCATATATGATTCAACACTGTCTGCTTAATTGGCTCAAGTAGTGCCAGGCAGCCCAGACCCATTGATTGTCTGGTTACATGTTCTGGTGACCATGAATGGACATAAACAAGGGACTCCTCTGGGGTGAGTACTGGGGATCCCACTTGCTGCCTGGACTGGGGGTTCCTGGGGCTGAGGCCTAGACTCTTATTTTCAGTGCTTCCAGGAATTTTCCTGTTTTGAGTCCCCCAGTAGCAGCCTCAGCAATCCCTGTTGTCTCACCTAAGACCTAAGTTGAATCAAGATTTTTTTATGACAGGAGGAGGAATCAAACATTTTCATATGTTATGAGAAGCATTTGCTGTCTCTTGTCTGGGCTTCTTTGTAAGGCATGCATTTACTGGACAAGCCAGATTAGGTCTGGGTGGCAAGAGACCTCCAGTGGTCCTTGCCTGGTCTCTGAGTCCTTAGCCTGATCCACTCTGCTTTAGTGATTTTTTTTTAGTGCAGGGCATTCTGAGGTTTCTTTGGCTGGACAGACAAGGAGCACGGTGTAAAGCTCTTGTCTGTAGGATGTGCGCACCTGTAAATATTGTATATAAGAGTGTTTCTGTTGATTGCTGTTTTGTGTCTCTTTGTTGTTTGGTTTGTTTAAAGATGGGGCACATCCACTTTGGGAAGCCAAGCTACTTGTGGCAGGCTAATCCCATGTCAGGGGTTGCAGGAATTTTCCAGGAGCTGATGAGAATTCTCAAATTTGGGGACCCTCCCTGCTCTTTCTCTCAAGATATCAGCCACCAGAATCTCTTAGCTAGAGAGTTAATGTCTGTCTATCTATAATGTAATTTTGGTTACTGATGTTCTTTGCTTGCTTTCTATCTTTTGGAGACTTAGTTTGCTCTTAGCCATTTTATGAACATAGGGAATCTTCTGTCTGCTGTGTGGACTTTGTGCCACTCAGAGCCAAAGGTCATTTGCTGTGCTGGGTTAGTGTGAGATGAGATTCTAAAGCTAAACTCCCAGCCCATCCTTTATAGAGTGCTCATTTATTTATGGTAAGGTTTTGGTTTTCTTTTGTAAAGATAGAGAACATTCACATTAAAGCCACTGGAGGCCCTTGAGTTATCCCTTTTACAAAATTTTCCAAGAAAATTCTTTGGGCAATAATAATTGGCTTTATAATCTCAAAGTTTTAAGATATAATAAATAAATATAACTAAAATGAAAGGTTTATGATAAAGCTTCTCAGTGATAATTATATATGCCTAAACACAGTTTTCCAAAGTCTTTAGTAACTTTAAACTTTGGAGTTTTCTGGGTTAAATAGTAGAAATTATTAAATATCTAGGTATTTTGAAATAACAGGATACTGAAATATTAGTTAATCCAAGTTTGCCTACTTTTGGATTTTTATTACAGAGAATCTAAAGGATAGATTTGAATCTGTTAATGAATATGCCTTGTATTTTATTTGAAATATATCTCTTAAAAATATGAATGCATTGCTAATCTAAGAAATGCTAAGGACTTACTTGTCACCTAAAATGTAAGGTTTCTAAGAGTTAAAAATTCTAACTAATTGGAAATAAATTGTATGTTTTTGGTAATAGAAGGCATGAGGTAGGGGATAAAAAAAAAGAAGGGAAAAAGAAAGTCAGTTGTTCTAAAGCTGAAAGGGTTAAAAAGGTTTGTGAAAGTTATAAAAGGATTGTAAAGAGAAATTATAGCTAATCTGAATAATAAATGTAATTAGATAAATGAATCTAAAGTAAGCTAATACAGAATTTGTTTAGTACTTTTCCAGTCTGTTAAAAGGAACAACAAAAAAAGTTTTTCCTGTATTTGCCTAGGAAGCAAAAGTTCTATAAATTACTTAAATAACTATGTATCATGTTATTTTAATCAGATAATTAATTACTTTAAAAACGTGATCTTAATTGTGGGAACTGAAGTTTTGCTAACTTGTTTGTGTTAAATACCATTTTGTCACTTTTAATGAATAGTCTATCTAATACTGTTTCATAATAATAACTAAAGGCTTGGTGCACAAAAATTTGTGCACTCAGGGGTGTCCCTCAGCCCGGCCTGTGCCCATTTGTAGTCCAGGACCCCTTGGGCAATGTCCACCTGTCGACTTAGGCACACTATTTGTCTATTATTAGGTAGGATGATGACATATAATCTTATGGTAAAATAAGTTTGACAACCATCTCAGGTTTGAATTTTAAGAAACTTTTTTTTTTTTTTAACCTAGAATTGGTTTTAGGTCATTCCAATAGGCCCTGGAGTGCCTTAAGGATTTGTTATCTCTCTTTATAAAGGAAAGTTTTATACTTATGGTACATGGGAAGATTTGCCAAATAAAAATTAATAACTATATTTTATTTACATATGCATAGTTTAAAAGTGGATTCTGATATGCTTTCATTTATAATTCTGTTATTTGAGAATATTGTATTTTGCATAAAGGACAAGATTCCAAGTCATTTGCATTATAATCAAATCCATAACTGTGTCATTTTAAATTTCTTCTTGTCATTTAGAAACAGTCACTGCTTATTATAATGCATTTGGAAAAATTTTACATCTGAAGGGATCCATGGAAAGGACTCTGGCATTTTCAGATCATCCCCTCTGAACTGGATGACAATTATTAGAAGTCTATAGAGTGTCTGGATTAATAGAAGTATTGGCAAGAAAAATCAGGAGAAACAAAATAAATTTGATTATGGGACTGAATGAACTGAAAATAATTATATAGATTTTGTAACTTTTGTTGAAAGTATTACTGATTTTTAAAATTTCTGCTTTTCAGATATAAGGAAGCATTTTTAAAGAAATTTGGTAAATTATATATTTTTCTCCCTATCATATCCCTCCAGAATTTGATAATTCTTTCTTTTTTTGGGGGGGGGGGGCAATTCTTAATGAGTGAGTCCTGGCAATATGTTTCTTTCCATGAATTCAGGAAGGTGAGTTTCCAATTGTGGTTTTATTAACAAAGACTTTGGAATATTGTGTCTAACATGCCTAGACTCTGGATGTAACCAGAAAGCTTTAAGGAATGAAGCCAATAAACGCCTCTTGGAAAAAGCCTGGTATCTTCCTTGGTCAGATGGCTCATGCAGTCTTTCCAGGTAAGGAACAAAGGTTGCTTTCCTGAGATATGGCAAGCAAGGAACCTCAAGATATCATTGGGGTCCTCAAGAACTTGAGGAATTCACCCAAGTCTACAGGTATTACAGTCAAACATGATGGCAACTAGGTGGCTCAGCTTCTTTGCCCTGTTTGGCTAAATAAAGCTCAATCATGAGATCACAGCAAAGTATATAGTTTATTAAAAAAACACTATATGATCAATTATCATTCTTATTGTTTTCATGCAAACAATCAGGCCATATTATAACTAGGCTTAATGCAGTAAATAAGTTGGTCTTAATTTTGCTCTTCAATAAAAATGAGGGTGATTTTAGGAGGAAAAATTATGTTTCAATAGGGAATTATTAGAACTGAAGTTTTTTCCTTCCACCAGACCATTTGTCCTAATTCTTGTTCTAATTTTTGCCCAATAGTACTAAGTTTTATAACACAGTCTGTTTGCACCAGGTTACAAGCCTTACTTGCACTTAGGGAATACCATCTCTAGACATCATTTCCACCTCCTTCCATGCCCAGGCCTCATAGTCTCTCTGAAAGAGAACAAGGATCTCTTGGCACAGCAAGAAAACTTTGTTCCTCCTGAGCATGAAGTAGTTTCAGAAGAGATCCTACACCCCTTTTTATGCAAGAATTCAGAGCCAAGATCCTTGAGGGGTGATGTGGTAGGCACTTAGACAGACATAAGCATCCTTATACCTTAGGATGACTGACAGTCTTTATGCTTCAGAAACATCACAGGGTCCAAACCAAAAGAGACCTTCTCACAACCGTGATACCAAACTGCAATGATGATCTCCACATGTGGAGCCCTGCTGAATATATTGCTTTAACCATTTTTATTATGCTGATAATGGTAGGCTCCCTTAATGTAGAAGTGACTCTGCTGGCTTGTAGCATGCTAAAAGCCCTGAATGCCACCGCCAGGGTTATATATGGGATAAATCAAGAGCTGAGCCAGGTCAGGGAGGCATTTCTAGAGAATCAGGCACAATAGATTATTTGCTGTTGTGGCATAACTGTGATCATGATGAATTTGAAGGAATGTGCTGTTTTAATCTTTCTGACAATTATCAATTGATAGAAAACAACATTCAACAAATTATGGAAGCCATCTCCAAAGTAAAACAACGAGAAAGGATTTTTGGATTTTACTAATCCAACCTAATTTCTTGGCTACTCAACCTGTCTGGGTTGCAGGAATTCTTTTTAATTTTTCTCCTGTTTATTTTTTGTAGTCTGATAGCTTGCTGTTTGCTGTATTCAATGTCTTCCTCTTTAAATCCTGCATTCACTGTATTCCTTCCTTGGGAACTACTTCCTTTTTTAAAAAATATATTTTATTGATTTTTTTACAGAGAGGAAGGGAGAGGAATAGAGAGTTAGAAACATTGATGAGAGAGAAACATCAATCAGCTGCCTCCTGCACACCCCCCACTGGGGATGTGCCCACAACCCAGGTACATGCCCTTGACCGGAATCAAACCCGGGACCCTTCAGTCCGCAGGCCAACGCTCAATCCACTGAGCCAAACTGGTTAGGGCCCTGGGAACTACTTTCAAGGCAAAAGCAAATGCAGGATGAGGTTTTTCATCTAAAACTAATCTCATAGATATGAGATGACAAAAATAGCAATGGGGAAATGAGAGGGGCAGAAATAGAATATTGGGGACCAGCTATAATTGTAAGAAATGTTAATCAAGCTCTGTTAACCAAGATTGTTTTGTTCTGATTAAAGAAGGAACATGTTAACGTGGCTATAAGTTGCATGTGGGAGCTCATCTGGAAATTTGGTCCATCCTCTACCTCTGAGAGCTGCCTATTATCATGGAAAGATTAACAACCTTGTAGTAGAAATCAGAGCCTCCAGCCCTTTGTATATTTCCCGCCTTTTGAAGACCCCCCTCCCCTCACAGCCTTTTTATCCACAGGTCTTTGCAAATGCCCAACCACAATTCCCTGTATACTACCCATTTGGCATACCATTTTGTCTACATCTCCATGTAATCTGTGTCCTTCTGCCCAATATAAGCAATTGGATTATGGTGGGGTGCAAAGCAGATTTTTGTGGATGACCTGCTGCTCTCCCATACTGCTGGCAAAATTGGAATAAATGCGCATATATGATTCAACCTTGTCTCTACTTAATTTGCTTAAGTAATGACAGGCAGACCAGACCCATTTGTTTGTCTGGTTACACTAGGGTTTGTCAGTGATTAAAACAAACAAAGCTCTGTCTTCTAGGAGTTCAGCTTTTGGGGAAAATACACAACAAGTAAATAGCTACAGTTTTTGACAAGTGATAAATGCTATAAAGACAAAGAAAGACATGGACAACATTAAAAATACAGTAAACTTTCTGGGTTTCCATGAAAGAAATATCATGAATTCAATCACACAGAATTAAAACTGAAACTTGCCTTATTGATTATCTGGCCCCACATTTAATTTTATAAACAAGGACCATGAGTTTGAGGTAGATGGGTAGATAGGTAGGTAGGTTAATAGGTAAGTAGATGGATGGATGGATGGATGAATGGATGGATTATAGAGAGATGATAGAAAATACATGATAGATAGGTAGATAGATGATAGATATACAAATAGATGGACAGATGGATGGATGGACAGATAGATTATATATCATTCTTCTTCCCAGCTTCACTATCAGTGGCCTAGTGACTTCATGTTGTAACTTAAAATCAGTCATGGTGGAGTAGGTACACCAAGGAAATTGGCAAATGCTACAAATCAGGGCCTTTTAAATATTTCCATTGTTTTGGAGAGCTAGTTGTTCAATTGTAACCAGCACCCCCCTGATCTGAAGGTTCTTACCAAGTCCCTACCACTGAGATTTTGCACTATTTTATTTATGAGGAAAGTTAATATCTCGTCTGAGAACTATCATGACTGTAGTAGCTTGAATGGTTACAAGGAAACAAAAGAACACCTCTCATCTGAAAAGGTGTGCTGACAAAGGCTGTCCCTGTTATTCTTGGGCCATTGTGAGGGTTTGTCCACTTCAACAAAAGCCTCGTTTGGTTTCTGGAACATGTCTCCTACTTTTGAGTGTGAGAATCCCTTTCTTAGTTTTATGTAATTGCCTCCAGCTGTTAGGAATCCCTTTTGCCTCCAGTCTATTGAAACCAGCCTTTTGGTTAACCTCCCTGTTTGTTTAAACTCCAAACCCACAGACTGTTTTCCCTTCTTTTGTTTTATGTTCTGTTTCAGAAATGGAATGTGGGAGGTGGAGACGGCAGCCGGAGCCCAGAGGACCCATTATGACCAGTGCTGGCACTCATTCTGCTGGGGAGGAGGCAAGGTTTTCAGGTCCAGTACTTATGAGATGTTGCTAATTAAACAGTTCCAGGGAGGCACAAAAGCCCCCAAACTGAATGTCATGACCATATTGGCACTGGATGCTGGGTGACCTTGAATAAGTTGCCTGCCCCTCTTTTAACTTTGGGTTTCTTATATGGGGATGAGTTGGAATTAGATATCTCACCATTACGTTTGCCTCTAAAATTCTATACTTCTCAAGAGGGGCATGCAACTTTTTAATTCAAGACTCTGCTTATTTAATTAGGGGTATTAACCAATCCCTGGAGTCCTTTATGTGCCATAAAGCATTGCATCTACACAATAATGTTCCCATTCCATGAAAGCCATCATTCCAGATACACCAGAACCTAAAAGAGAGCTCATAAGTAAGTGAAATGTGTTTCTCAGTGACAGAAATATATGCAGCCGAGCTAAGTCTATGTACACAATCCCTGAGACTCTCAGCCAGGCTCTAATGACTTTATCAGATATTCAAATACAAATAGAGTTACACGTTTTCTTGTCTCTCAGCAGATTAAAACCAGAATATCAGAAGGGCTCCAAACTGCTACAGTTGGCATACTGATGGATGAAAAGATGGGAACGACCATGTGAATAGAGAGAGAGAATAAAAGCAGGATAATTAGTTCATAAAGCCAAAATCCTGGAGGCATTTGGTTTAGGGAACTCTCCTCCAAACCTGAATGGTATCATAGTGCCATGGATGATTCTAATAATGAGTAGTTAAGAAATAGCTGAAAATGATCCATATGACATTAATTTAAATATAAAAATTTGTTTTTTAAATTTTAATTGTTTTTATGATGAAGTTTTTGTACATAAATATGTAAACTTTATATAACTGTAAAAATATTTTATGTAAATAAAAACCCCCCAAAAAACAAACTTTTCAAATCAGGCTCTTTTGCAGTCCAGGCCTTTGCACACACACACTCTTGACCTCCTGCAATTCCTGTCCCTCCCCATCAGGTGCCACCTGTTTCTCACCTTTAGGCCTCCTTTGGTAACCTGGGTGTAGCCCTCATTATATGCCCTCACTTGTCTAAGAACTTTGTATATTAACTGATTTAATTCTTAAAACAACTCTATGGATAAGTGAGAATCATTATCCCTGTTTTATAGATGAGAAAACCTGGCAGAAACATATTAAGGATCTTGCCCAAAGATCACACAGCAAGTAAGTGGCAGAGGAGAGACAAGAAAGCAGGTGGGCTCAATCCATAATGGTCCTCCATCCTACATGCTAACAACTCTGCACACAGACACCACAGATGCACAGCTGTCCTTTTCCTGACACCACAGTGTCTTGTATTTATTTTCTCACTTAGTTACTTGCTTATTGTCATAGCATTAGCTCTATGAGGGTAGGAACCAGATCAGGCTTGTTCACAAATATATTCTGTGGGTTTTATCTACTACTGACAAACGCCAGAGGGGGAGGTGAGAGAATCTATAAATGTAGTTGACAACTGAGGGGTATGAGGAAGACGTGGCAATTGTAGTCTGAAAAAGGATTTTACTGCTTCTTTTCTTGAATTGTAGATGAATTATTTGTGCACCAGGTGAAAAGCAGCCAGAGATGCATTTCTCAGTGTATCTTTCTATAAGTCCATATAGTTCTGAATTAACCTTAGTTCTCAGTTTGTAGGTTGAGAAAAAAAAAGGGAGTGAAAAGAAAGAGGGATAAATGGTAATGGAAGGAGACTTGACGTGGGGTGGTAAACACACAATAAAATATACAGATGATGTATTTTAGAATTGTATACCTGAAATCTTATAGTTTGATTAACTAACTAGAGGCCCAGTGCGCGAAATCACGTGAGACCCAGACCCATCATGCCACCACGGGGCCCATCAATGCACCTCCTGGTCCAGTAGTTTGGTCGTTACAGCATTACATTACGGCGTTACAGCCACTGGCCTTTTATAATATAGCTGTCACCCCAATAAATTCAATAAAAAAGAATGTTCTTACTTCTCTTATATATATTGTCTAGGAAGGTCCTTGCTTTTCTAAAGTGTTGACAACATTTAGATTTGAAATATATGCATAACATTTTAGGCTCAGCTGGGAGTAGAGCATGGTAGGAAGAGCTCCAACATAGGGGTTAGGATCGCTATGTGGCATCTGGTTTTAACACATACTAGCTCTGAAATTTGTTTTCCTCCTCTCTATAGTGGGGCAGATTGCATTGATGTGGATGACTTATCTGGATGACTAAATTAAGTAAAATACCATTGATGACATACTTGGGATATAACAAGTCTTGGGTAGATGTGGTTCTACCTTCTTCCACATGCAGTAAATTTTATAGCTAAGGATAAATCTTAAAAAAAAACAACAACAAAAAAACAACTTGCTTTTATGGATAAGCTTTTTGACCCATAAAATAAGTTAGAATATTTTAAAAATCACTTTGAAATGAATCTCACTCATGAAGAATGCAGGCATATAGTGTTTACACTTGAAACATACATAACCTTATTTTCTCCATTAAGCCAACATTTTTAGCTTGATGGTATAAAGAAGCTTTTCATTTTACTAATTGGTTCTAAGATATCAATTGCTCATAGAAATTTAAGAGGAATGTCTGCCTGTTAAAAAAGGATCTTCTTTTCTGTAAAATTGGTTCATTAATGATAAAAATTCTGGCAGTGTAAGGTAAACTCAAGATTTTTAAAAACAATCTGCAGTGTATTGTTTTGTGAGGAATACTTCTTGGAATCTCTTAGCACACTGCGCACAAGAACCACCTGGTCCTCTGTCTTAGTTCTGTGTCTGCCATCTTCTCTTTTCTCCCCATTACTGGTCCCACCAACAGACCCACACACATGTGCACACAAATGCACACACCTGTTAACATACTAGTACACATGTACTTACACATGGACAATCGGTGCTGTAGGATGGTCAGGAGACATTTTTGACAGGTGTGTTTGCTTATTAAATGTAGTGTTGACAGGTAACCATATACAACATCACTTTACTATTCTTTGGATTTTTTAAAGAAAAATACTTCATCCCCTTACACCACCTGATCTTCAAAGAAAACAGAAGTCCAGTCTCCAGGCTGCTGTGAACAGAGAAAGTTAGACACCTGTCCTTACCAGTGCTGGAACTTTTGCCTTTGTAGTTTCAAGATAAAAAATAAGAGGCTTTTTTCCTGAAAACCCTGGGGTTTGGACTATTTTTGGCCACATATTGCCTCCCCTGAAGCTCTCTCAGCCAAGCCTTCCATTTGGCAGAGAGAGGCTGTCTCTGCTCATCTCTATGTTACTGGCAGAGTCCTATTTGCCCCTGGCATCAGTGATGAGGGCAGTTGAGTACTTTGCATAACCTGGCCTGGTGTCAGTGTCACTGTAGTGACATCCTCTCAGCTGTGGAAACAGCTTTCCTGCCACCCTTCCAGTAGTCTTCTCTCTTGAACTCCCACCATCAGTCTGCCCTAACAAGTCTCCCTGGAAAGCTTGTGTTTAGGAAGACATTACCTAGCTCTAAACTTCTAAAAGTATCTGTTGTTGTTAGTTTTCTGTCTTTTTTTTTTTCATGTTAGGGGAAGAAGAGAAAGAGTTCAGTAAGTTGATCCCTCCCTAAACTGTACCCTGCTCTGAGTGTAATCAGGTAATATTCATTGCACAAAGAATTTCAAAGTTCCTTTGCTGAGACTCAGGGCCACAATGCTGTCCATTGTTTATACTTTAATTAACTTCTGTTTTACTGATTTTTTTTTTTAAAGAATGAATTAGCCTTGCACTTGGAATTGAATTATTGCAATTTGAATCTCTTCATACCTTTCTTGAGAACTTCAAAGTACAGCCAAGGTTGTTTATGTGCAGAAAATCAAATTAGCAAAGCTATTACAGTGGCTTAATGGCTTAGGGTGGTTGGGTTAATGAAAAACAGTAATTGAGAAGTACCCCCCCTTCACACCCAAAAACTGATTCTTTGAAAGCCATTCTCAACTGTAAGTAGGTTTTCTGGTTCTGACCCAGTGGTTAATAGGACATGGGCACTAGGTTTGCAGAGTAAAATCCCACCTCCTTCACATGGAAATCTTCAAAAGAGAGTGAAGAAAGAAGAAGTTGGAGGTAGAATTGGGGAGGGAGAATGAGAAAATATTTTGAGAATGAAGATAATACACTGGATAATGTGCAATGAAAATGAATTTTATAACTCAACCAAGACAAATGTGGTCCATACTATATAATAAAGAGGTAATATGCAAATTGACCCTCACACCCTGGAGTCATCACAAGATGGCCACCATAAGATGGCCGCCCCACATCATCACAAGATGGCTGCCCCTATGTTGTCACAAGATGTCTTCCCCCACATTGTCACAAGATGGCCTCCCCCGCATATCTCAAGATGGCCACCCCATGTCATCACAAGATGGCCACTCCAATGTCATCACAAGATGGCCACCACAAGATGGCTGCCCCCATGTCATCAAAAATAGCCGCCCCCATGTTGTCACAAGATGGCTGGCAGGGGAGAGCAGTTGGGGGGGATCAGGCCAGGAGGGGAGCAATTAGGTGCCAATCAAGCTGGCAGTCAGAAGCGGTTAGGGGCAATCAGGCAAGCTGGTTAGTGGTTAGGAGCCAGAAGTCCTGGGTTGTGAGAGGGATGTCCAACTGGCAGTTTAGGTCTGATCCCGATGGGGCCTAAACCAGCAGTCAGACATCCCCCAAAGGGTCCCAGATTGGAGAGGGTTCAGGCTAGGCTGAGGGACCCCCACCCCCCAATTGCAAGAATTTTGTGCACCAGGCCTCTAGTTCAAAAATAAAAGGCTACCACCTGTGGGATCTGTGTTGGAAAGCTAAAGAAAGCTAACCACATTTTAGGCAACCAGGAGAGGAATAATTATATACTAGTGTAAGCATATCCTCTTTTCACAGTGACCAGACACAGAAAAGCACTAGTTATTTCCCACTGTTATATAGCTATGAAGAAATAGAAGATTTAGAGACCTAGGAATGTCCTTATGTAAATCAAACATATTCACAGCCTTTTCCAAAAGTTTGTGTGAGTAAGCATTTAATAAAAACATGTGTTCTCATGAATACAATGATGCCTGGTGAATATTCTGAAACTATGTCATAAAAAGAACCAAGTATTCAAAAGCCTTTAGGTCTTTACAACCATAAAATAGATTCATTAAGTTTGTTCCAAATGATGTGCTTACTACAATTAACCCAATGGCTACATAGTAAAGGCCAGCCCATGACTTCCAAACACCCACTCAGCTCCTCCAAACACTCAGGTGGCTAGCTGTGAAAGGGAGGACCCCAGACAGAAAATAAACTCGCTAAACATCAGCATAAATTACCACACTCTAATCCTTTGTTGTTAAAAGGAACAGATCCTCCAGAACAAACCTTTTTTTGTAACACTAAAATATGTAATTCAGCATCTTAAGATTCTATAAAACTAAGCCTTGATAGATGCAGTCAGGCAGTTATTCATAATCTATTGCAGACCTTTAAACAATTAAGCTGTGATAAGTTGGTCTCTGTATAGTTTAGAATAACTGAAGAATTCTAGGTAATGGGCTACAGAAAAATTTCATATGCTGATTCTTTTTGGAGCTATAATAAAAGGAATTTATAACTAAAGGTAGATATTTCTTCTGGTCCTCACTTTCCTCCACTTATCTATGTGACCTTGAGTAAGTTTGTACAAACATCAGTATCCTCAACTATAAAAATTGGTATGAAAAAACAAACTTTGCCATGGATGATTGTCTCAGTTGACTGGAGCATCTTCTCATATACCAAAAAGGCTGCAGGTTCAATTCCTGGTCAGGGCACATACCTATGTTTCAGGTTCAATCCCCAGTAGGGTCCCAAACAGGAGGCAACTGACTTATGTTTCTCTCTCTCTCTGTTTCTCTCTCTCTCTCAAAATAATTATTTAAAAAGCATATCCTTGGATGAGGATATAATTAATAATAATAATAATAATAATAATAATAATAATAAATGGCCTCACTTCCTCTCAGGAATGTTGTGAAGATCAGTGACAGGACATTGTAATCTGAAAGTGTATACACACCAGGGTTTTGTGTTTATAGGGAACTTGGTTTTATAAAGATTGTTTAAATTGTTCCGCCACTGAAACTTGCATTTTACAGATTAATTATGTAGAGAATGAAGACAAACATATTTTTGAATCAGGAAATCTTTTGTTAGGCCTAAAAAATATTTTTTTGGGGGGGGGGCTATGTTACAGTTATATTAAGGACTAAATTTTTCAATATTGATAAAATAATGATTATTGCAGGCACCCAAATGTGTGTTGGGAAGTGACAGCTTGTTTGTTCACTGTTGCTCTTTATATGTTGAACCTGAATGAGGTCATGCTTTCTCAGATAACATTATCTAAGATAATTTAGAAACTAGGATATCATGTCATAATTTACCATTTAGTTCTGAATGAAATAGTTTATACTCATTTTTAAACTGATAAGTATATGTTTTAAATGAAGCATTAGCCTAGATAAAAAGAACTTAGTAAAACAGACAACTTCTTTCAAAGTTTAGCATGTAGGTTTTGACCAATCTCAGAGGAAAATGTAATTGTATGCTATAACAAATAATAAAAGTAAAAATGGGCTCACATATTTTTTAGAATATGATAGTGTTTTAGCCCAATACTACCTCAATGAAATGTAGAAAGTACTGTTGTCTCCAGTTACCACACAGGAAACAGAGGTCTGGAAAGCTTGATGAACTCACCCTGAGTCACAGTTAGTGGAGCTTTTGAGTTCAGAGTTGTTATAGTTTTTGTCTTGTTTTTAACCTATATTGACTTTTCATCTATCAATTTTCAAATTGAAGTAAATAAGGCCATTGGATACATTTGGACATGATTCTATACTTTGTATTTTCCCACATAGGTCAATACAAGAGTAATCAAAAAAATATCTCAGAATGAAACTATCATATGTAAAGCACTCAGAGCAACTAAATTCCATTACAGGTACTGAAAGGGGGCTTATATCCCTCTGTTAAAGGCTAATGAGAGACTCATCCATGTCTCTTCTAAACCCCAGAGCATTCAGGTCCCCAGGGGACAATCTCTAGAAAAGGGAAAGACAACAGAGAAGAAATTTTAGCTAGGAAACAAATGGGTATACCCATCACTACACAGATGATAGTGGGCACAACCTGGTCCCAGCACAGAAACGAACCAGAGCACGTAAACTGCTTTCTGAAAGCAGAGCTAGGAGGCTGGTAAAGAGCAGATAGGCCTCAGGAGGTGAACATCTAGCAGAACTGAAAGAACTATTCAGGATGGCTCCTAACCAGAGTGAAACACATTAACTGAATAAAGTCTGAATCACATGGCCCAGGGAATGAGATCAGAAGTAATGACATTCAATGTGACTAGACCACCTTCTTACACCATATACAAGAATAAACTCAAAATAGATTAAATGCTTAAATGTAAGACTCGGAACCATAAAAATCTTAACAGAAAACATAAACAAGCAAAATCTCTCACATTTTTTGTAACAATATTTTTTTCTGATATTTCTCCCCAGGCATGGGAAACAAAGGAAAAAATAAATAAATGGTATAAATCAAACTAAAATGTTTATGCACAGCAAAGGAAACCATCTATAAATGGTAATTAGACTGAGTCAACCAGCCATCTTCCAGATGTCCAACTTCCTACAGGACAAAGCCATGTTGGTCAGGGCCAAGGCAGAGGCAGTTAGGGATGATCATGCCAGCAGGGGAGGGTAGTTGGGGTAGAGATCAGGCTGGCAGACAAGAGCAGTTGGGGGCAACCAGGCCCGCAGGGGAGGGCAGTTGGGGGCAAGATCAGGTCGGCAGGGGAGGGCAGTTAGGGGCAATCAGGCAGGCAGGCAGAGGCAGTTAGGGGTGATCAGGCAGGCAGGCAGGTGAGCGGTTAGGAGCCAGTGGTCCCAGATTGCGAGAGAGATGTCTGACTGCCGGTTTAGGGCCACAGGAATCAGGCCTAAACCGGCAGTCAGACATCCCCCAAGGTGTCCCCAATTGGAGAGGGTATAGGCTGGGCTGAGTGAGCCCCCTCCCCCTGTGCATGAATTTCGTGCAATGGGCCACTCGTCAACAAAATAAAAGACAATCCACTGAATGGGAGAACATATTTGCCAATGATACCGCTGATAAAAGGTTAGTATCCAAAACATATAAAGAACATATACAACTCAATATCAGGAAGACAAATAATCCAATTAAAAAACTGGCAAAGGACCCGAATAGACACTTCTCCAAAGAGAACATATGAAACAATGCTCAACATCACTAGTCATCAGAGAAATGCAAATAAAAACCAAAATGAGATATCACTTCACACCTATCAGAATTACTATCATCAATAAATCAACAAACAAGAAGTATTGAAAAGAATGTGGATGTTGGAATGGGGGTGGGGGGTGTGATTAACCAGGAAACTTATATGCATATATGCATAGCTCATGGTCACAGACAATAGAGCAGTGAAGACCTGAGAGGGGCAGGTGCAGTGTGGAGGGGTTCAATGGGAAAAAGAAACAAAGAAGCAAACAAACAGGATATCCATAATACTTTCAACAATAAATATAAATTTAAAAATAATCCTAATATATAAAAACCTGGGTCCATCATGACCAGAGGCTCAAACAACCGAAAGTCAGTCCTGCAGTCAGCCTGGGTTGCCGTGGCGACCCAGCACTGACTGCTGTGGCTGCAGGCGTGGTGACCCAGCACTGACTGCGGAAGGGGCTGTGAAACAGGCCAGGAGAGAGGCCTGAAGAGAGAAACAGAGTCTGATCTATAGCCTATGTGGCAGCTATTGACCAGCACTTGCCTTTCTCTTTCTCTCCAGCAGTCCCACCTCCATTTATCTCCAGGCCTCCACCTGGGCTGTTGATCAGCCCCGCCTTTCTGATCAGGCCCCATTGATAGGCCCAGAGATGCTGACTAACATAGAAACTGACCAATCAGGAGAGAACCAAGATGGCGGCATAGGTAAACACTGGGAACTTGCTGCCGCACACAACCACATTAAAACTACAACTTGCCGAAACCGGTTTGGCTCAATGGATAGAGCATCGGCCTGCAGACTAAAAGGTCTCAGGATCGATTCCGGTCAAGGGCATGTACCTGGGTTGTGGGCACATCCCCAGTAGGAGATGTGCAGGAGGCAGCTGATCGATGTTTCTAACTCTCTATCTCTCTTCCTTCCTCTCTGTAAAAAATCAATAAAATATATTTTAAAAAAAACAAAGTACAACTAAAAGACAAAACAAATATCCAGAACCATGGGAAGTCTGGCTGAGTGGAAATTCTACAACTAGAAAGAAAGAGAAAAGCACATTGAGTCTGGTAGGAGGTGCAGAGGTGTGGAAGTGTGGAGGTATGAAGGTGCAAGCGAAAGGGGCTGGCAGCTGGGTACGCTGTTGTCTTTTTCAATCAGGAGGGAGATACAAGCTCCCAATTGCTCTGAACTCCAGTTCTGGGTAAGACTCGGGAGACCCAGACTCATACAGAGAAAAATTGGACTGTCTGGCATCAGGCCGGAATGTGAGGATGGCTTTCTTGCAGAGGTGCTTGCAGTGGTCATTGTTCCTGCATGGAGCTGAGGGACACAGAGAGCAGGGGCCTTTTAGGGGCAGGGATGATGGCAGCCATTGCTGTTTGCTCCATCCTGGTGATTCCCTGAGACCCCGCCCCACCCAATTTACAACCCCACCCAAGCTGTGCTCAGAGGCTTTTGCATATGAATGGCCTGACTTTTCTCTGCCTAAAAACCTGTCAAACTGCAGCTGGGTCAGAAAACCCTAGAGCTTCCAAAAGAAGGCCTAAGGTGCATCAGCAGCCTGCATTGCTTCACAGCTGCACCTCATCTGGGCACCTCCAAACCCCAAACAAAAAGGAGGAATCTGCAGATTTCTCTGTAGCTCCTACTGGGTGGCCTCAGGCAGTGGCTGACTTTGCACCTCCTTGGAGATCCAAGAGCCAGTGTACCCAGTGGTTAGAGTGAGACCATACAGATTACAACTCTTCACATCCAAAAGATACACACTCAGGGAGCAGACTCAGTGAGCACCAAAGCTCCACTGAAGCAGGTCCCATCCCATAAGGTTGTCTCCAGCACAGAAGTTCTCCCATTGTAGACAAAACTGGTCCTCACAGCCAATTGGCCTGGAGGTCAATTCCTCCCAGTGATACCAACAGCAATCAAGGCTTAACTACAACAAGACTGCACACAGCATACAAAGGGGTGCACCAAGTGCATCCACCTCAGGTAATTAGGGAGGCTGAGCCACTGGATCCTATAGGAAACCTAGCACACAAAGCCACTCTATAAACACAGGGAAGCAGCCAAAATGCAGAGACAAAGAAACAGGTCACAAATGAAAGAAATGGAGGAAAGCAAACTACTGGATATAGAGTTCAAACACATGGTTATAAGGTTACTCAAAAATCTTCTAGCCCTAACCGGTTTGGCTCAGTGAATAGAGTGTAGGCCTGCAGACTGAAAGGTCCCAGGTTCAATTCCGGTCAAGGGCATGTACCTTGGTTGCAGGCACATCCCCAGTTGGGAGTGTGCAGGAGGCAGCTGATTGATGTTTCTCTCTCATCGATGTTTCTAACTGTCTATCCCTCTCCCTTCCTCTCTGTAAAAAATCAATAAAATATATTTTAAAAAAGAATCTTCTAGAAACCTCTGAGAAATATAGTGAGACCCTCAAGGATATGAAAAAGGACCAATTAGAAATTAATCATACACTGACTAAAATAAAGAATAATATACAAAGATCCAACAGCAGACTAGAGGATCTCAAGAATCAAGTCAAAGATTTGAAATACAAAGAAGCAAAAAACACCCAACTGGAAAAGCAAAAGGAAAAAAGAATACAAAAATATGAAGATAGTCCAAGGAGCCTCTGGGACAACTTCAAGCATACCAACATCTGAATTATAGGGGTGCCAGAAGAAGAGAGAGAGCAAGATATTGAAAACCTATTTGAAGAAATAATGACAGAAAACTTCCCCTACCTGGTGAAAGAAAGAGACTTACAAGTCCAGGAAGTGCAGAGAACCCCAAACAAAATGAATCCAAAGAGGACCACACCAAGACACATCATAATTAAAATGCCAAGGGCAGCCCTGACCAGTTTGGCTCAGTGGATAGAGCATCGGCCTGCGAACTGAAGGGTCCCGGGTTCGATTCCAGTCAAGGGCATGTATCTTGGTTGCGGGCACATCCCCAGTAGGGGGTGTGCAGGAGGCAGCTGATCAATGTTTCTCTCTCATTGATGTTTCTAACTCTCTATCTCTCTCTTTCCCTCTCTGTAAAAAATCAATAAAAAATATTAATAAAATAAAATAAATTAAAATGCCAAGGGTAAAAAATAAAGAGAGAATATTAAAAGCAGCAAGAGAAAAAGTTAGTTACCTACAAGGGAGTACCCATACGACTATCAGCTGATTTCTCAACAGAAACCATGAAGGCCAGAAGGGGGTGGCAAGAAATATTCCAAGTGATGAATAGCAAGAACCTACAACCAAGATTACTCTACCCAGAAAAGCTATCATTTAGAATTGAAGGTCAGAGAAGAAAAAACTAAGTTCATCACCGCCAAACCAGTATTATATGAAATGCTGAAGAGTATTCTTTAAGAAGAGGAAGAAGAAGAAAAAGGTAAAGATAAAAATTATGAACAACAAAGTGACAACAAATACATATCTATCAACAAGTGAATCTAAAATCAAGTGAATAAAAAATCTGAAAAACAGAATAAACTGGTGAATAGAATAGAATCAGGGGCATAGAAAGGCAGTGGACTGACCATTCTTGGGGGTAAGGGGGTGTAGGGGGTGTGGGAAGAGACTGGACAAAAGTCATACACCTATGGATGAGCACAGTGGGGAGGGGTAAGGGCAGGGAGTGGGGTGGGAATCAGGTGGAGGGGAGCTATAGGGGGAAAAGAGGAACAACTGTAATAATCTAAACAATAAAGATATATTTTTAAAAAAGAAAAAAGAAACCGACCAATCAGAACCAAATCCGGGTGAACTGTGAGGAGCCAATGGCTGCCTAGGAGGCGGAACTTTTGACACTGACTGGCATAGAAACCAACCAATCAGAACCAAATTGGCCAGCAGAGGAGTGCAGTTGGGGGCGAGATCAGGCTGGCAGGGGAGAGCAGTTGTGGGGAGTTCAGGCCTGCAGGAGAGGCCTGTTGGGAGCAAGATCAGGCCAGCAGAGGAGGGCAGTTGATGGGGGACCAGGCTTGCAGGAATCGGGCCTAAACTGGCAGTCGGACATCCCTCTATGGGTCTCAAATTGGAGATGGTTCAGGCTGGGCGAGGGACAACCCCCCCTCCAGTGCACGAATTTCGTGCACCAGGCCTCTAGTAATAATAATAATAAAGAAAAGAATGTGGAGGAAAGGGAACCCCAGTGCATTGCTGATGAGAATGCAGGTTGGTGCAGCTGCTGTAGAAAAACATTATGGAGGTTCCTCAAACAATTAAAAATGGAACTGCCTTATCACCAAGGGATTCCCCTTGTGGGATTATATCTGAAAACTCCAAAACACTAATTCCAAGGAATAGATGCATCAGTATATTTATTGCAGCATTATTTACAATAGATTTGGAAGTAGCCCGAGTGCCCTTCAGTAGATGACTGGGGGGGGAAAGTGGTACATTTACCCAATGGAATATTATGTGTAAAAAAGGAAATCTTACCTTTTGTGACAGCATGGATGGACCTGAAGAGTATTATACTAAGTGAAATAAGCCAGTCATAGAAAGACAGATATCATATGATTTCACTTATATATGGAATCTAATGAACAAAATAAACTAACAAACAAAATAGGAACAGACTCATTTATACAAAAAATAGACTGACAGCTGTCAGAGGGGAGAAGAAAGGGGGCTGGGTGAAAATTATGAAGGGATTTAGCAAAGGTTAAAAACTCACACAGACAATAGTATGGAGATTACCAGAGGGAAAGGGGGTGGGGGAGGTAGAGAACGTTAAAGGGGAGATAAATGGTGATGGGAGGAGGCTTCACTTTGGGTGGTGAACACATAATATACTATACAGATGATGATTTATAGAATTGTATACTTGAAACTATAAAATTTTTGTTAATCAATGTTAACTCAATAAATGCAAATAAATATTATTTTTTCAAAAGAAGTAATGACATCCAATCTGTCATTATCACTAAGGCTATTTAACACTATTATCTGGGGAGTGGCCCTGGCGTCAGTGTCTGTATCCAACCAACAGAGGATTAGATCCTATTCAGGAAGTAACTTTCCTGATAAAAATGTAAAGAATAAAAGGGAGAGATATAACGCTTCTCCTGCTTCTCAGAAAAGCAAAGACATAGAAAGAAAAAGGCAGTGGTTGGAATTTCTTACACCAAACACAGAGCACTGAAAGGAGAGCAGCATCAGGATCAGCTCAGATCCTGTTGCCAGGTAATAAAAAATTAGCACCAGGTAGTTACTAGAATGTGTGAGAGGGAAGGACCAT
The DNA here is from genome assembly GCF_014108235.1 of Myotis myotis. Lineage (NCBI taxonomy): Eukaryota > Metazoa > Chordata > Mammalia > Chiroptera > Vespertilionidae > Myotis > Myotis myotis. The sequence goes on from NW_023416335.1 coordinate 106,869,968, forward strand.
TTCCAGAGGCACAATAGTGATAAAGGTTTGGAATTCAAATGAACTTAGAGAAATTAATAATTATCCACAAAGAGTGATAGGGGCTTTGAAACATGAAGGTTACATCCCAGTGGAAGAAAAGCAATCTGAGCAGACATTAGAACACCCAAGAAGCAAATTAGAAGAAGGACTAACTCCTTAACGTGGGTAAGAGTTTTCACAATTTGTTTCTTCAGGCTAAACAAACATATTAACACACACACACACACACACACACACACACACACACACACACACAGTTATACCCAAGTTAATAGTATAGTTACGCTATCTTGTTTCTTTGGTAGATTTTCAGTTTGTTACTCTGGCTTTGTTATGCAGTACCTAATAAAAGAATCTGTCCAATCATTGCTAAAGGTACATATTTAGAATATTTCAATCAAGATCTGACAAAACAATATCAGCAACACCTGAGGCTATACATATTACAAAACCAAATTTTTTTTCTAATCTTTGGGCCTTTTCATACAGATAGATGGATGAATGGAAAAATAGACAGACAGATGAATGTAAAGGATGGGTGAATAGACTGACAGATGAATACGTATGTGAATAAGTGGATGGATGGATGGATGGATGGATGGATAGATGGATGGATGGATGGATGGATGGACTAGATGGACAGATGGGTATATTATGGATAGATGGATGGATGGACGAAAAGAGAGAGGAAGGCAGGTAGATAAGTAGTAAAAATAGAGGAGAGAAAACAGGAAAGGCAAGTACCACCTCTGCACTTCACGCCTTGATTTAGTTTCCATTTTTTATTTAGACCATCCACCTGCTTAATGATAGTTTGATTCTGTATCCTTTTTATGGCATTCAAATTATTAGCTCCCAAGTAGCAGGGCCAGGTTTCTATGAATTCTCTCAAAAAGGACCAAGTAGAAAACCACATATAGATAAAGATTTTTTTTTTTTTTAATGTGGGGTTCATTAGGATGATAAAACTAACACTAAGGCACTGAGAGACAATTTGGTACTAGATTTTTATCATAAAGAGCAGGAAGTAAATTCTAAAATAAATTTAAATGTAAAATTACTACTAGATGGCAAGTTTAAAGAAACAAAGGTTATCAGACAGTAAGAACTAGAGAAATAAATAATCATAAAAATTCAACCACTACACAGTGATAAGAGCTTACTTGCATATTCCCTTAAAAAGCCCCCTTTAAAATGAAACCATATAAAATAATAAATTCAGCACAACCAAAATAATGACAGATGTACTTTAAGTGTTCCCAGACCTAAACACCTTGGAAAGCTGAGGTCACATTCATTGAGACTGGATCCCTATCTTAGTTTTAACACATCAACTTTGCTTGGGTGGTAAGCAGAGGAGGCCTTTGAAGACCTCTACATGAAAAAGTGTTCTTCTGACCTTTTATTTTTATACTAGAGGCCCGGTACATGAAATCTGTGCACTGGAGTTGGGGGGGGGGTCCCCTCAGCCCAGCCTGCACCCTCTTCAATCTGGGACCCCTCGAGGGATGTCCGACTGCCCCCCACTGCTGGCCAGGTTGCCCCCAACTTTCCCCTCCCTGCCAGCCTGGTCGCTCCTAACTCCCCCCCCCCGCACTGGCCTGGTCACCCCTTATTTCCCCCCCCTTCTGGCGTGTTCACTCCCAACTGCCCCCCTGCCAGCCTTGTTGCCCCTAACTGCCCCCTGCTGGCCTGGTTGCCCCCAACTGCCACCCCACCAGCCTAGTCACCCCTCACTGCCCCCTCTGCCAGCCTAGTCACCCCCAACGCCCCCCCCCCACTGGCCTGGTCGCCCCCACTGCACCCCCTGCTGGCCTGGTAGCCCCACTGCACCCCCCCTGCTGGCCTGGTTGCCCCCAGCTTCCCCCCTCTGCCAGCCTGGTCACCCCTAACTGCCCCCCCCCCCGATGGCCTGGTCACCCCTAACTGCCCCATGCAGCCTGCTTGTTCAGTTGTTTGGTCATCCCTCACTAAATCCCCTGCCAGTCTGGTCATAGGCAGCCATCTTGTGAGGGCATGAGGGTTAATTTGCATATTACCTCTTTATTTTATAGGATTACTTATTCTAATTTTGTCAAAATCGTAGAGAATTTCAAGTGGTGGCTCATTATAATGATGTTTTAAAGCAAAATATATTTGTGCCAGCCTTTATTTAGAAAGGCAATATTGTAGGTTTAAAAGCCCCTTCTGCCTACCTGAGATTCCTCACTGGTGGCTGGTGGCTTAGACGCTAGCACATTCACTTGTCACCCTGTTTTTGCCCCAATGGTCTGTATTTTGCTTCATTACCTATTAGTCCAAATCTATCTGTGAGGGTGAGTGCTCAATATACATTATTTACTGACTTTCGTGAACCTAGGGGTTGAGCCAGTATCTTGAATTTTACTTTACATTGTCACTGAAGTGAGTTCAGCATTTGGACAGAAGCAGGAGGAGGCCAGAGGGAATCAGGGGCCTAGGAAGGAAGCCACACCTGGATGGGCCAGTCCTGAGGGGGCTGGGGACTAGCCAAGCAGGATCAGGCTCTGTCCATAGGCATTTGGTTCTATAAATTCTTTCTTAGGCTTTTTATTAGCACAGCACTCTTGCTATCCACATTTATGTGACACGACAGAAGTGAAGTTGCCAGGTCTGGGAACAGCCTCCCTTCATACAAGTTCCTGGTAAACCTGTCCCTCAATTCATGCCAGGAACCCTTCCTGGAAATGCTGACAGAAGTAACTTGGAAGTGACTAGAACCCATTGTATTCTTCTTTCCTTGTTAATTTGCTTTAAAAAAAAAAAAACAACAACAACAACAACAAAGGCTCATATTAGGAACTAGAGGCCCGGTGCACAAAAATTTGTGCACTCGAGGGGGGGGGTCTCTCAGCCCGGCCTGTGCCCTCTCTCAGTCTGGGACCCCTCAGGGGATGACCACTTGCTGGTTGAGGCCTGCTCCCCTGGGGATTGGGCCTAAGATGGCAATCAGACATCCCTCTGGCAGCCTGGCAGCCCTCGGGGGATGTCCACTTGCCAGTGGGGAGCAGACCTAAGCTATAGTTGGATATCCTTAGCGCTGCTGAGGAGGCAGGAGAGGCTCCCACCACCACTGCTGTACTGGCAGCCATCAGCCTGGCTTGTGGCTGAGCAGAGCTCCCCCATGTGGAAGCACACTGACCACCATTGAGCGTCTGCCCCCTGGTGGTCAGTGTGTGTCATAGTGACCAGTCATTCCCAGTCTTTCTGCTGTTAGGATCAGTTTCCATATTACCCTTTTACTATATAGGATAGAGGCCTGGTGCACAGGTGGGGGCCGGCTGGTTTGCCCTGAATGGTGTCCCTGATCAGGGTGGGGGTCCCGCTTGGGTGCCTGGCCAGCCTGGATGAGTGGCTGATGGCTGTTTTCAAGCTGCCTGCACCCCCTTCATGTTGGGAGTCCCCACTGGGATGCCTGGCCAGTCTGAATGAGTGGCTGAGGGCTGTTTTCAGGCGGGCCAATCCTGCAACTGAAGCTCCCAGTCTCTCTTTTTTTTCTTTTTCTTTTTTTTTTATTCTGGGATTTATTTACCGTCTGTAATTGAAACTTTGTTGCGGCACCAGCTCCGAGGCCGGCTGGCTGAAAGCAGGTATCTGGGTTTGTTTAGCTTCTATAATTGCAACATCGTTGCTTAGACTGGAGCTCAGAGACCAGCTGCGGCAGGCGGGGAACCTTGGCTTCCTCCATCATTGGAGCAAGCAAGCCTCATGTTTGCTTCAGCTGCCTGGCTGCTGGCCGCCATCTTTGTTGGCAGTTAATTTGCATATCACCCCGATTAGCCAATGGGAAGCATAGTGGAGGTATAGTTAATTACCATGTTTGTCTATTATTAGATAGGATAATATAACCAAATAATTTAATCAATCCAAAATTTAATTAAAAAAAGAAACTACATGCATTTTTCCTTTTTTTCCTTTTTTGCTTAATCCCTCCACACCGCTTCCAACCTCCCCATTCCCCACCACAGCTGTCTTCCATCTCTATCTATGAGTCAATCTCTATTTTGCTTGTTAGTTCAGTTTGTTCATTAAATTCCAATATGGAAGAAATAATATGGGACCTGTCTTTCTCTGACTGGCTTATTTCACTTGTTCTCCAGGTCCATCTATGCTGTTGCAAAGGGTAAAATTTTTCTTTCTTTTTACAGTCGAGTGGTATTCCATTGTGTAAATGTACCATAGTTGGCTTTTTGTTGTTGTTTTTTTTTTTTTTTATCCACTCATTGGCTGATGGACACTTCGGCTGCTTTGAAATCTTGGCTACTGTAAACAACAGTACAATGAACATGGGGGTGCATATATCCTTTCAAATTAGTATTTCCAGTTTCTTCAGGTAAATTCACAGAAGTGGAATTGTTGGGTAGTAAAGGAGGTCCATTTTCAATTTTTTGAGATAACTCCATAGTGCTTTCCACAGTGGCTGCACCAATCTGCATTCCCACCAACAGTGCACAAGGATTACATTTTCTTCACATCCACACCAACATTTGTTTTTTTGTTGATTTATTTTGAGTCATTTTGAGAGTTTGAGATGATGTCTCATTTAGGTTTTAATGTGAATTTGTCTGATGATTAGTGATGTTGAGCATCCTTTCAAATGTCTGTCATCCATATGTATGTCCTCTTTGGAGAAGTGTCTATTTAAGCCCTTTGTCCATTTTTTAATTGGATTGTTTTATTTTGGGGTTTTGATTTTTATAAGTTCCTTATAAATTTTAGATAGTAAACCTTTATCAGATGTGTCAGCAGATATGTTCTCCCATTCAGTCTTTTCATTTTGTTGATGGTTTCCTTTGCTATGCAAAAACCTCTTAGTTTTATGTAGTCCATTTGTTTTGTTTTATTTTATTTTCTCTTTTTGCTTCTCTGACCCGAGGAGGTATATCAGAAAAAATATTGTAAGGAGAAATGTCCAAGATTTTACTGCCTACTTTTTCTCTGAGGATTTTTATGGTTTTGAGTTGAACATTTAAGTCTTTAATCTATTTTGAGTTTATTCTTGTATGCAGTGTAAGAGGGTGGTCTACTTTTATTTTTTGCACATATCTGTCCAATTTCCCAACACCATTATTGAATAGACTATTTTTAGTCCATTGTATGTTTTTGCCTCCTTTGTTAAATGTTAATTGATCATATAGGTGTACATTTATTTCTGGGCTTTCTATTCTGTTCCATCGATCTATATTTCTGTTTTCATGCCAATACTATTCTATTTTGATTACTATGGCCTTGTTGTATAGTTTGATATCAGTTAGCATAATTCCATCTACTTTGCTCTTCTTTCTCAAGATCGCTGTTGCTATTCAGGGTCTTTTGTTGTTCCATACAAATTTTTGAAATATTTGTTTAGTTCTTTGAAATATGTCATTGGCATCTTGACAGAAATGTGTTGAATCTGTAGATTGCTTTGGGTAGTATGGACATTTTAACTATGTTAATTCTTCCTACTCATGATCATGGTATATACATCCACTTTGTAACTTCTTTAATTTCTTTCTTCAGTGTCTTATAATTTTCTGAGTACAGGTCTTTTAAATTCTTGGTTAAATTTATTCCTCAGTATTTTATTGGGTTTTGAAACAATTACAACTGGGACTGCTCTTTTACTTTCCCTTTCTGATAATGTATTATTGGTGTATAAAAATGTAACTGATATCTGGATATATATTTTGTATCCTGTTACTTTACTGAATTTATCAGTTCTACTAGTTTATTGGTGGGATCTTTAAGGTTTTCTATATAAAGTATCATATGATTTGCAAATAATAACTATTTTACTTCTTCCTTTAAAATTTAGATGACTTTTATTTCTTTTTGTTTGATTGCTGTGTGGCTAGGACTTCCAGTACTATATTGAATAAGAGTGGTGAAAGCATATACTCTTTGTTATTCCCAATCTTAAGGGGAATGCTTATAGTTTTTGCCCATTGGATATGATGTTGGCTGTCGGTTTGTCATATATGGCCTTAATTCCATCTATTCCCACTTTGCTGAGAGTTTTTATCATAAACTAGTGGCCTGGTGCAAAAAATTTGTGCACGCGGGGGCGGGGGGTGAAGGGGTCAAGGGTTCCCTCAGCCCAGCTTTCACCCTCTCCAATCAGGGGCCCCTTGGGGGATGTCTGACTGCTGGTTTAGGCCTGATCCCTCCCCAACAGCCTGATCTCGCCCCCAACTGCCTCTGCATGCCTGATCACCCCTAACTGGCCTCCCTTGCTGGCCTGATCTCGCCCCCAATTGCCCTCCCCTGCCAGCCTGATCCTGCCTCCAACTGTCCTCCCCTGCTGGCCTGGTTGCCACCAACTGCTCTCCCTTGCTGGCCTGATCTCACCCCGATGACCCTCCCCTGCTGGCCTGATTTCCCCCAACTGCCCTCCCCTTCCTGCCTGATCTCGCCCCCAACAGCCCTCCCCTGCCAGCCTGATCTCACCCCCAACTGCCCTCTCCTGCTGGCCTGATCACCCCTAATGGCCTTTGCCTCAGTCCCCACCACCATGTCTTTGTCCGGAAAGAAGTCAGACATCGGGAAGATGGCCGGTCAACCCAGTCTAATTAGCATATTACCTGTTAGTAGTATAGATAGATTATATAGGATAAGATTGCTTAAATGGGTTGGGGGAGGAAGCCTTTTTCATCAGGAGGAGATGCTCTTGGAGACAAAAATACATAATCCCTATATCTGGACTGATAGCTAGCCATATGCACTATACTGTCAAACTGGCCATTAAAAAATTGAACTGCTTACTTACACCTTACACCAAACAGCTATTACCCTTAAAACCCCTCTTCAGTCCCCACCTTAGGTTCTGCCTTTGCAGTTCACCCAGATTTGGTTCTGATTGGTCGGTTTCTATGCCAGTCAGCATCTCTGGGCCTATCAATGTTTCTGATCAGAGAGGCGGGCCTGATCAGCAGCCCAAGCAGAGGCCTGAGAGAAAGAGAGCCACTGCTGCTAGCTAGGCCCAGAGAGAAAGAGAGAGGCAAGTGCTGATCAACAGCTGCCATGGAGGCTATGGATCAGACCCTGCTTCTCTCTCCAGGCCTCTCTTAGGGCCTGATCCGCAGCCCCCTCAGCAGTCAGTTCTGGGTCGGGGCACTGCAGCAGTGGCAGTCAATGGTGGGTTGCCACGGCAACCCAGCACTGACTGCAGAACTGACTTCTGGTCGGTCAAGCCTTTGGTCATTTTGGATGTTATGGGCCCTGGGATTTTATATATTAGGATGGGTGTTGAATTTTATCAAACACTTTTTCTGAATTCATTGATATTATCATGTGATTTTTATCCTTCATTTTGTTTATGTGGTGATCACGTTTATTGTTTATGGGTATTGTACCAACCTTGCATCCCCGGAATTAACCCCATCTGGTCATGGTGTATGACCTCTTTAGTATATTGCTGAATTTGGTTTGCTAATATTTTGTTGAGAAAAAGAAAATTGTGATGGTGGCGATAAAGGCAGATGCATCCCAGGTCGTCTCCCGGAGCAAATGGAGTAAGCAGCTGAAACTAATAACACCCACAAAATTGGCGAAACTACTCAGCTGGTGAGATGGTTTGCAGCCGGAAGGGCAGAGCTCCCCTGGAAAGGTAAAAAACCAGGGATCTGGGCAGGAAAGTTTGCCAGACCTCTGAGCCCAGAGGGTTAGAGGGAGACCGCGTGGCAGACAGCCGCATCCCTTGGGACAGGCACAGCCCCTGACTGGGAAAAGGAGATCCGCGGAATTCCTGGCACCACCGGGGGATTAGAGAGCTAGGTTCTGTGATCACGGAGGACTGAGCCTAAAGGGGGCAGCCTGAAGAGCTGACCAGAGCATGCAGTGCCAGTAATAGAAGAGCTTGTAGAAAGTCAGCCTTACCCGTTTCCGTGGACGGCGTTTGCTTATTTTCACTGAATCCTGTTCATAAGACATTTCAGATACAGACACTCACCTGTGCTGAAGAGAGGGAGAAGGTGCGGATGAGTGGAATCTGGGGAGAGACTGAAGGGGGGGGGGAGAGGTGGCAGCAAATTGAGTGCTGAGACACCCCTGGGCCCGGATCGGGGCAGCCATTTTCTCCGGAGGGTGGGACTCCCCTACCTAGCCCCCAGGCAAGGAGCACAGCCACACCCAGATTCCACCCTGAACGAGATCAAGGATTAAAATAATCTGATCAGACCCTGGGAGTTAACAGGGTCTGGCCTATAGAGGGATTTTCAATCCCAGCAACAACACAGAGCAGGGTAACGATTAAAGAAACAGCTCTGGATAGTTGACCTACCCAAACCAGTTTTAAGTGTGATAGAGAAGCCATATAGCCTCAGAGGCCAACCCCAGAACACTGCCACACAGAGGCTGAACCAGAAACTGACTCTTTGCTAAACACAAAATAAGGCAGTCTGGGAAACAAATGCGGCCTGCTTTAAAATAAGGACTGTGGTTTACAACACAGAGGAACAGTGTATCGCAGGGAAATTCAACACTTTCCTGAATACCTGGCAGGACTAAGGCGAGCCAGACTGACGAGTAGAAGAACTGAAGGACCTTCACTACTGCAAATTTTTTTTTCTTTTTTCACCTTTTAACTAAGAAACCAACTTTTTTTTCTTCTTTTTCCATCACCTGATTTTACCCTTTTAATTACTACATTCTTATTTTTAACCAGTATTATTACTGCTACCATTTTACCATTTTTTAAAGTGCCATTTTATTTTCTCTTTATTTTATTTTGGGATTAGTGTTCTCCATTCTATTTTCATCATTCCTTTAGCAACAATTTTCCCTACCTCAATTTTACCTCTATGCTAAAACCCTCTCCCTCACTTTTCCCCTTTTGTTGTCCTGTTTCTCTTACCCTATTCCTGCTTTAGATTTTCCCTATTCCTTCTGTTTACCTCCTGTCAAAATTTCACCCTACTTATATATCCTATTTCCAATCCACTGCTCTAAATCTTTACACACATACCCCTTATCTTTCATCACTATCCAAAATTTTTTTTCTTCTTTTATATTTCTATTGTTTTGTTGCTGTTTGCTTGATTGTTGAGTATATTGTTTTTTTGTTGTTGTTGCTTGTTTTTTTGTGTGTGTCTGTGTGTGTGTGTGTGTGTGTGTGTGTGTGTGTGTGTGTGTGTTAGGACTGGTTGTGAGGCTGTTATTGCTTTTTCTTTTTATTTTTTTCTGCTGGTTTTTCCCCTCCCTCCACCCATCCCCCCCAATTATTTTTGTGCTTCTGTTTTCCCTTGCCTCTCTTGATATTATTGGTTGTTTCTAGGTTGCATTCATCTCCAGGGATCTGTTGCTGCAATTTGTTGGGATTAGAGGAAGTTCTATAGGAGTTTTCTCCTCATATAAATAGTCTCTTCCCCTCTTCCACTTCATTCTCTCTTTTCCTTCTTTTTTTTTCTTTTCTTTTCTCTCTTTTATTTCCCCCGCTCCTTTTCCCTAATTACAGTTTTGCACTCCTTTTTTGGTCCCTACTTTTCTTTTCTTTTTTTTTCTCTTTTGTCTTTTTCTCTTATTTCTTCCTTATCCCCTAATTCTCTTAATTCAGGTGGTCACCTTTATTTGTGGTTATTAATATAGTGACTATATTTGTGTTTAGTGCCTGGTACGTGGTGGCTTGTTGTGTTGTATATTGTGCCTTTAAATCAACGCAGTAGATACAAGCAACAGCAGCCTCCTGAGCACCACACCCTCTGTCTGAGGAACAGCAGCTGTACGTGAAGCCTCCCCCCACCAGCCAGAAGAGCCACCACAGCTGTGAACACCACCCACCAGAGGAGCAGCTGCTACCGCAACCACCCGAAGAGCAACCACAGCCCAAGGAGTCACTGCCACCCAGGGAGCAGCCACTGAACGACTCAACGTCTAGATATGTCAGTGAGATCAAACATGGGTAGACAAAGAAACACCCAAAGGAAAAAAAAGGGGACTCGCCAGAAAAGCAGCTAAATGATACAGAGGCATGCAATATGACAGAAAAAGAATGCAGACTAGGGGTCCTAGAGTGCATAAACCAGAAGGAAAAAAATCAATAACATATGCAAGAAGCTAGAAGAAACAGATGAAAAAATCAACAACTTAAGTAAGAACCGAGAAGAAATGAAGAGCGATAAAGCTGCAATAAAAAACACCATTGAAAGTATTAACAGTAGACTAGGAGAAGCAGAGGACCGAATTAGTGAATTAGAAGACAAGGAAGCAAAACACACCCAAACTGTACTGCAATTGGAGCAAAAAATTAAAAGACAGGAGGAGAGCCTAAGGGAGCTTTGGGACAACATGAAACGAAACAACATACAAATAATAGGGGTGCCAAAAACAACAGAAAGATGAACAAGGATTAGAAAACCTACTTGAAGAAGTAATATCAGAAAACTCCCCTGAGGTGGGGAAGAAAAAAGTCACACAAGCCCAGAGAGTCCCAAACAAGGTGAACCCGAAAAGACCCACACCAAGACACATCATAATTACCATGGCAAATGTTCAGGACAAAGAGAGAATCTTACAGGCTGCAAGAGAGAGACAGAAAGTTCCAAACAAGGGATCTCCCATTAGATTATCAAATGATTTCTCAACAGAAACACATCAGGCTAGAAAAGAATGGACAGAAATCTACAAAGTGATGCAAAGCAAAGGACTGAATCCAAGAATACTCTATCCAGCAAGGCTATCATTCAAAATTGAAGGGGAAATAAGAAGCTTCACAGACAAAAAAAGGCTAAGGGAGTTTATAACTGCCAAACCAGCAATGCAAGAAATGCTAAAGGGACTGGTGTAAAAAGAAGAAATAAAAAGCTCAGAAAGAAAACAGCCACACAAAAAAAGAAATGGCTACAAACAAGTACCTTTCAATAATAACTTTAACCGTAAACGGACTAAATGCTCCAACCAAAAGACATCGAGTGGCTGAATGGATAAAAAAACATGACCCATACATGTTCTGTCTACAAGAGACCCACCTCATTAGAAGGGACTCACACAGACTGAAAGTGAAGGGATAGAAAAATATCTTTCAGGCAAATGGAAAGGAAAAGAAAGCTGGTGTAGCAATACTTATATTGGACAAAATAGACCTCAAAGTGAAGGCCATAACAAGAGATAAGGAAGGCCACTTCATAATACTAAAGAGATCAATACAACAAGAAGATATAACTCTGGTAAACATATATGCACCCAATGCAGGAGCACCCAAATTCATAAAAAAAAATTCTGGAAGATATCAAAGGAGACATCGACAACAATACAATCATAGTAGGGGACTTTAATATACCACTGACATTGGATAAATCCTCTAGACAAACAATCAGCAAAGAAACAGCAATCCTAAATGACTCACTAGATCAGATGGACTTAATAGACATCTTCAGAACACTTCACCCCAAAGCCACGGAATATACATTAAACTCTGATGTTCATGGGACATATTCAAAAATAGACCACATATTGGGTCACAAGCAAAGTCTCCCCAAATTCAAGAAGATTGAAATCATAAAAAGCATCTTCTCAGACCACGATGGCATAATATTAGAAATAAACTACAATAAAAACAACCCCAAATACTCAAACACTTGGAAGCTGAATAGCATGTTATTAAATACTGATTGGGTTAATAATGAGATCAAAGAAGAAATCAAAAACATCCTGGAAACTAATGACAATGAAAACACAACAATCCAAAACCTATGGGACACAATGAAAGCAGTCCTGAGAGGGAAGTTTATAGCTCTACAGGCCTATCTCAAAAAAACAAGAAAAAATGGTAGTAAATCATCTAACTCTACAACTCAAAGAATTAGAAAGACAGCAACAAGAAAACCCCAGACTGAGCAGAAGGAAGGAGATAATAAAGATTAGAGCAGAAATAAATGACATAGAGACTAAAAAATCAATACAGAAAATCAATGAAACCAAGAGCTAGTTTTTTGAAAGGATAAACAAGATTGACAAACCTCTAGCCAGACTCACCAAGAAGCAAAGAGAGAGGACCCAAATAAACAAAATCAGAAACGATAGAGGCGAAATAACAACAGACCCCGCAGAAATACAAATGATTGTTAAAAAATACTATGAACAACTCTACTCCAACAAACTAGACAACCTGGAGGAAATGGACAAATTCCTAGAAAAATACAACATTCCAAAACTCAATCCGGAAGAATCTAAAAATCTCAACAGGCCAATAACTATGGAAGAAATTGAAGCAGTCATCAAAAAGCTTCCAGCAAACAAAAGCCCAGGACGAGACGGCTTCACATGGGAGTTTTACCAAACATTCAAGGAAGAACTAAAACCTATCCTCCTCAGACTACTACAAAAAATTCAAGAGGAAGGAACACTTCCAAGCTCATTCTATGAAGCCAGCATCACCCTAATACCAAAACCAGGTAAAGACAACACAATGAAAGAGAATTACAGGCCAATATCCCTCAAGAACATAGATGCCAAAATCCTCAACAAAATCTTAGCAAATCGGATCCAGCAGTACATCAGAAAGATCATACACCATGACCAAGTAGGATTTATCCCACGGATGCAAGGATGGTACAATATCCGCAAATCAATAAACATGATACATCACATAAACAAATTGAAAGAAAAAAACCACATGGTCATATCAATTGATGCAGAAAAAGCATTTGACAAAATCCAACACCCATTTTTGATAAAAACTCTCAGCAAGGCGGGAGTAGAAGGATCATACCTCAACATAATAAAAGCCATATATGACAGGCCCACAGCCAACATCATACTCAATGGACAAATCTAACATCTTTTATCCTAAGAACAGGAACAAGACAGGGATGCCCACTCTCACCACTCCTGTTCAACATAGTACTGGAAGTACTAGCCATTGCAATTAGGCAAGAAGAAGAAATAAAAGGCATCCAAATTGGAAAAGAGGAAGTAAAACTGTCCTTATTTGCAGACGACATGATATTATACATACAAAACCCTAGAGACTCCATCAAAAAGCTACTAGACTTAATACATGAATTTGGCAATGTAGCAGGATACAAAATTAACCCCAAGAAATCTGAGGCATTTTTATACACTAATAGTGAACTTTCAGAAAGAGAGATTATAAAAACAATCCCATTCACCATCGCACCAAAAAAATTAAGCTACCTAGGAATAAACTTAACTAAAGAGGTAAAAGACCTCTACTCAGAAAACTACAGGACGTTGACAAAAGAGATAGAGGAATACATAAAGAGTTGGAAGAACATACCGTGTTCATGGATTGGTAGAATCAACAACATTAAAATGTCCATACTACCCAAAGCAACCTATAAATTCAGCGCACTTCCCATTAAAATACCAACGGCATACTTTACAGATCTAGAACGAACTCTCCAAATATTCATCTGGAATAAAAAAAGACCCAGAATGGCTGCAGCAGTCCTGAGAAAGAACAAAGTAGGTGGGATCTCAATACCAGATATCAAGATGTATTACAAAGCCACTGTTCTCAAAACTGCCTGGTACTGGCACAAGAACAGGCATATAGATCAATGGAATAGAATAGAGAGCCCAGAAATTGGCCCAAACCAATATGCTCAATTAATATTTGACAAAGGAGGCAAGAACATACAATGGAGCCAAGACAGTCTCTTCAATAAATGGTGTTGGGAAAATTGGACAGATATATGCAAGAAAATGAAACTAGATCACCAACTTACACCATACACAAAAATAAACTCAAAATGGATAAAGGGCTTAAATGTATGACGGGAAACCATAAAAATTCTAGAAGAATCCAAAGGCAACAAAATCTCAGACATATGCTGAAGCAATTTCTTCACTGATACAGCTCCTAGGGCACTTGAATCTGAAGAGAAAATGAACAAATGGGACTACTTCAAAATAAAAAGCTTCTGCACAGCAAAAGAAACCATCAACAAAACAACGAGAAATCCCACTGTGTGGGAAAACATATTTGCCAATGTCATATCTGATAAGGGCCTAATCTCCAAAATTTATAGGGAACTCATACAACTTAACAAAAGGAAGATAAACAATCCAATCAAAAAATGGGCAAAGTACCTAAATAGACACCTTTCAAAAGAGGACATTCAGAAAGCCAAGAGACATATGAAAACATGCTCAAAGTCACTAATCATCTGAGAGATGCAAATCAAAAAAACAATGAGGTACCATCTCACACCTGTCAGATTGGCTATCATCAACAAATCAACAAACAACAAGTGCTGGAGAGGATGTGGAGAAAAAGGAACACTGGTGCACTGCTGGTGGGAATGCAGACTGGTGCAGCCACTATGGAACACAATATGGAGTTTCCTTAAAAAACTGAAAATGGAACTCCCATTTGACCCTGTGATCCCACTTCTAGGAATATATCCCAAGAGACCAGAAACACCAATCAGAAAGGATATATGCACCCATATGTTCATAGCAGCACAATTCACCATAGCTAGGATCTGGAAACAGCCTAAGTGGCCATCAGTAGATGAATGGATTAGAAAACTGTGGTACATCTACACGATGGAATACTATGCTGCTGTAAAAAAAGAAGGAACTCTTACCATTTGCAACGGCATGGATGGAACTGGAAATCATTATGCTAAGTGAAATAAGCCAGTCAATGAAGGAAAAATACCACATAATCTCACTCATTCATGGATAATAGAGACCATTATAAACTTTTGAACAATAATAGATACAGAGGCAGAGCTGCCTAAAACAGATTGTCAAACTGCAGCGGGAAGGCCGAGGAGGGTTGGGGGGCAGGAGGGAGGGGGGTAAGAGATCAACCAAAGTACTTATATGTATGCATATAAGCATAATCAATGGACATAACACACTGGGGTTAGGGGAGGCCAGGGGACTGTCAAGGGCGGGGGAAAAAGGGGACACATATGTAATACCCTTTGTAATACTGTAAGCAATAAAAAAAATAAAAATAAAAATAAAAATAAGTATTTTGTTGAGTATTTTAGCATCTATGTTCATCAGGGATATTGGCCTATTTTTTTTTTTTTTGCCATGTCTTTATCTGGTTTTGGAATTAGAATGCTAGCCTCATAAAATGAGCTTGGGAGTCTTCTCCCCTCTTAAAATTTTGGTTAAATAAAGACATTACAATGCATTTAAAAAAATTAACTGGATATCCATATGTTATATTGTCCAGTGCTTGAGAGCCTTGAGAGTTTCTAGGCTCTTTTAAAGTAGAAACTGTTCTTCAGTAATCCCAACTAGCTTTGTGAGTGTAGGTCCTACCTGCATGTGTATTACTGTGTACATAACCCCTGAGCTCAGTCCACTGTCATGTAGCTTCCTCACAGTTGTCCTGGAGTGTGAGGGTGGTGGAAGGGTTTAGGAGACAATTAGCAGGTACACCATCTATTAATTTGGAAGTTTCCCAGAAAAGCCAGCAGTCTATTCCAGGTAATTACAATGACTATCAGTATTGACATCTTCAGCTGGTTTTCATCAACATTGTTGATAAATCCTCAGAATGGAGCAATGATCTGATATCAGAAATAAAATAGACCTGACTTTTCCACCACTTGCTTCCATTGCCTTCAGTTCCAGTGTTGTCCAAGGTCTGGCAACATCATTATCACCTGGAGATTGTTAAAATGCAGAACGATGCCTCCACCTCAGACCTACTGAAATAGAACCTGTACGTTAGCAAATCACTTGGGTGATAGGTATATATTAAAGGCCTGGTGCATGGATTTGTGCACATTGAAAGAAAATTAATTAGAAGAAATATTTTAGAGGCCAGGGAGGGACTAGGGGAAGACTCCAGGGCGTGTCCGGCCTGTCTCACCCAGTCCCGATTAGCCAGACCCCAGCAGCAAGCTAACTTACCAGTCAGAGCATCTGCCCCCTGGTGTTCAATGCACATAATAGTGACTGGTCTAGCAAATGGTCAGACACTTAGTATATTAGGCTCTTATTATATAGGATGTTCAAATGGGATTGCTTTATAGTAGAGAGTAAAGCTCAGAATTTGGGAACCAAGTGATTCACCCTGGAGACTGCTCCACATGTCAGCCCTGTAACTGAGAACCACCTGGGAATTGCAGGAATGCTCAAAATCCTCTCCTCCCTCTCCTCACCTCCTGTATCAGTACATTCAGGATGCTATAACTGAACACCATCCACTGAGCAGTTTAAACAACAAACATTTATTTTTCACAGTTTTGGAGGCTGGAAGTTTGATGTCAATACACAGGCAGATTTGGGGTCTGTCCAGAGATGTCTTTGCAGATCACAGACAGCCACCTTCTTGCTGTGTCCTCACATGGCAGAAAGGAATTCTCTGTTTCTTTCCCTTATAATACTAGTAAGGGTATTAATTCCATAATCAGGGCCCCTCTCTCATGATCTAATATGACCTTAATTATCTCCCAGAGCCCTCTTCAAATTCACCACCTTGAAGGTTAGAAGTTCATGTAAACGTGGGGGACAAACATTCAGCCCATAGCAATTCCATCTGGGCTCAGCCCAGGTTTCACAATACAAATGCTCCCTGTAGTTCTAAAATATCTAGTATATCATGACTTGAGCTATAGTGGAGTGAAAAGGGATAGGTGATTTACCTAAGGTTTCTAAAAACTGAGAAATACAGCTTTTTGAAGCTTACCCTTTCCTGTTATCTTCTATAAACCCTATCTACAGGTAAAAATGAAAGAATGGGGTAGTTGAGATACTGAAGTATCCAATGAGACATAATTCAGGATTCTGGGTAGGGACCCCAGTCAAAAGGAGTCTGACATGACTGAGTATCATTTATTAAGTCATTCGTTCCTTAATCAGTGTCCATCCTCCATGATAGACCTCGTTTCAGGAGCTGCTGTGATTACACCATCTATCCTAAAACAGTTGGCATCACCCAGGGCCTGGGTGATTGGCAGTGGTCGGCAAACTCATTAATCAACAGAGCCAAATATCAACAGTACTTCTTCAGAATAGACTCGCCCAGGCAGAAAACCAACTTCTGCGCATGGGCCACAAAGTTCCAATCGCACTGTATGTGCGCCCGCACGTGGTATTTTGTGGAAGAGCCACACTCAAAACCAAAGAGCCGCATGTGGCTCGCAAGGTCTGGCAATATCAGGCCCTCAAAGCAACCTGCTGCCACAAGGAGTTTCCCTCTAGATTGGATCCCTCTGGAGCATAGTGACCCAGATCAATTGACTGTTTCCCCTGCAAGGACAAGGAGTCATTTGGATGACAGGGTTTAAAGGGGATGAAATTTGTCTGTGGAAGGAAAGTCCATGCCATCTGTGGCTCTCTGTTTAGAAGGTGACTCTTAAGGGCTCAACATTACCCTTAATGCTACTTCTGGCTCCTGAGTGGAAGAATATTTGAGTCATCTCCAATCAGTTACTTTCTATCTCCATGCATTCCCAACTTGGCCTAGCCATGCCCCAACTTCAGTCTGTTAATAAAAGATTGGTATAACAACCTTCAGTGCACCTTGCCTCTTCCCTCTGCAGACTCCCTTAAAACACACCTTTCCAAGCCTCCAGTCAATCTTTCAGCTTCTCTCCTTCTAATTATTACTTAATTTAGGGAATTAACTCTTTCATGAGGCAAGAAAAGTCCATGGCTCTCTCTGTCTCTCTCTCATTATAAAAATGGCTTATTGAACCAATGAATGCATAAATAAGTGGAACAACAAATCAATGTTTTTCTCTCTCTAAAATAAATAGTAATAATTTAAAAAAACACATATGGAAGAATTAAAAATGGCAGTGGAGAAAATGGAAGCTCTCAGACATGCTCCCAGGACCAAACTGGAATTACAACTAAAATACAAAAAAAAAATCACCTTGAATAATTAACTAAAGACTAGCTGGAGAGGACCCTGATAACAAAGGATGGAAAGTGGAGACCACATAGAGATTGGTAGGAAGGGCAAAGGCACAAAAGGGCTGATCAGACTACCACAGACAGCAGCTGACGTTCTGGAGAAATATCTCAGCTGTGGGGGGTTGCCACTGAGAACTCTAAGGTCTAATCCTCAAGCTGGGCTCCCCAGCAGAGAATGCCAGAACTCAGAAAGGAGCCCACATAACATCTGGCTTTGAAAAGCAGCAGGGTTGCTGTCTGCAAGGGAAAGATGGCTGGAAATGCAGGCACCTTTTTAAAGGGCCAGCACACAACATTTTAAGTACAGCCACTTATCTTGGGCTCTGGCAGAGGGAGGGAAGAGTGGACTATAGTTGTATAAACATAATGCAGGATTGGGGGATCTTGGGTTAAGCTTGGAAGGCAGACACCCCGGTTTCCTGTGCTGAGTCATTCCCTCATGCTGTGGAGGTAATCTTTCTCAGGCAAACCTTTGCTATCCTGCTGTTTGTACCTGGGGGAAGACAGTTGACCCACCCTGTTGGAAAACCTCTCGCCCCATCTGTGGACTATTGCTTTAAGCTACTCCAGACTGAATCCAATCAGCCTTTAGGCAGAGGCAGTTCTGTGTAGGCTTTGAATCTTTCCCTGACCTAATTAGTCAGAAACAGCAGTTTGGGTCCCTGCTGCAAACACCATCCAAGAATGCTCAGTGAGGCAAAAGCCAGTGGGACCACAAGCACCTGCAGCTGACACCGGCAGGACCAGCTCTGTGGGGGAAGGAAGTACAGCTCAGAACAAGGTCAATCAAAATGTGATACTCAAGGCAGACCCAGCCTCTAAGCTAAGGAGTCCCAGACCACTGGACAGCTGGCACAATGACATTAGGATTGAACCTCACTGGAAGAAAGTCAGAAGGAAGAACCCTCCCACAGATGGGACATCAACAATCAAGTCCAAATTACAACAGAAGAACCCAAACAATGCACACACGGGCATTCCTACGGCATCCAGTTTGGCGAACGAAGAGACTACACCACTGGACCCCTCAAGACACTTCCTACATAAGATCATCCCACAAAGACTGGGAGACATAGTAGTTCTATCTAATACATAGAAGTAAACATAAAGGGGCAGATAAATAGGGATACAAAGAAACAACCCCCAAATAAGAGAAAAGAAGAAATAACCAGAAAAAGAACTAAATGAGATGGAAACAAGTAACCTATTAGACATCGAGCTCAAAGCAATAGTTACAAAGTTGCTTGGGGGAACTTAGTGCAAATAACAATAACATGAAAAGGTAAATAGAGGTCATGAGCAAGTAACAGACAAAAATGAAGAATGATGTATCTGACATCAAGAACACACTGGAAGGGATTAAAAGTAGATTGGATGAAGCAAAGGACCAAATTAGTGAGTTGGAATACAAGGTAGAAATAAATACCTAATTAGAGCAGCAAATAGAAAAAAATAAATAAAAAGCAGGAAGATAGCTTAAAGGAGCTCTGGAACAAAATGAAATGTAAAAACATCCACATTACAGAAATACCAAAAGAGGAAGAGGATGAGCAAAGAACAAAGAACCTCTTTAAAGAAATAATGATGGAAAACTTCCCCAATCTGGTGAAGGAAAATGTCACACAAGGTCAGGAGGCACAGAGAGTCCCATTCAAGATGAACCCAGAGATCCACACCTATACACATTGTAATTAAAATTGCAAATTTTAAAGGCAGCAAATGAGATCCAGAAAATTAGACAAAGGAGTTCCATTGGAATATTGACTGACTTCTCTAGAGAAACACTTCAGGCCAGAAGGGAGTGACATGAAGTACTCGAAGTAATGAAAAGCACCTAAATCCAAGACTACTGTATCCAGCCAGGCTATCATTTAAAATTGAAGGTGAAATAAAAAGCTTCCCAGAGAAAAAAAAACTTTTAAAGTACATTACTGTACCACCAAACCAGTAATGCAAGAAATGTTAAAGAAACTGCTTTAAGAAGAAAAGGCGAAAAGTGTATTATAGGCATAAGAAATGAAAAATGTCAATAAATAAATACTTATCAATAATAACCTTAAATGTAAATGGATTAAATGCTCCAGTCAGAAGACATAGTGTGATTGATTGGATAAGAAAACATTACCCATATATAGGCTGTCTACAAGAGACCCACCTCAGAACAAAAGATATACACAGACTGCAAGTGAAGGGATAGAAAAATATATTCCATGCAAATGGAAAGAAAGAAAAAAAAGACAAAATAGACTTCAAAACAAAGGCCATAATAAGAGAAAAAGAAGGCCATTTTATAATACTTAAGGGAATAATTCAACAAGAAAATATAATCTTTACAAACAGATTTGCACCCAATATTGGAGCACCTAAGTACATTCAAAAACTCTTGATGGACTTTAAGGAGATATTGACAGCAATACAGTAACAGCAGGGACTTTAATACTCCATCAACATACTGGATAGATCTTCCAGATAGAAAATTAACAAGAAAACAGAGGACGTAAGTGACACACTAGATCAGATGGATCTAACCGATATTTACAGAACATATCACTCTAAAGCAACAGAATATACATTCTTCTCAATTGTACATGGAACATTATCCAAGATAGAGCACATATTAGGGCACAAAATAAGTCTATACAAATTCAACAAGGTTGATATAATACCAAACATTTTCTCTGATCACAATTAGAAATCATGAAGTTAGAAATCAACTATTAAAAAAACTCAAAAACACTCTAATACATGGAAGCTAAAGAGCATGTTATTAAACAATGAATGGTTACCAATGATATCAAGGAAGAAATGAAAAACTTCCTGGAAACAAAGGAAAATGAACACACAATCACCCAAAACCTATGGAACACAGCAAAAGCAGTCCTGATAGAGAAGTTCATAGCACTACAGGACTAATGCAAGAAAAAAGAAAAAGTACTAATAAACTATCTAACCCTACAACTAAATTGATTAGAATTAGAACAGCAAGAAAAACCCAGAATAAGGAGAAGGAAGGAAATAATAAAGATTAAAGCAGAAATAAATGACATAGAAAATAAAAAAAAAACTGTACAAAGATCAATAAATTCTATTTTTTTATTAATCCTCACCTGAGGATATTTTTTCATTGTTTTTTTTGTTTGTTTGTTTGTTTTTTGTTGTTTCTTTTTTTGAGAGTGGAAGAGAGAGGGAAAGACAGAGAGAAACATCGATGGGAGAGAAACACTTCAATTTGTTGCCTCCTGCAGGAGCCCCAATCAGGACCCAGCCTAGGGAGGAGCCTGCAACCTAGGTATGTGCCCTTGACCGGAATCAAACCTGGGAACTTTTGAGGCTGATGCTCCATCCATTCAGTCAAACCGGCTAGGGCAATATCAATATATTCAAGAGCTGGTTCTTTGAAAGGATAAACAAAATTGACGAACTCCTAGCCAGGCTCATCAAGAAACAAAGAGAGAGGACCCAAATAAATAAAATCAGAAATGAACGCAATGATATAACAACAGACACCACAGAAATACAAAGAATTGTAAGCAAATACTATGAATAACTATATGCCAAAAAACTGGACATACTGCTGATGGGAATGCAGACTAGTGCAGCCACTGTGAAGAACAGTATGGAATTTCCTCAAAAGCTAAAAATAGAACTCCAATTAGACCCAGTAATCCCACTTCTAGGACTATATCCCAAGAAACCAGAAACACCAATCAGAATGGATATATGCACCCCTATGTTCATACCAGCACAATTTACAATAGCTAAGATTTCTAAACAGCCTAGGTGCCCATCAGCAGATGAGTGGGTTAAAAACCTGTGGTACATCTACACAATGGAATACTATGTCGATATAAAAATGAAGAAACTTTTACCATTTGCAACAGCATGGATGGAACTGAAGAGCATTATGCTAAGCGAAATAAGGCAGTTGGAGAAACACAAGTATCTCATGATCTCACTCATATGTGGGATAATGATCAACATAAGTTGATGAACAAGAAGAGATCCAGACACAAATAGTAGTGTGTGTGTGTGTGTGGGGGGGGTGGGGTGGGGGTTAGAGATCAACCAAGGGACTTGTATGTATGCATATTAGCATAACCAATGAACACTGACACTGGGGCAGTGGTGGCTTACCTGGAATGGGAATGGCTAGGGGGTGGGGGTCAACTGGAGAAAAGGAGACATATGTAAAACTTTAGAGAATAAAATAAATATTCCTAGGTACCGTAATTTTTGTGTTGCAATGGCAAATGGGACTGATTTTTTTATTCACAGGGGAGTTTTACCAAACATTCTAAGAAGAAGCAACACCTATCCTCTACCAAAATTTCAAAGGAAAAGAACACTTTGAGGGGAGAGACAAAATGGCGGCGGTATAGACAGATGTGTCCCGAGCTTTGTCCTGGAGTAGATAGGGTGAGCAGCTGAAACGAGTAACATCCAGCCTGAATTGGCAAAGGAGACTCAGCTGGGAGACGCTTTTCAGCCAGGAAGGGCAGAGGATCCCTGGAATAAGGTAAAATCAAGGCTCTGGGAAGGATAATCTACCAGATCTCTGAGCCCGGAAGGTCAGAGGGAATCTGCACGACACCGGTACCTAGCTGTTATGGGTTGGCTCAACGAGATAGACCACCGACTCAGAATTTAAATTTAAGAGCCTTTTATTAAGCTGGCCAGCTGACCACAGCCCACACCTTCCCCCTCTGGGAAGGTTTGCAGCATGTGGCAGAGATCAAGGGTGTAGTATGATCCTTTATAGCAAAACAGTGTTACCTTAGAAGTTCACAGAAAGTTCATAAGAACAAAGGGGGGCGGGGGGGTAAACAGACTCACACCTGGCTGGAGCGTATTGTAACACATTGTTTTTCTAAGATAATCTAGCAATTTTTCTTCCATGGTTCCTAACCCTGACACAATCCTCCATACGTCAGTCCCCCCTCCCAGCACATTCTGTAACATTCTGTAACCCTTCCATGCTGCAGTCCCTCACCCTAGCACACGAGCCACGTCCCTTGGGACAGGCACAGTGTCTGACTGTGGAAAGAAGGCCTGCAGAACTGCTGGATGGCAGGGGACTCTAGATCTGGGTCCACAGTCAGTAAAGGCTGAAGAAGAGTGCTGGCAGGAGAGAAGTGCACAGAGGTGCAGACTCTCCTGCCTCTTTAGCCTGTGCTTTTCTTCATTGAGCCTAGTGCATAGGACCTTTCGGATACAGACACTTACCCATGACTGGCGTGTGGGAGACAGTGTGGACTTGTGGAATCTAGGGAGAGAGGGGGGTCCAGGAGAAGTAGCAACGAGTTTGGCACTGAGTCATGCCTGAGCCTGGGACCTGGGCAGCCATTTTGTCCTGAAGAGATAACCCCTCCCCTCCAGTATCCAGGCAACCAATTCAGCCACACCCAGATTCCACCCTGAATGGTACAAAGGATTTAAAAAGAATATATGAATCCCTGAGAGTCCAAAGGGACTGGCCTAAAGAGAGACCTTCAGTCCCAGCAACAGGAACCTGAGAAACAGTACAGTACAGAAGACAGGGGATCTTAAGTCAGCCAAAGAAACAACACGTCACTTTTTCATTTTTATTTTTATTTTTTTATTATTATTTTGTTATCTCTTTTTTTCTTCTTTTTTCTTTGTTTACCTGTTTTTGTTTGTTGCTTTATTTTCTATTTCTTTTTGCATTATTCTTCCATCACTCTATTTTATTTTTATTTGCTATTTTTATACCATTTTGAAATCAATTATTTTGTAAATTTATTATTATTATTATTATTATTATTATTATTATTATTTTCTTCTTGTTCTCTTTCCTCTTATCCACCCATCCCCTTTCTAATTCCTCTATATTAAACTGAGATCCTCCCCATCTTCATCCAATTCTTAACCTTATATTCTGTATATAAGCTGAGCCTCTACAGATTCTGCCCCCACCCTCTTTGCTGAGGTTTTGGTGTTTGTATTTTTTGTTTGTTTGTATGTTTTGTTGTTGTTTATCTATTGGTTCTGTGGTGTTCTCTCTCTCTCTCTCTCTCTCTCTCTCTCTCTCTCTATATATATATATATATATATATCTTCTCCTTTTTATTCCTTTTTCTTTTCGCTCTTATCTTTTTCTCTCTCTTTGATATCATTTATGCTCTCTTTTCTCTCCCCTAATTATCTTTTCACAGGTGGTCACTTATAATGGGGTTATTGTTGTCGTGAGTACATCCGTGCTTTGTTCCCTTTGTGTTGTGTCTTGTCGAGGTGAAATTTATCCTGTCTGGCCAGGTGCTAGAGAGCGAGCCTCATAAACAGACACTTAGAGAGGAAACTACATCTAATGAATGGGTCAATAACACCCCAGACCCAACTACAGAGGCAGGAAGAAAGCAGCAGTGAGGGAGAGAGTGCGAATGAGTGAGGAAGCAAAAGAAGAGTCTGTGGTCATGTGGGATGTGTGTGTGCATGTGAGTGAAGCACAATTAGATCCCACAGGACCTTCGGGGGCAGGCTAACTGGGCTCGCCTAAATAGGCAGCCTCTGCTACCATAGTAAACAGTACCGGGAGGTCACTCGTCCTCAGAGGCCTAGCCTTTTGAAGAGGAGAGCTGCCGTAACTGGGAGCCCAGCCCCACCTCCATCCAGGATGCCCTCAGATAATACCTGGGACTCTACAGCCACCCCTGCCAGGGACCTGCTACCTCAGCTATGGTCCCACAGTCAATGAGTCTCCAGTCACCCTGGGTGCAGGCTCCTGTGAGTTCTGAAGCATGCTCCCCTCTGACCGGCCCAATGCCTTAGCCCAGGGCACTGCAACCACACGAGCAGAAGACATGTGAGCAGCCCACTCCTGTCCAAGGAGCAGCAGCCCCATGAGCAGCCTGCCCCAGGCCTAAGAACAGAAGCTTCGCATAGCCTGCCCATGTCCAAGGAGCAGCAGCTATGTGAGTGGCACTCTCCCCTATCCAAGGAGCAGCAACCACACAAGCAGCCTGCCCACAATTGAGGAGCAGCAGCCCCACACAGCCCACTCCTGTCCAAGGAGCAGCAGCTGCGCACCCCGCACTCTGCACCTGTCTGAGGAGTAGCAGCTGTGTGAGCAACCTGCCCCAGTCCAAGGAGCAGCAGCTGTGTGAGCAGCCCACACCCATATGAGGAACAGCAGCACAGCAAGCAGGCCACCCCCATTTGAGGAGCAGTAGGCAGCAGAGCAGCCCGCCCCAGTCAGAGGAATAGCAGCCACATGAGCTGACCACCCACATCCAAGGAGCAGCAGCCCTGTACAGTCTGCACTGGTCCAAGAAGCAGCAGCCACATTCAGCCTGCACCAGTCCAATGAGCAGCAGCTGGGTACGAGGCCTGCCCCCATCCAAGGAGCATCAGCCACGCAAGCAGACCACCCCCGTACAAGGAATAGCAGCCTCACATGCAGCTCACTCCCACTCGAGGAGCAGCAGCTGCCCGAGTAGCCCACCCCTGTCTGAGGAGCAGAAGCCACACGAGAAGGCCGCCCACATCTGAGGAGCAGCAGTCCTGCGCAGTCCACACTGGTCTGAGGAGCAGCAGCGACATGCAGCCCAGCTCCGTCCAAGAAGCAGCAGCTGTGCAGCCCGCACCCTGCACCTGTCTGAGGAGTAGCAGCTGTGTGAGCAACCTGCCCCCACCAGCAGCTATACGAGCAGCTTGCCTCCATCCAAGGATCAGCAGCTGTGTGAGCAGCCCACACCTGTATGAGTAACAGCAGTGCCACGAGCAGCCCACCACAGTCCAAGGAGCAGCAGCCACAAGAGCAGACTGCCCATGTCTGAGGAGCGGCAGCCCTGCGCAGTCCGCATTGGTCCAAGAAGCAGCAGCCATACACAGCCTGCACTTGTTCAATGAGCAGAAGCTGGGTGAGCAGCCTGCCCGCATCTGAGGAGCAGCAGCCACACGTGCAGCTCGCTCCTGACTGAGGAGCAGCAGTCGCGCAAGCAGCCCATTCCCCATCCAAGGAGCTGCAGCTATGCGAGCAGACCACCTCTGTATGAGGAGCAGCAGCCGTACATGCAGCTCACTCCCACCCGAGGAGCAGCAGCCATCTGAACAGCTCACCCCTGTCTGAGGAGCAGCAGCCACACAAGCAGACCGCCCACATCCGAGGAGTGGCAGCTCTGTGCAGCCTTCTCTGGTCAGAGGAGCAGCAGCCATACTCCGCCTTCACCTTTCTGATGAGCAGCAGCTGAGTGAGCAGCCTGCCACTGCCCAAGGAGCAGCAGCTGCACATGCAGCTCACTCCTGCCCGAGAAGCTGCAGCCACACAAGCAGCCTGTCCCCCATCTGAGTAGCAGCAGCTGCATGAGCAGCCCACACCTGTATGAGGAGCAGTAGCCCTGTAAGCAACCTGCCCCTGTCCAAGAAGCAGCAGCCTCATGAGCAGCCCACCCCATCTGAGGAACAGCAGCAGTGTGCAGCCAGCCTCGATCCAAGGAGAAGCAGCCATGTGAGCAGTCAGCTCCTGTCTGAGGTGCAGAAGCCACGTGAACAGCCTGCCCCTATCTGAGGAGCAGCAGCCTCATGATCAGCCCACCCCTGTCCAAGGAACAGCAGCTGAGCAAGCAGCCTCCCCCACCAGACAGAGGTGACACCACTGTTGCAAATAGCACCCAACAGAGGAGCCGTTGCCAACTGAGGAGCAGCCACTTCTGTGACCATCCGAGGAGCAACCACAGCCAGAGGAGCCACTGCAACCCAAGGAGCAGCCCCTGCACGACTCGACATCTAGATCACTTGGTGAGACCCAAAATGGGTAGACAAAGAAACCCCCAAAGGAAAGAAAAGGATTCACCAGAAAAGCAGCTAAGTGAAACAGAGGCATGCAATATGTCAGAAAAGGATTCAGACGAAGGGTCATACAGTTCATAAACCTGATGGAGGAAAAAATCAACAACTTATGTAAGAATCAAGAAGAAATGGATGAAAAAATCAATAACTTATGTAAGTATCAAGAAGAAATAAAAGTTATGTTGCTGCAACAAAAAACACAATGGAAAGTTTCAACAGTAGACTAGGAGAAGCGGAGGACCAAATTAGCAAATTAGAAGACAGGGTAGCAAAACACACCCAAACTGAACTGCAATTGGAGAAAAAATAAATAAAAGATAGGACGAGAGCCTAATGGAGGTAAGGGACAACATGAAATGAAGCAAAATACCAATAATAGGGGTGCCAGAACAACAGGAAGAGGAACATGTGTTAGAAAACCTATTTGAAGAAATAATGTCAGAAAACTTCCCTGAGGTGGGGAAGAAAAAAGTCACACAAGCACAGAGAGTCCAAAACAAGATGAACCCGAAAAGACCCACACAAAGACACATCATAATTACCCTGGCAAATGTTTAGGATAAAGAGAGAATCATAAAGGCTGCAAAAGAGAGACAGAAAGTTATATAAAAGGGATCTCCAATTAGATTATCAAATAATTCCTCAACAGAAACACATCAGGCCAAAAAAGAATGGAAGGAAATTTAGAAAGTTATGCAAAGCAAGGGACTGAATCCAAGAATACTCTATCCTACAAAGCTATCATTCAAAATTGAAAGGGAAATAAGAATATTCACAGACAAAAAAGGCTAAGGGAGCTTATCACCACCAAGCCAGCAATGCAAAAAAATGCTGAAGGTACTGGTGTAAAAAAGAAGAAATAAAATGCTAAGAAAGAAAACAGGCACCCAAAATAAAAATGGTTACAAACAAGTACCTTTCAATAATAACTTTAAACATAAACAGATTAAATGCTGCAATCAAAAGACATTGATTGGCTGAATGGATTAAAAAAACAAGATTATATTATAATATACATATATATATATATATATATATATATATATATATATATATATATATATAGTGTCTACAAGAGACCCACCTCAGAATAAGGGACTCACACAGACTGAAAGTGAAGGGATGGAAAAATATCTTTCAGGCAAATGGAAATGAAGAAAAAAAAAAAAACTGGGGTAGCAATACTTATATCTGACATAATAGACCTCAAAGTGAAGGCCATAACAAGAGATAAGAAAGGCCACTTGAAAATACTAAAGGGATCGATACAACAAGAAGATATAACCCTGATAAACATATATGCACCCAATGCAGGAACACCCAAATACATAAAAAAGCTCCTGGAAGATATTAAGGGAGAGATCAACAGCAATACAATCATAGTAGGGGATTTAATACACCACTGACATCACTGGATAAATTCTCTAGACAAAAAATCAACAAAGAAACAGCAATTCTAAATGACTCACTAGGTCAGATGGACTTAATTGACATCTTCAGAACATTTCACCCCAAAGCCACAGAATATACGTTCTTCTCAAAGTGTACATGGGACATTTTTCAAAAATAGACCACATATTGGGTCACAAGCAAAGTCTTCCCAAATTCAAGAAGATTGAAATCATATCAAGCATTTTCTCAGACCACAATGGCATAATATTAGAAATAAACTACAATAAAAACAATCCAATAAATTCAAACACTTGCAAGCTGAAAAGCATGCTAGTAAACAATGATTGGGTTACCAAAAGAGATCAAAGAAGAACTTAAAAAGATCCTGGAAACTAATGACAATAAAACCACAACAATCCAAAATATATGGGACACAATGAAAGCAGTCCTGAGAGGAAAGTTTATAGCTCTACAGGCCTACCTCAAAAAAACAAGAAAAAATGGTAATAAATCATCTAACTCTACAACTCAAAGAATTAGAAAGAGAGCAAGAAGAAAATCCCACAGTATCCAGAAGGAAGGAGATAATAAAGATCAGAGCAGAAATAAATGACATATAAACCAAAAAAACAATACATGAGATCAATGAAACCAAGAGCTGGTTCTTTGAAAGGATAAACAAGATTGATGAACCTCTAGCCAGGCTCACTAAGAAGCAAAGAGACAGGACCCAAATAAACAAAATCAGAAATGACAGAGGTGAAATAACAACAGACCCCACAGAAATACAAAAGATTGCTAAAACATACTATGGACAACTCTATTCTAACTAACTAGACAACCTGGAGGAAATGGACATATTCCTAGAAAAATACAACAGGAATGCCCACTCTCACCACTCCAGTTCAACATAGTACTGGAAGTACTAGCCATTGTGATCAGACAAGAAGAAGAAATAAAAGGCATCCAAATTGGAAAAGAAGTAAAACTGTCCTTATTGACAGATGACATGATACTGTACATAGAAAACCCTAAAGACTCCATCAAAAAATTATTACACTTAATAAATGAATTCAGCAATGTAGCAGGATACAAAATTAACGCCAAGAAATATATGGCATTTCTATACACCAATGGTGAACTTACAGAAAGAGAGATTAAAGAAGTAATCCCATTTACCATTGCACCAAAAAAATTAAGATACATAGGAATAAACTTGACTAAGTAGGTAAAAGACCTGCACACAGAAAACTACAGGAAACTGAAAAAGGAGATAGAGGAAGACATAAACAGATGGAAGAACATATCGTGTTCATGGATTGGTAGAATCAACATCATTAAAATGTCCATACTATCCAAAGCAATCTATAGATTCGATGCACTCCCCATTAAAATACCAACGACATATTTCATGGACCTAGAACAAACTTTCCAAAAATTCATCTGGAATAAAAAAAGACCCTGAATAGCTGCAGTAATCCTGATAAAGAAGAATAAAGTAGGTGGGATCTCAATACCATATATCAAGCTGTATTACAAAGCCACTGTTCTCAAAACAGCTTGGTACTGGCATAAGAACAGACATACAGATCAATGGAATAAAATAGAGAACCCAGAAATTGACCCAAACCACTATGCTCAATTAATATTTGACAAAGGAGGCATGAACATACAATGGAGTCAAGACAGCCTCTTCAATAAATGTTGTTGGGAAAATTGGACAGATACATGCAAAAAATGAAACTAGACCACCAACTTACACCATACACAAAAATAAACTCAAAATGGATAAAGGACTTAAACATAAGACAGGAAACCATAAAAAATACTAGGCATTGGTTCTCAACCTTCTGGCCCTTTAAATACAGTTCCTCATGTTGTGACCCAACCATAAAATTATTTTCATTGCTACTTCATAACTGTAATGTTGCTACTGTTATGAATTTTAATGTAAATATCTGATATGAAGGATGGTCTTAGGCGACCCCTGTGAAAGGGTCGTTTGACCGCCAACGGGATAACGACCTACAGGTTGAGAACAGCTCTAAGAGGAATCCACAGGCAGCAAAATCTCAGACATATGCTAAAGCACTTTCTTTACTGATACTGCTCCTAGGGCAGTGATGGTGAAACTATGACACACGTGTCAGAGGTGACACGCGAACTCATTTTTTTGGTTGATTTTTCTTTGTTAAATGGCATTTAAATATATAAAATAAATATCAAAAATATAAGTCTTTGTTTTACTATGGTAGCAAATATCAAAAAATTTCTATATGTGACATGGCAAAGGTTCACCATCACTGTCCTAGGGCAATGGAAACTAAAGAGAAAATAAACAAATGGGACTACATCAAAATAAAAAGTTTTTGCACAGCAAAGTAAACCATCAACAAAACAACAAGAAAGCCCACTGCTTGGGAGAACATATTTGCAAATGTTATCACCCATAAGGGTTTAATCTCCAACATTTACAGGGAACTCATACAACTTAAGAAAAGGAAGATAAACAACCCAATCAAAAAATGGGCAACGGACCTAAATAGATACTTTTTGAAAGAAGACTGAAGAAAAGCCAAAAGACATATGAAAATATGTTCAAAGTCACTAATCATCTGAGAGATGCAAATCAAAACTACATTATGGTACCATCTCACACCTGTCAGAATGGCTATTATCAACAAATCAACAAATGACAAGTGCTGGCGAGGATGTGGAGAAAAGGAACCTACATTCACTGCTGGTGGGAATGCAGACTGGTGCAGCCACTGTGGAGAACAGTATAGAGTTTCCTCAAAAAACTAAAAATGGAACTCCCATTCGACCCAGTGATCCCACTTCTAGGAATATAGTCCAAGAAACTAGAAACACCGATTAGAAAGGATATATGCACCCTTATGTTCATAGCAGCACAATTCACCATAGCTAAGATTTGGAAACAGCCTAAGTGCCCATCAGTAGATAAGTGGATTAAAAAACTGTGGTACATCTACACAATGGAATACTACGCTAGGGTAAAAAAGAAGGAGTTCTTACCATTTGCAACAGCATGGATGGAGCTGAAGAGCATTATGCTAAGTGAAATAAGCCAGTCAGAGAAAGATAAATACCACATGATCTCACTCACTTGTGGATTATAATGAAGAACATAAACTGATGAACAAAAACAGATCCAGAGACAGAGAAGCATCGATCAGACAGTCAAACCTCAGAGGGAAGGTGGGGGGGAGGGTGGGGGTAAGTGGGAGAGATCAACCAAAGGACTTATATGCAAGCATATAGGCTTAACCAATGAACACAGACAAGGGGGGGGCGGGGGGGCCGGTGAAGGCATGAGTGGGGGGTATAGGGGGTAACATGGGGATAAGGACACATATGTAATAACTTAATCAATAAAAAAATTAAAAAATTAAAGATTAAGCAACTCATTAAAGTCAGAATTCAAATCAGAAAAAAAAGAAAAGAACACTTTGAATCTTTTTATATGAAGCCAGCATTATCCCAGTTCCAAAACTAGATAAAGCCAGTACAAAGAAAGAAAATTACAGGATGAACACAGATGCTAAAATCCTCAAGAAAATTTTAGCAAATCATATCCAGCAATATATTAAAATGATTATACACCCTGATCAAGTGGAATTTTTTCTGGGGATGTAAGGCTGGTATAATATTTGCAAATCAATAGATGTGAAACATGAAATAAACAAATTGAAAGATAGAAACCATATGATTATGTCTATAGATGCAGAAAAAGCTTTTAACAAAATCCAGCACCCTGTTTTGATAAAAAACCCTCAGTAAAATTGGAATAGAGGGAATAAACCTCAACACAATAAAGGCCATATACAACAAACCTACAGTGAACATCATACTCAATGGGCAAAAACTAAAACCATTACCCCTAAGAACAGGAACAAGACAGGGATGTCCACTTTCATGACTCTTATTTAGCATAATATTGGAAGTCCTAGCCACAGCAATCAGAGAAGAAGAAGAGATAAAAGGCATTCAAGTTGTAAAGGAGGAAGTTAAATTCATTATTCACAGATGACATGATATTTACATACAAAATCCCAGAGGCTCCACTAGGAAACTACTAAACTTAATGAATGAATTTGGCAAGATAGCAGGATACAAAATCAATATGCACAAATTGATGGCATTTTTATACACCAAAAATGAACTCTCAGATAGAGAAATTAAAAAGCAATCCCAGATACATGCAAAAAAATGAAACTAGACCACCAACTTACACCATACACAAAAATAAACTCAAAATGGATAAAAACTTAAACATAAGACAGGAAACCATTAAAATATTAGAGGAATCCACAGGTAGCAAATCTCAGACATATATCGAAGCACTATGATCACTGATACAGCTCCTAGGGCAATGGAAACTAATGAGAAAATAAATAAATGGGACTACATCAAAATAAAAACCTTCAGTACAGCAAAAGAAACCATCAACAAAACAAGAAAGCCCACTGCATGGGAGAACATATTTGCCAATGTTATCACCAAAAAGGGTTTAATCACCAGTATTTACAGGAAACTCATACTGCTTAACAAAAGGAAGATAAACAACTCAATAAAAGTATGGGCAAAGGACCTGAATAGATACTTTTCAAAAGAGGACATAAGGAAATCCAACAGACAATGAAAACATGCTCAAAGTCACTAATCATCTGAGAGTTGCAAATCAAAGCAATAATGAGGTACCATCTCACACTTGTCATAATGGCTATCATCAACAAATCAGCAAATGACAAGTGCTGGCGAAGATGTGGAAATAAAGGAACCCTCTTGAACTGCTGGTGGGAATGCAGACTGGTGCAGCCACTGAGAACAGTATGGAGATTTCTCAAAAAAATAAAAATGGAATTCCCATTTGAGCCAGTGATCCTACTTGTAGAAATATATCCCAAGAAACTAGAAACACCAATCAAAAAGGACATATGCACCCCTATGTTTATAGCAGCACAATTTACCATAGCAAAGATTTGGAAACAGCTTAAGTGCCCATCAGCAGATGAGTGGATTAAAAATCTGTGGTACATATACACAATGGAATACTGTGCTGTGGTAAAAAACAAGGAGTTCTTACCATTTGCAACAGCATGTATGGAACTGGAGAGCATTATGCTAAGCAAAATAATCCAGTCAGAGAAAGATAAATATCACATGATCTCACTCATTTGTGGAATATAATGAACAACATTTACTGATGAAAAAAAAAAAAACAGATCCAGAGAAAGAGAATCATCAATCAGACTGTTAAACCTCAGAGGGAAGGTAGGGGAGCGTGGGTGTAAGGGGGAGAGATCAACCCAAGTACTTCCATGCTTGCATATAAGCCTAGACACAGACACCAAGGGGGTGAGGGCATAAGTGGGGGGATAAGGACATATATGTAATACCTTAATCACTGAAGAAAAAAAATAAAATAAAAAAGGAGTCCAATTTACTATTGCTTCACAAAAAATGATACCTAGGAATAAATTTAACCAAGGAGGTAAAAGACCTGTACTTGAAAATCTATAAGACATTGAAAAAAGAAATAGAGGAATATACAAACAAATGGAAGTGTATACCATGTTCATGGATTGGAAAAATTACATCATTAAAATGTCTATTCTACCCAAAGCAATCTACATATTCAGTGCAATTCCCATTAAAATACCAAAGGCATACTTCACAGAGCTAGAACAAATACTCCAGAAATTTATATGGAACCATATATAGACCCCAAAGAGTTGCAGCAATCTTGAGAAAGAGGAATGAAGTAGGTCGGATCACAATACCAGATATCAAACTGTACAACAAAGCCATTATAACCAAAACAGCCTGGTACTGGCACTAGAACAGGCATATAGACCAATGGATCTAAACAAAGACCCCCAAAATTGATCCACACCATTGCAGTCAATTAATATTTGACAAAGGAGGCAAGAACATACAATGGAGTAGACAGTCTCTTCAACAAATGATACTGGGAAAAGTAGACAGACACATGCAAAAATATGAAACTAGACCACCAACTTACACCATACAAAAGAGTAAACTCAAGGTGGATAAAAGACTTCAATATAACTCATAAAACTATAAAAATCTTAGAGGAGAACATAGGCAGTAAAATCTCAGACATCTCACATAGCAATATGTTTACAGATACATCTCCCAGGCAAAGGAAATCAAGGAGAAAATAAACAAATGGGACTACATCAAAATAAAAAGCTTCTGCACCATAAAATTGAAAATGGAACCCACTGCATGGGAGAACATATTTGTTAATGATACATCCGATAAGGGGTTAATATCCAACATATATAAAGTATTCATACAACTCAATAAAAGGAAGACAAACAATCCAATTAAAAAATGGGAAAAGGACCTAAATAGACATTTCTTCAAATAGGACATAAAAATGGCCAAGAGACACATGAAAAAATGCTCAAAGTCACTATCATCAGAGATTTTCAAATTAAAGCCACACCTGTCATAATGGCTGTCATTAAAAAAAAAAATCAACAAAGAAGTGCTGGCAAGGATTTGGAAAAAGGGAATACTAGTTCACTGCTAGTGGGAATGTAGATGGTGCAGCCACTATGGAAAATAGTAAGGAGTTTCCTCAAAAACTTAAAAATGGAACTTCCATTTGACCCAGTGATTCCACTTCTGGGAATATATCCTGAAAATCCCAAAACACCAATCAGAAAGAATATATGCACACCTATGTTCATAGCAGTGTTATTTGCAATAGCTACAATTTGGAAGCAACCCAAGTGTCCATCAGTAGATGAATGGATTTTTAAAAAACTGTGGAACATTTACACTATGGAATAATATTATGCAGCTGTAAAAAAGAAGGATCTCTTACCCTTTGGGAGAACATGGATGGACCTGGAGAATATTATGCTTTGTGAAATAAGCCTAACTGAGAAGGATAAATATCACATGATCTCACATATTTGTGGAATCTAATGAACAAAATAAATTGACCAACAAAATAAGACCCAAAGCAGGGAGGCATGAAATAGACTGACATACCTCGATGTGGGGACGAGAAGAGATAAACCAAATAAATTATATAGTTATATGCATGGACACAGGCAATAGGGTAGTGAAGCCCAAGGTGGGGGGGATAGGCAGTGGGAGGAGGGGAGGGGAAAGAGGAAAATGGGATATATCTGTAGTACTATCAACAATAAATAAAATAAATAGATAAAAATTGATTATTTTTTTATATTATTATTGACATCATTACAGATGTCACCATTTCCTCCCCTTTACCCACCTCTACACAGACCCTTCCCACTCTGTCCCTGGCCATCACCACATTGTTGTCTGTGCCTGTTGGCTGTGCATATATGTTCTTTGCCTAATCTTCTCACTTTCTTTCATCCTGTCCCCCCATCCACCACCCCTCTGACCCCTGTCTGTTCCATGTATCCATGCCTCTGATCCTATTTTTTCATCAGTATATTTTGTTCATTAGATTCCACATATAAGTGAGATTATATGATACTAGAGGCCCAGTGCACAAAATTCGTGCACAGAGGGGGGGGGTTCCCTCAACCCAGCCTGCACCCACTCCAATCGGGGACCCCCTGTGGGATCAGGCCTAAACTGACAGTTGGACACCTATTTCACAATCTGGGACCGCTGGCTCCTAACTACTCACCTGCCTGCCTGCCTGATAGCCTCTAATTATCTCTGCATGCCTGCCTGATTGCCCCTAACTGCCTCTGCCTGCCTGCCTGATCGCCCCTAACCTCTCTGCCTGCCTGATCACCCTTATCTGCCCTCCCTTGCTGGCCTGATCTTGCCAGCAGAGGAGAGCATTTGGGGGCGAGATCAGGCCTGCAGGGGAGGGCAGTAAGGACTGATCAGGCAGGCAGAGGCAGTTAGGGGTGATCAGGCCAGCAGGGGAGAGCAGTTAGGGACAAGATCAGGCTGTTGAGGAGGGCCCCCAACTGCCCTCCTCTGCCTGCCTGATCTTGCCCCCAACTGCCCTCCTCTGCTGGCCAATTTGGTTCTGATTGGTCAGTTTCTATGCCAGTCAGCATCTCTGGGCCTATCAACGGGGCTTGATCAGAAAGGCAGGGCTGATCAGCAGCCCGTTGAAGATCTAGAGAGAAATGGAGGTGCGGCTGTTGGCCAGACTGGGAGAGAAAGAGAGGCAAGTTCTGATCAATGGCTGCCACAGAGGCTACAGATCAGACCATGCCTCTCTCTCTGCAGGCCTCTCTCCAGGCCTGATCCGCAGCCCCCTAGGCAGTCATTGCTGGGTCGGGACACCAGGGGGCCCACAATGGCCCCAGTCAGTGCTGGGTCACCATGGCAACCCAGCACTGACTTCTGGTCTGGTGGAGCCTTTGGTCCTTACCACCCTGGCTCTTTATTATATAGATTTGTCTTTCTCTGTCTAGCTTAGTTCACTTAGCATAACAATCTCCAGGTCCATCTATGCTGTTGCAAAGGGTTAATGTTCCTTTTTTCTTATGGATACATAGAATTCCATTTTGTAAATGTACTACAACTTTTTTATCCACTCATCTACTGATGGGCACTTGGACTGCTTCCAAATCTTGGCTGTTGTAAGTAATGGTGCAATGAACATATGGGTGCATATATTATTTCAAATTAGTGTTTGGGGTTTATTTGGATATATCCCTTATTATAAGTGGAATTTCTTGGTCAAAAGGTAGTTGCATTTTTTTATTTTCTGAGGAAACTCCATACTGTTTTCTACAGTGGCTGCACCAGACTTAATTGTTATCAGTAGTGTACTAGAGTTCCCTTTTCTCCTAATACTTGCCAGCATTTGATTGTTTTTCTTTTTTTATGCATTTGTTGTTTGATTTTTATTTATTTTTATTTTTTTATTAAATCTTTATTGTTCAGATTATTACATTTGTTCCTCTTTTTCCCCCCATAACTCCCCTCCTCCCAGTTTTTCCCACCCCACCCTCCGCGCTCACTCCCCACTCACTGTCCTCATCCATAGGTGCACAATTTTTGTCCAATCTCTTCCCGCATCCCCCACACCCTTTCCCCCCAAGAATAGTCAGTCCATTCCCTTTCTATGTCCCATATTCTATTATAATCACCAGTTCATTCTGTTCATCAGATTATTTATTCACTTGATTTTTATTTATTTATTTATTTTTTATTTATTTATTTATTTATTTATTAATATATTTTTATTGATCTTTTACAGAGAGGAAGGGAGATAGACAGAGAGCTAGAAACATCGATGAGAGAGAAACATCGATCAGCTGCCTCCTGCACATCCCCCACTGGGGATATGCCCGCAACCCAGGTACATGCCCCTGACCAGAATCAAACCCGGGACCCCTCAGTCCGCAGGCCAACGCTCCATCCACTGAGCCAAACCGACCTCGGCATATTCACTTGATTTTTAGATTCACTTGTTGATAGATGCATATTTGTTGTTCATAATTTGTGTCTTTACCTTTTTCTTCTTCTTCCTCTTCTTAAAGGATACCTTTCAGCATTTCATATAATACTGGTTTGGTGGTGATGAACTCCTTTAGCTTTTCCTTATCTGTGAAGCTCTTTATCTGACCTTCAATTCTGAATGATAGCTTTGCTGGATAAAGTAATCTTGGTTGTAGGTTCTTGGTATTCATCATTTTGAATATTTCTTGCCACTCCCTTCTGGCCTGCAACGTTTATGTTGAGAAATCAGCTGGCTTTCATATGGGTATTCCCTTGTAGGTAACTGAGTTTCTTTCTCTTGCTGTTTTTAAGATTCTGTCTTTATCTTTTGCTCTTGTCATTTTAATTATGATGTGTCTTGGTGTGGTCCTCTTTGGATTCCTTTTGTTTGGGGTTCTCCACGCTTCTTGGACGTATAAGCCCATTTCTTTCACCAGGTGGGGGAAGTTTTCTGTCATTATTTCTTCAAATAGGTTTTCAATATCTTGCTCTCTCTCATCTTCTGGCACCCCTATAATTCTGATGTTGGTATGCTTGAAGCTGTCCCAGAGGCTCCTTACACTATCTTCATATTTTCGGATTCTTTTTTCATTTTACTTTTCCGGTTGGGTGTTTTTTTTGCTTCTTTGCATTTCAAATCTTTGACTTGATTCTTGAGCTCCTCTGGCCTGCTGTTGGGAGTCTGTATAATATTCGTTATTTCAGTCAGTGTATGCTTAATTTCGAGATGGTCCTTTATCACAACATCGAGGGTCTCATTAGATTTCTTGAGGATCTCACTACATTTATCGGCGGTCTCACCAGTCTTTTAGAGGGTCTTACTAAATTTATCGGCAGCTTCTAGACAGTTCTTGAGAGACCTTAAAAGTGTGGTTTTGAACTCTATATCCAGCATTTTGATTCCCTCCATTTCTTTGTGTCTTGTTTCTTTGTCTCCACATTTTTTATGCTTTCTTGGTGCACCCCCTAGTGGTCTTTGTGCACAGTCTTGTTGTAGTTAAGCCTTGATTTTTGTAGGTAACACTGGCGGGGGATTTGACCTCCAGGCCAACTGGCTGTGAGAATCAGCTCTGTCTGCAGTGGGAGAACTTCTGTCCTCTAGGGAGGTGCTAATCTAGCCTTTGCCTGAGGCTATCCAGCAAATGCCTCTGTGCAAGGCTTGGGCAGGGAGGGTCCCAGAGGATCAACAGGGTGGGTGGAGCGAGCAGTTATGGCTGCTCTCAGTCCTGTCCTCAGAGACTCTGCTTCTCAGTGTCCTGCTTCAAGTACCTCGGAGAGAAAGCTGCCCTCAAGTTCCAACCAATGCCAGACAGTCCCACTTCTCCCTTTTGAGTCTGGGTCCCCAGAGACTTGCCCGGAACTGGAGCTCAGAGCCTGAGACTCCCTCCCGATTGAAAAAGACAACCAGGCCCTCAGCCACCAGCCCGCTCCGCATGCACCTCCACACCTTTGTATTTTACTTGCGCACCGCGCCTTCTCTGAGTCTCAGTGTGCTTTTCTCTCTCCTTCTAGTTGTAGAATTTCCACTCAGCCGGCCTTCCTGTGGTTCTGGATGATGTCCGTTCTGTCTTTTAGTTGTATTTTTGAAGTTGTTGTGCGAGACAGCAATCTCCAGTGTTTACCTATGCCACCATCTTGGTTTCTCCTGATTTTTTCAGCATTTGATCGTTGTTGATTTGTTGGTGGTAGCTATTCTGGCAGGTGTGAGGTGATACCTCATTTTGTTTTAATATGCATCTCTCTGATAATTAGTGACATTGAGCATTTTTTCATATGTCTATTGGCCATCTGTATGTACTTTTGGGAAAAGGGTCTATCCAGGTCCTTTGCCCATTTTTTAATTAAATTGTTTGTCTTCCCTTTGTTGAGCTGAATAAGCTCTTTATAATTTTTTTTGGAAATTTATCCCTCATCAGATGTGTCATTGGAAAATATGTTATCCCATACAGTAGGTTCCCTTTTCATTTTGCTGATGGTTTCCTTTGCTGTGCAGAAGCTTTTCAGTTGATTTTGCCCTATTTGTTTATTTTTTTCTTGTATTTCCCTTGCCTTAAGAGATATATCAGAAAAAAATAATTGTTATCAGAGATGTCTGAGATTTTGCTGTCTATGTTTTCTTCTAGAATTTTTATGGATTAGCAACTTACATTTAAATATTTTAGTCATTTTGAATTTATTCTTGTATATGGTGCAATTTGGTGGTCTAGTTTCATTTTTTACATGGACCTGTTCAATTTTCCCAACACCATTTATTGAAAGATTGTCTTTTCTCCATTGTATGTTCTTGCCTCCTTTGTCAAATATTATTTGACAGTAGAGATGAGGGTTTATTTCTGGGCTCTCTATTCTGTTTCATTGATCTATATGCCTGTTCTTATGCCAGTTCCACACTGTTTTGATTACAATAGGTTTGTAGCAGAGCTTGATATTGGTTATTGGGATATCTTCAACTTTATCTCTCTTTCTGAAGATTGTTGAGGCTATTTGGAGTCTTTTTTGGTTCCATATAAATTTTTCAAATATTTGTTCTAGATCAGTGAAATATGCCATTGGCATTTTAGTGGGAACTGTGTTGAATCTATAGATCACTTTGGGTAGTATGGACATTTTAATGTTGTTGACTCTTCTAATCCATGAACATGGTATATATGCTTCCACTTATTTGTATCTTCCTCTGTTCCTTTCTTTAACGTCCTATAATTTTTTGAATACAGGTTTTTTAATTCCTTAGTTAAATTTATTCCTAGGTACCTTATTTTCTTTTTGCAATAGTAAATGGGATTATTTTCTTGGTTTCTCTTTCTGATGGTTCATTATTAGTGTATAAAAATGCCACCAATTTCTGAATATTGATTTTGTATCCTGCTACTTTTCCAAATTTATTTATTAGATCTAATAGATTTTTTGGTGAGTCTTTAGGATTTTCTACGCACAATATCATGTCATCTGTGAATAATGATGGCTTTATTTCCCCATTTTCAATTTAGGTGCCTTTTATTTCTTCTTCTTGTATAACTGTTGCGGCTACTTCCTCCAGTACTATCTATACCAGTGATGGCGAACCTTTTGAGCTTGGCGTGTCAGCATTTTGAAAAACCCTAACTTAACTCTGGTGCCGTGTCACATATAGAAATTTTTTGATATTTGCAACCATAGTAAAACAAAGACTTATATTTTTGATATTTATTTTTTATATTTAAATGCCATTTAACAAAGAAAAATAAACCAAAAAAATGAGTTCACGTGTCACCTCTGACACGTGTGTCATAGGTTCGCCATCACTGATCTATACTAATTAAAGGGTAATATGCTAATTAGACTGGGAGACCTTCCGGGAGACAGGCCAGGGAGGGCAGTTGGAGGCCATGAGACTGGCATGGGAGGGCAGTTGGGGGCAAGCAGGCCAGCAAGTGGGGGGTCTGGCAGTTGTGGGCAAGAAGGCCATTGGGGGCAGCAGTTGGAGGCGAGCAGGCAGGCAGGCAGAGTGGTTAGGGGTGATTGGGCAGTCAAGCAGGTGAGTGGTTAGGAGCCAGCAGTCCCGGATTGTGAGAGGGATGTCCGACTGCCGGTGTAGGCCTGATCCCACAGTCGGACATCCCCTGAGAGGTTCCAGCTTGGAGAGGGTGCAGGCCGGGCTGAGGTACACCCCACCATGCACAAGGGTCCTGCACCAGGCCACTAGTGTTGAATAAGAATGATGAAAGCTGAGATCCCAGTCTTGTTCTTGATCTTAAAACTTAGTTTTTGTCCCTTGAGTATGATGTTGGCTGCCGGTTTTTTTAATATATGATCTTTATTATGTTTAGGTATGATCCTTCTATTTCCACTTTGCTGAGAATTTTTATCATAAAGGGGTGCTGGATTTTATCAAATGCTTCTTATGCATCTGTGGATAAGGTTATATGATATTTTCCTTCATTTCATTTATGTGGTGTATCATATTTATTGATTTGTGTGTACTGTACCAACCTTTCATGTCCAGAATAAATCCCAGTTGATCATGGTGCATGCTCTTTTTAATGTATTGCTGTATCTGATTTGCTAAGGATTTTAGCATCTATGTTTGTGAGGGATATTGGGCTACAATTTTCTTTGTTGTGTCTTTCTCTGGTTTTGGAATTAGGACAGTGGTCGGCAAACTCGTTAGTTAACAGAGTCAAATATCAACAGTACGATTGAAATTTCTTTTGAGAGCCAATTTTTTTAAACTTAAACTATATAGGTAGGTACATTGTTATTAACTTAATTAGGGTACTTCTAAGGCTTAGGAAGAGCCACACTCAAGGGGACAAAGAGCCGCACGTGGCCTGCAAGCCGCAGTTTGCCGACTACAGAATTAGGATAATGCTGGCCTAGTAAAAAAAACAGCTTGGAAATCTTCCCACCTCTTGAATTTTTTTGGAATACTTTTAAGAAAGATAGGTGTTAGTTCTTTAAAAATTTGGTAAAATCTGCCAATGAAGCTATCCAGTCCAGCACTTTTAGTTTGCTGGGAATTTTCTTTTTATTACTGCTTGAATTTCATTAGGTATTATCAGTTTATTCAGTTGTTGTTTTTTTTCCTGATTCAGTTTTGGAAGATTGTGGGTTTCTAGAAATTTGTCCATTTCAATCAGGTTATTCATAGTATTTCCTTATAATACTTTGTATTTCTGTGGCGTCAGTTTTTACTTCTCTTTCATTTCCGATATTATTTATTTATTTGGGTTCTCTCTCTTTCTTGATGAGTCTGGTTAAATGTTCATCAATCTTGTTTATCTTTTCAAAGAACCAGCTCCTGGTTTCATTGGTCTTTACTATTTTTTTTTTAATTTCTATATCACTTATTTTCCCTTTGATCTTCATTATTTCATTCCTCATAATTACTCTGGGCTTTGTTTGACATACTTTTTCAGTTCTTTTAGTTGTAGGATTAGATTGTTGTTTTGAGATTTTTCTTGCTTCATGAGGTAGGTGTGTAATGCTATGAACTTTGCTCTCAGGACCACTTTCTTTGTGTCCCATCGATTTTGGATTGTTGTGTGTTTATTTATCTCCAGGTAGGTTTTGATTTCTTCCTTGATATAATTGGTAATCCACCAACTCATTATTTAATAACATGCTATTTAGACTCCATTTGTTTGAATGATTTTGAGGGTTTTTTATGTAGTTTATTTATAGTTTCATGCTATTGTGATTAGAGAAGATGTTTGACATGATTTCAACTTTCTTGAATTTGTTAAAACTTATCTGTGTCCTAACATGTGCTCCATCTTTGAGAATGTTCCACATGCACTTGAGAAAAATATATATATATTCTACTTATTTAGAATGAAATGTTATGTAAGTAATTAATTAAATCCATCCGATCTATTGTGTCATTTGTGGTCAATGTTTCCTTGTTGATTTTGGTGTGGAAGATCTATGCAATGATAACAGTTCGGGTTTAAAGTACCCTACTATGACTATATTGTTGTCAATCTTTCCCTTGAAGTCCACCAAGACTTTCTTTTAAATATATTTAGGTGCTCCTGTAATGAGTACATATATGTTTATAAAGTTTATATTCTCTGATTGGATTCTTCCCTTTAATATAGTGTAGTGACTTTCTTTGCCTCTTTTATGGCCTCTGTTTTGAAGTCCATATTATCAGATATAAGTATTACTATGCCAGTTTTTAATGTGTTTTCATGTAATATTTTTCCATCCCTTCAATTTCAGCGTGTGTAAATCTTTGCTTCTGAGGTGGGTCTCTTGTAGGCAGGACATTATATATATATATATATATATATATATATATATATATATATATATATATATATATGAAAATGGATAAGAAAACATAACATATATATATATATATTTATATATATATCTATATCTATATGTTGTGTTTTCTTATCTATTTTCATTGGCGCATTTAATCCTTTTACATTTATGGTTATTATTGATAAGTAATTATTTATTGCTATTTTTTCTTTATACCTATGTTTTTCTTTCTATATATTTATTCTTCTTAAATCAGACCCTTTGACATTTCTTTTTTAAAAATATATTTTATTGATTTTTTACAGAGAGGAAGGGAGAGGGATAGAGAGTTAGAAACATCGATGAGAGAGAAGCATCGATCAGCTGCCTCCTGCACACTCCCTACTGGGGATGTGCCTGCAACCAAGGTACATACTCTTGACCGGAATCGAACCTGGGACCTTTCAGTATCCAGACTGATGCTCTATCCAGTGAGTCAAACCAGCTAGGGCCCCTTTGACATTTCTTGCAATGCTAGTTTGGTGATAATAAACTCCTTTAGCCATTTTTTTCTTGGAAGCTCTTTATTTCACCTTGAATTCTAACTGATAGGATTGATGAATGGTGTAGCCTTGGATGCCATCCTTGTTTTTCATTAATTGGAATACTTCATGCCAATACCTTCTGGCCTGAAGTCTTTCTTCCTTCCTTTCTTTCTTTCTTTCTTTCTTTCTTTCTTTCTTTCTTTCTTTCTTTCTTTCTTTCTTTCTTTCTTTCTTTCTTTCTTCCTTCCTCCCTCCCTCCCTCCCTCCCTCCCTCCCTCCCTCCCTCCCTTCCTTTCTTCTTTCCTTCCTTCCTACCTTCCTTCCTTCTTTTCTTCTTTCTTTTTTTTATCCTCACCTGAGGATATTTTTTCCATTGATTTCCAGAGAAAGTAAAAGAGAAGGAGAAGGTGGTGGGAAAGTCGGGGAGAGAAAGATGGACATGAGAGAAACACATTGACTGGTTGTCTCCTGCATGTGTCCCTATCAGGGCTGAGTACCCAGCAACTGAGGTACATGCATTTGACCAGGAATTAAACCAGTGACAATTCAGTCTACAGGCCAATAATCAGACTACTGAGAAAACCAGCCAGGACTGGCTTGAAGTATTTCTGTTTTCTTTTTCTTCTTTAAAATATTCTTTTAATTCTTTATTGTTGAAGGTACTACATATGTCTTCTTTTTCCACCATTGACCTCTCCCTGCCCACTCCGGCCCCCCAGCAGAGGCTCTCATCACCCTACTGAATGTGTCCATTGCTTATGCTTATATATATATATACATACAAGTCCTTT
Organism: Myotis myotis; assembly: GCF_014108235.1. Taxonomy (NCBI): domain Eukaryota; kingdom Metazoa; phylum Chordata; class Mammalia; order Chiroptera; family Vespertilionidae; genus Myotis; species Myotis myotis. Next base: position 106,914,561 of record NW_023416335.1, read on the forward strand.
GGTTGATCTTTACTCTCCCCTCACACCCTCCCCAGCCATCCCTCTGAAGTTTGACAGTCTGTTCAATGCTTCTATGTCTCTGGATCTATTTTTCTTCATCAGTTTATGTTGTTCATTATATTCCACAAATGAGTGAGATAATGTGATACTTACCTTTATCACACAGGTTTATTTCACTTAGCATAATGCTCTCCAGGTCCATCCATTCTGTTGCAAATGGTAAGAGTTCTTTCTTTTTCACAGCAGCATAGCATTCCATTGAGTATATGTACCAGAATTTTGTAACCCACTCATCTGCTGATGGGCATGTAGGCTGTTTCTAAATCTTAGCTATTGTAAATCGTGCTGCTATGAACATAAGGATGCATATATTTTTTCCAGTTGATGTTTCTATTTCTTGGGATATATTCCTAGAAGTGGAATTACTGGGTCAAATGGGAGTTCTATTTTAATTTTTTTGAGGAAACTCCATACTGTTTTCCATAGTGGCTGCACCAGTCTACATCCTCACCAGCAGTGCACGAGTTCCTCTTTCTCCACATCCTCTCCAGCACTTGTACTTTGTTAATTTGTTGATAGTAGCCATTCTGACAAGTGTGAGATAGTAACTCATTCTTGTTTTGATTTGCCTCTCAGATGATTAGTGACTTTGAGCATTTTTTTTATATGCCTGGTGGCTTTCTGTATGAGCATTTTCAAAAAGGGTCTATTTAGGTCCTTTGCCCATTTTTTTTTATTGGATTGTTAATCTTCCTTTTGTTAAATTCTATGAGTTCCCTATATATTTTGGAGATTAACCCCTTATAGGATATAACATTGACAAGTATGTTCTCCCCTGCAGTGGGCTCTCTTGTTGTTTTGTTGAGAGTTTCTTTTGCTGTGCAGAAGCTTTTTATTTTGCTGTAATTCCATTTGTTTATTTTCTTTTTTTTTAATTAAATCTTTAGTGTTCAGATTATTACATTTGTTCCTCTTTTTCCCCCCATAACTCCCCTCCTCCCAGTTCCCGCCCCACCCTCCGCCCTCACTCCCCACCCACTGTCCTCATCCATAGGTGCACGATTTTTGTCCAGTCTCTTCCTGCATCTCCCACACCCCTTTCCCCCACAAGAATAGTCAGTCCATTCCCTTTCTATGTCCCTGATTCTATTATAATCACCAGTTCATTCTGTTCACCAGATTATTTATTCACTTGATTCTTAGATTCACTTGTTGATAGATGCATATTTGTTGTTCATAATTTGTATCTTTACCTTTTTCTTCCTTTTCCTCTTCTTAAAGGATACCTTTCAGCATTTCATATAATCCTGGTTTGGTGGTGATGAACTCCTTTTGCTTTTCCTTATCTGTGAAGCTCTTTATCTGACCTTCAATTCTGAATGATAGCTTTGCTGGATAAAGTAATCTTGGTTGTAGGTTCTTGGTATTCATCACTTTGAATATTTCTTGCCACTCCCTTCTGGCCTGCAAAGTTTCTGTTGAGAAATCAGCTGACAGTCGTATGGGTATTCCCTTGTAGGTAACTGAGTTTCTTTCTCTTGCTGTTTTTAAGATTCTGTCTTTATCTTTTGCTCTTGTCATTTTAATTATGATGTGTCTTGGTGTGGTCCTCTTTGGATTCCTTTTGTTTGGGGTTCTCCGCGCTTCTTGGACCTGTAAGCCCATTTCTTTCACCAGGTGGGGGAAGTTTTCTGTCATTATTTCTTCAAATAGGTTTTCAATATCTTGCTCTCTCTCATCTTCTGGCACCCCTATAATTCTGATGTTGGTATGCTTGAAGCTGTCCCAGAGGCTCCTTACACTATCCTCGCATTTTTGGATTCTTTTTTCATTTTGCTTTTCCGGTTGGGTGTTTTTTGCTTCCTCGCATTTCAAATCATTGACTTGATTCTTGCGCTCCTCTGGTCTGCTGTCGGGAGTCTGTATAATATTTGTTATTTCAGTCCGTGTATGCTTAATTTCTAGTTGGTTCCCCAATATAAGATCGAGGGTCTCATTAGTTTTCTTGTAGATCTCATTAAGTTTATCGGCGGCTTCTAAACAGTTCTTGAGAGACCTTAAAAGTGTGGTTCTGAACTCTATATCTTCCATTGACAATTTTGTCCTGTTTCTTTGTCTCCGCATTTTGTTATGCTTCCTTGGTGCACCCCCTAGTGGTCTTTGTGCGCAGTCTTATAGTTAAACCTTGATTGTTGTAGCTAATACCAGGGAGGGTTTGACCTCCAGGCCAAGTAGCTATGAGAATCAGTTGTGTCTGTAGTGAGAGAACTTCTGTCCTCTAGGGAGGTGCTAATCTAGCCTTTGCCTGAGGCTATCCAGCAAATGCCTCTGTGCAGGGCTTGGGCAGGGCGGGTCGCACAGGATCAACAGGGTGGGCCGGAGAGAGCAGTTATGGCGGCTCTCAGTCCCGTCCCCAGGGGCTCTGCCCCTCCGAGTCCCAGCACCCGCTGCAAACCTCAGAGAGAAAGCTGCACTCGCTCTGACCGAAGCCAGACAGTCCCGCTTCTCCCGTTTGAGTCTGGGTCCCTAAAGACTCGCCCGTATCTGGAGCTCAGAGTCTGCGACTCCCTCCCGATTGAAAACGCCAACCGCGCCCTCCGCCGCAAGCCCGCTGCATGCACTCCGCACCTCAGAACTTGACTTCAGCACTGCGCCTCCTCTGAGTGTCCGTATGCGTTTCTCTTTCCTCCTAGTTGTAGGACTTCCACTCAGCCAGCGTTCCTGTGGTTCTGGGTAATGTCCGTTCCGTCTTTTAGTTTCACTTTTGAAGTAGTTGTTCAAGGCAGCAAACTCCTGCGTTAACCTATGCCGCCATCTTGGTTCTCCCATTTGTTTATTTTCTCCTTAATTTCCATTGTCCTAGGAGATGTATCAGTAAAAATATTTCTAGGAGATATGTCTGATATTATGCTGCTTATGGATTCTTCTACGATTTTTATGGCTTCCCATCTTATGTTTAAGTCTTTTATCCATGTTGAGTTTATTTTTTAGTGTAATTTGGTGGTCTAGTTTCGTTTTTGTGCATGTATCTGTCCAATTTTCCCAACACCATTTATTGCAGAGACTGTTTTGACTCCATTGTATGCTCTTGCTTCCTTTGTCAACTATTAATTGAGCGTAAGGGCTTGGGTCAATTTCTGAGTTCTCGTTCTGTTCCCTTGGTCTATATGTTTGTTCTTGTGACAGTACCTGGCAGTTTTGAGAACCTTGGCTTTGTAATATAGCTTGATATCTGGTATTGTGATTCCTCCAATATTGTTCTTCTTCCTCAGGATTGCTGTGGCTATTCAGAGTATTTTTTTTATTCCATATAAATTTTGGAGAATTTGTTCTAGGTCTGTGAAATATGCCATTGGTATGTTATTGGGGATTGCACTGAATTTATAGATTGCTTTGGGTATTATGGACATTTTAATTATGTTCATTCTACCAATCCATGAAAATTGTATATTCCTTGTTTATATCTTCTATCACTTTTTTCAACATACAGTAGTTTTCTGAGTACAGGTCTTTTACCTCCTTAGTTAAATTTATTCCTAGGTATCTTAATTTTTGAGTTACAATTAAATGGATTTTTTATTTTTAGTTTCTCTTTCTGTGAGTTCATTATTGGAGTAAAAATGCCATAAATTTCTGGGTGTTAATTTTGTATCCTGCTATGGTGCTGAATTCATTTATTAAGTCTAATAGATTTTTGATAGAGTCTTTGGGCTTTTCTATGTACAATATCATGTCATCTGTGAATAATGGCAGTTTTATTTCTTCTTTTCAAATTCAGATGCCTTTTATTTTTTCTTTTGTCTGATCATTTTGGCTAGCACTTCCAGTACTTAGTCAAACAGGAGTGATGAAAATGGGCATCACTACCTTGTTCCTGTTCTTAGGGGGTATATGTTTAGTTTTGCCTATTCAGCATGCTGTTGGCTGTAGGTTTGTTATTTAAGGTTTTTATTATATTGAGGTATGATCCTCTATTCCTGTTTTGCTGAGATTTTTTATCAAGAAAGATTGTTGTGGAAACCATGCCATCTTGAAAAACAGAACTGCTTGAGGCTAGGATCTTAGCCTCATCACTACCCAATCTGGTCACAGATGCAAACCAGGACCCTACAGTCACTTTGGTAAAAAATTTGCAACCACAGCTACAGACTCACAGACACCAAGACTCCAGGCACCCGTGCCACAGATTTCTGTGAGTCACAGAGCCCATCCCCCTCCCCACCGGCCCACTGCAGTGGCATAGGAACTGCTACACCTTCTACAGTAAACAGGCCTCCTGCCCACACAGGGAGGATGTGCTGAATTTGAGCCTGGGTGTGAAGACTTGGGGAGTTTGTTTCCTACAGTGTGAACCCCCACAACCAGACCCCACGCCCACACAGAGAGGCTGCACTGAATTTGAACCTGGGGAAGCAGACACGGAGAGTTTGTTTCCCTCAGCGTGCACTCCACAAACAGACCCATGCCCATACAGAGAAGTTGTGCAGAATATGAGCCTGGGCACACAGAGAGAGGGAGTTTGTCTCCCTCAGCGTGCATTCCCATGACCAGACCGCAGGGCCTGGAGGGAGGAATTACAGCCTCAGGAGAAAAAATGGCTGCCCAAGTCCTGGGCTCAGGGGTGACTCAGCACTCAATTTGCTGCCACTTCTCCTGGCCCCCCTTCTCTCCCCAGCTTCTCCCCAGATTCCACTCCTCCGCACCTTCCCCCGCTCTTCAGCATGGGTGAGTGTCTGTATCCAAAATGCCCTATGAACACGGTTCAGTGAAAACAAACAAACAAACGCCAGTTGCAGAAACGGGGAAGGCTGAGTCTCTGTAAGCTCCTCTCTTACCGGCACTGCATGGTCTGGTCAACGCTTCAGGCTGCCCCTTTTAGGCTCAGTCCTCTGTAATTACGGAACCCAGATCTCAAATCCCCCAGTGCCAACAGTCCCGTGGATCTCCTTTCCACAGTCAGGGGCTGTGCCTGTCCCAAGAGACGTGGCTGTATGCCACGTGGTCTCCCTCTGACCCTCTGAGCTCAGAGGTCTGGCAAACTTTCCTGCCCATATCCCTGGTTTTTACCTTTCCAGGGGAACTCTGCCCTTCCTGGCTGCAAACTGTCTCACCAGCTGAGTATACTTCGCCAATTCAGGGTGGGTGTTATTAGTTTCAGCTGCTCACTCCTTTGCTCTGGGACAAGACCTGGGATGAGTCTGCCTATTCCGCCACCATCTTGTCTCTCTGGATAGAGTATTTTTGAATTCAGTCCCTTGCTTTGCACCATTGTGTATACTTCATTCCATTTCCTTTTGATGTGTTTATTTTGAGAAATCATTTGATAGTCTTATAGAAGATCCCTTGTAGCTATCTTCTGTCTCTCTCTTGCAGTCCTTAGTATTATTTCCTTGTCATTAATGTTTGCCATTGTAATTATGATGTGTCTTTGTGTGGATCTTTTGGGATTCATCTTGTTTGGTACTCTCTGTTCTTGTGTGACTTTTTTCTTCCCCAAATCAGGGAAGTTTTCTGTCATTATTTCTTCAAAGGTTTTTCTATTCCTTGCTCCTTTTCTTGACCTTCTGGTACCCCTATTAGGAGGAGGTTGCTTCATTTTATGTTGTGTAAAAGGTCCCTTAGGCTCTCCTTTTGTTTTTGTTTTTTTTTTTTTTTTTTTTTTAAATATATTTTATTGATTTTTTACAGAGAGGAAAGGAGAGAGATAGAGAGCTAGAAACATCGATGAGAGAGAAACATCGATTAGCTGCCTCCTGCACATCTCCCACTGGGGATGTGCCCGCAACCCAGGTACATGCCCTTGACCGGAATCGAACCCGGGACCTCTCAGTCCGCAGGCCGACGCTCTATCCACTGAGCCAAACCGGTTTCGGCCTCTCCTTTTGTTTTTAATTTTTTTCCATTGCTGTTCAGATTGGGTGTTTTTATCTTACCCTGTCTTCTCACTTGCCTATTTGGTCCTCCACTTCTTCTAGTGTACTGTTGAAACCTTCCACTGTGTTTTTTTTTTTTTTTTTTTTTTTTTTTACTAGTTGAAAATTTTTTATATGTTGCTTTTAGACATAAAGCTCGCAATATTCTGAAGTCAGGGACTTCCGCAACAATCTACGAAAGGAATTTCCTTTTTCTTGATCCACAGTGTAAATACACACAGGTACGCATGCGCACCCGAAAAGCGATTCTTCCGCGAACTGTCATTAACTTGCATACGTTTCCGCAAACAATTATGGACCAATTTCCAAAAGTGGGCAATTTCCCGGTGACCTCGCGGAGGAGGCCGCCTCCCCCTCCCCGCGGCCCGGAGCACAGCGAGGCACACACTGGTGTCTGCGCGGAGGCCCACGGCCTCGCTGCCCCACAGGAAGCCCCCGCAGACCCACCACCCACCGCCACCCGAGGCCGCCCTGGTTCCCCGCCCGCGCCCCCTCAGCTACCTTTCCGCCGGAAGAAGGACATGGCGGGGCCAGGGTCGGGGTGGAGGGCGCGGGGGGACTGTCACGGGGATGGCCCAGCTCCCCTCATTCAGCCACCGGCCCTGACTTCCAGCCCGCAGAGGCTGCCGCACTAGCCCGAAAAGAGACCCTTCCTCCAGACGTGGGCCCCGCCGCCTCCTCGCGACGCCCAGGCACCTCCTATCGCCATATTATCAACCAGCCGCCGGCCGGAGTTCCCTCCACTGTGTTTTTTATTGCAGCTATATTATTCTTTATTTTCTCTTGATTCGTACATATGTCGTTGATTTTCTCATACAGCTGGTTTAGGAACTTTATGACCCTTACGCTGAATTCTTTCTCTGGCATATTGTTTGCCTCAATTTCATCGTGTTCCTTTTTTCTGACAATTCCTCCTTTTCTTTCCTAGGGGGATTGTTCTTTGTATCCCCAGTTTTGCTGTCTCTTTCTGGCCCTAAACACCCTGCTTGGGGTTTGAGAGGTTGAAGACCTTATCAGACCAATGGTCCAGAAATCATTAACCTTGAGGCTGGGTTGGCCTTGAGTGTCATGTCTTTAATGTCTCTGCTCTGAGGTGCATCCTCTTCTCCCATGGATCTTGTTCCTCAGTTTTCTGCTTCAGATTATCATGGTAGGAGGAGTGTGTGCACAGTTCCTCTGGTGTATGACTCCCTGAGAGGACCCAGAGTCCTCTGGTATGCAATTCACTCTGCGGCACTGGCACCCATAGCAGGGTGGCACTGTGGGTCCCTCTGGAAGTGCACTTGCATTGTGGTCCTGTGGCCCCTGGCTGAGCACACTGGAATTCTCCTGGTTGCTTCATCAGTGCTCTCTTGTGTTCCAGAGAGGGGCACTTGCTGGGTTGCTCCAGGTAGCCCCTGCAATACTGTCCCAGGGACAGTGGTGGAGTGGGTGTGGGTTGCTCTGGTTTGCACAGTAAGAGTTCTTCTGTGTCCCAGAAGGGGCACATCATGGGTTACTCTAGGCTCCCTAGCAGCAAGTCTCTGGGCTCAGGGTAGAGCGGGTGTGGGTTGCTCTGTGTCACAAAGTCCTCACTTTCCTGTGTCCTGGAGTGAGGTGCAAACTAAGTTGCTTCAATTCACCCCTCTCTGGTGTGGAGTGGGGGTGAGTTGCTCTGGGTCACACATCCTGCCTCTCCTGTGTCTAGGAGTGAGGCATGCACTGGGTTGCTTCAGGTCGCCCCTCCCAGGACTTCGGGTGAAGTGGGCTGGGTTTCTCTGGGTCTCACAGTCTGCTCTCCTCTGTGGCTTGGAGTAGGGAATGCACTGTGTTGTTCTGGGTTGCCCCAGCAGGGCTGTCCTGGGGGCTGCAGTGGAGTGGGCATCAGTTGCTCTTTGTCACACAGTCTATGTTCTCCTGTGGCCCAGAGTGGGGCACACATTGTGTTGCTCCAGTCACCTTGGCAGCAGGTCCCAGGGCTGGGGGTGGAGTGGGCACCAGGTGGCTCCAGGTCAGACTGGCAGCACAATTCTGGGGCCTGGGGTGGGGGTGGAGAACAGGGTTTCCCCTGGCATGCATTCACTGTGGGGTCCTGGAGCCAGATCCTGGGACATTTGGTCCTGGAGGGCTGGTGAGAAGGCCTGGTGTGGGAGGTCATTCTGGTGAGCACTCACTGCAGATGTCTGAGAGCCTGCCAGTAGTTATTGCACCACTCACTGCAGGGCACGATGCTGGTTCCATGCAGGTTATGGCTGGCAAGTGGCCTTCTCTAGTTGTCTTCTGCCCTACTTAATTAAAAATTGTCTCCTCAGCTGTGTCTAATTTGATTTAGTTGAGTTAGTTGTTTTCTGGCCTGGCCCCAAGAGGAGGTACTCAACACTTTTGCTTATTTGGCTTCCATTTTCTCCTTCCAATCTAGTAGATTTTTGATGGAGTCTTTAGAGTTTTCTATGTACATTATCATGGTATCTGTGAATAATGACAATTTTACTTTTTTTCCAATTTGGATTCCTTTTATTTCTACTTCTAGTCTGATTGTTATGGCTAGCACTTCCAATGCTATGTCAAATAGGAGTGGTGAAAGTGGGCTTCATTGTTTTGTTCTTGTTCTTAGGGAAAATGGTTTTAGTGTTTGCCCATTGATTTTGATGTTGGTTGTAGGTTCGTTATATAAGGCTTTAATTATATTGAGGTATGATCTCTCTATTTCTACTTTGCTGAGCTTTTTTTATTTAAAAATGGTTATGGACTCTGTTAAATGCTTTCTCTACATCAGTTGATATGATCATGTGGTTTTTGTCTTTCAATTTTTTATGTGCTATATCACATTTATTGATTTGCGAATACTGTAGCAGCCTTGCATTCCCGGAATAAATCCCACTTGGTCATGGTGTATGATCTTTATAATGTATTGGTCAATGTGATTTGCTAATATTTTGTTGAGAATGTTAGTATCTTTTCTCATTAGGGATAGTGACCTGTCATTCTCTTTCTGTGTAGTGTCTTCATCTGGTTTTGGGATTAGGATAATACTGGCTTCATAGAAAGAGCTTGGAAGTGTTATTTTCTCTTGAATTTTTTTAATAGTGTGAGGAGGGTAGGTTTTAGTTCTTTGAATGCTTGGTAAAACTCCCCTGTGAAGCTGTCCAGATTGGGGATTTTATTTGCTGAAAGTTTTTTGATTACTGTTTCAATTTCACTGGTTGTTATCAGCCTATTCATATTTTCTGTATCTTCCTGATTGAGTTTTGTAAGGTTATATTTTTCTAGGACTATGTCCATTTCATCTAGGTTGTCCAGTTTGTTGGAATAGAGTTGTGCAGACTACTTTTTTTTTTTTTTTTTTTTTTTTTTTTTTTACAATCCTTTTCTGTGTGTTTGGTTGTTACTTCACCTCTTTCATTTCAGATTTTGTTTATTTGGGTCCTCTCTCTTTGCTTCTTAGTGACCTGGATAGAGGTTCATCAATCTTGTTTATCCTTTCAAAGAACCAGATCTTGGTTCAATTGATCTTTTGTATCTTTTTGTTGTTGTTGTTGCTGTTTTTGGTCTCTTGATGTCATTTATTTCTGCTCTGATCTTTATTATTTCCTTCCTTCTACTTACTCAGGGCTTTTATTGTTGCTCTCTTTCTAGTATTTTAAGTTGTAAGGTTAGATAGCTTAATACCAGTTTTTCTTGTTTTTTGAGGTAGGCCTGTAGTGCTATGAACTTCCCTTTCAGTGCTGCTTTCATAGTGTCCCATAGATTTTGGATTGTTGTGTTTTCATTTACGTTTGTTTCCAGAATTTTTTTTTATTTTTTTCTTTGATCTTTGGTAACCCATTCATTGTTTAATTGCATGCTATTTTATTGTTTTTATTGTAGTTTATTTCTAATTTTATGCTATTGTGATCTGAGAAGATGCTTGTTATGATTTCTATCTTCTTTAAGAGACTTTGTCTGTGTCCTAATATGTGCTCTATCTTTGAAAATGTACCATGTGCACTTGAGAAGAATGTATATTCTGTAGCTTTGGGTGAAATATTCTGAAGATGTAAATTAGTTACATCTGATCTAGTGAGTTACTTAGGATTACTGTTTCTTTGCTGATTTTTTGTCTAGAAGAATTATCCAGTGGTATCAAAGTCCCCTATTATAATTGTATTGCTATCTCTCTCACCCTTGATATCTTCCAGAAGTTTTTTTTTTTATGTATTTGGGTATTCGTGCATTGGATGCATATATGTTTACCAGAGTTATATCCTCTTGTTGAATCAATACCTTTAGTATTATGAAGTGGCCTTCCTTATCTCTTGTTATAGCCTTCACTTTGAGGTCAATTTTGTCAGATATAAGTATTGCTACCCAGTTTTTGTTTTTGTTTTTCTTTTTGCCTGAAAATTTTTTTTTTCCATCCTCACTTTCAGTCTCTGTGAGTCCTTTGTTCTGAGGTGCGTCTCTTGTAGACAGCATATACTAGTATATAGGTCATGTTTTCTTATCCATTCAGCCACCCTGTGTCTTTTGATCGGAGTATTTAATATATTTCCTTTAAAGTTTTTATTGATAGATACCTGTTGGTTGCCATTTTTTTTTTCTTTATGCTTGTGTTCCTTCTTCTCTTTCCATTTTTTTTTATAGCATTCCATTTAGTATTATATTGCTGGCTTGGTGGTAATAAACTCCCTTAGCCTTTTTTTGTCTGCAAAGCTCCTGATTTCCCTTTCAATTTTGAATGATAGCCTTGCTTGGTTGAGTATTCTTGGATTCACTCCCTTGCTTTGCATTACTTTGTATACTCCATTCCATTCCCTTCTGGCCTGATGTGTTTCTATTGAAAAATCAGTTAAGAGACTAATGGTAGAACTTCTGTAGGTAATTTTCTGTCTCTCTCTGGCAACATTCAAGATTCTTAATTTTTTGTTTATATTTTCCAGTTTAATTACGGTGTGTCTTGGCTTTGGTCTTTTTGGGTTCATCTTGTTTGAGACTGTGTGATTCTTTCACTTGTGTGACTTTTTCGTCCCAAACTCAGGGAAGTTTTCTGTCATTATTTTTCAAACAGGTTTTCTATTCCTTGCTTAGCTTCCACCCCTTCTGGCACCCATGCTATGTGGATCCTTTTTCATTTTGTATTGTCCAAAATCTCCCTTAGACTTTCCTCCTCTTTTTTAAGGTTTTTTTTTTTTTTTTTTGTTTTTTTTTTTTTTTTTTTCCCAGTTGCTGCTCTTCTTTGGTGCTTTTCCACCTTGTCTTCTAACTTGCTGATATGGTCATCAGCTTCTTCTAGTTTTCTGTTGAAACCTTCCATTGTGTCTTTTATTGCAGCTATGTCATTCTTCATTTCCTCTTGATTCTTACACATGTTGGTGAATTTCACATCCAACCTTTTCAGCATCTGTATAACCACTACTCTAATTTTTTTCCTCTGACAAATTTCTTGTCTCCATTTCATTTATTTCATTTTCTGGTGATTCCTCATTTTCTTGCCTTTGGAGATTATTTATCTCCCCATTTTTTGTTGTCTCTTTGTATTTGTTTCTATGTAATGTGAGCTGCTGTCACTTTCTGGCCCTAGGCAACCTGCTTGAGGTCTGAGAAGTTGAAGCCCCTAGTGGTGCAATCATCCAGGACTCAGCCCAGAGACTGGTCTGCCTTAAGTCTCACACCTTTGTCTCTGCTCTGAGTTGTATTACGTTCCCATATGAATTTGACTCCTCAATTGTCCACTGTTGCTGCTTGGGGTCGGCAGGGCCACGTGCACACTTCTTCTGGCATGTAACTCCAGCAGGATCCATGAAGTGCCCATTACAATTGCTGGGGCTGGGCTTCCATGGGGCCTTGTTGTGCCAGATCTGGGCATGCACAGGATCTTGAAGTGCTTGTCCTGGCACAGGGACCGGGTGTGAGGTATCCATGCATGTCTGGAGGGGGGTCCCTGAAGGTCTGAGTCCAGGCATGGGGAATGGGAGTGCAGTGTCCAAGTGAGCCAGGTTCTGGTATATGGGGTGCTGGCATGGGGTACTGGTGCAGCAACTGGGCATTGGTATGTGAGGCACCCTGTAGTGCTGGGTCTGGGAGTGTGGGTGACGAGGTGCAATGCGGGAGGTCTCTCTGGCCTGTGGTCACTACAGGGAGCCAGCAGCAAGGTAGTGCACCACTCACTGCAGGGCTTACAGGAAAGTGGCTCACTATGTGGTTTCCGGGTGGTATCCAGGGGCAGTCTGGGTGTTGGTGTGGGTGCGCTCCTGGCCTCTGCTGCTTCCCCCTTCAAGATGGTGTGTTCTCTTGGACCAAGCCATTGGCCTTGGAATGCCCACCATGGTATCAGGGGCTCTGTGTCCAGGAAAGCCCATTTTCCAGTCCCTGAGACTCCTGTGAGATCTAATTGTCCCTCACTCACCCAACACCCATGACACATGTCCACAATCACCCCTCTCAATCCTTTACTCATTCACACACTCTCCCTCTCTGCTGTCCTGCTGGCCACTATGTTGGGACTTCTCTGAAGCATTTTTGTTGAGAAACCAGCTGACAGCTTTATGAAAACTCCCTGGTAGGTAACTAACTGTATCTCTCTTGATGCCCTAAGATACTCTCTTTGCTTTTAATCTTTGCCATTCTAATGTGGCATGGTGTGGGTCTCTGAGTTCATCTTGATTGGGCCTTTCTCTGCTTCCTGAATTTGTGTGACTTTTTCTCTCACCAGATTAGGGAATTTTTCTCTCATTCTTTCTTCAAACACATTTTCTATCACTTGATCACTTTCTTCTCCTTATGTTATCCTTATGACACAGATGTTGTTATGGTTCATGTTGTCTGAATTTCCCCTTAAGTTATCCTCATGCTTTTATTTTTTTTTCTTTTTATCCTCTGCATGGTGGGTTTTTTGTACTTTGTTGTCCAAATCACTTATTCAATCCCCTGGTTCATCAAACCTACTTTTTATTCCTTCCGCTGTGTTCTTGATGCCATTCTTCATTTTTGACTGGTTATTTTTCATGTTTTCTATGTCATTTTTCATGCTGTTGTAGTTTTACCTAAGTTCCCTGAACATCTTTATAACCATTACTCTGAAATCTATATCTGATAATTTGTTTGCCTGCATTTCATTTAGCTCTTTTTCTGAAAATTACTCCCCTTCTTTCAGTTGGGGCTGGTTTCTTTGCCTCCCCATTTTGGACTACAGATCTTTGTGTTTGTTTTTATGTATTAGATAGATCTGCTATGACTCCCAGTCTTCATGGGGTAGCCTTATATAGTAGGTATTCTCTGGAGCTCAGTGGTGCAATTTCCTTGATCTACTAAACTGGGTGCTCTGGAAATGTCCCTTGTGTAGGTTATGTGGGCCTTCCTTTTTGTAATTGGGTATTGATTGTTCTTGGCCTGTGTGTGGATGAGATCAACCCTCTGGCTGGGTAATTGAGAGGCTCAAACTTGACCACTCATTCCCGCTGCTTTTCAAGTGCCATCTTGAGGTGCCTTGTTAGGCTTAGTGGCACAATCTTCCAGATCACTTGAGCTCCATGATCTAGGATTGTCTCTTATGGGTTATGTGCACCCTCTGTTCTAGTTGAGGCTTGATTGTTGTTGGCCCTTTTGTTGCTAGAGTTAACACTTCAAGCTGCATGACTGTGGAGATAAACCTTGATATCTGTGTAAGAAATGCTGTGCAAGGGTTGCCCTCCTAGGCAGTGTTGTACCCAACAGGGTCTGGTGCCTACCAGGATCCCCCTTTGGGTGTGGAAATTGTGTGGCTAATTGGGACAATCTCTGGAGTGGTCTGAAGTCCACCTCTGTTTGTCTTGATTCTGGGTCCACTGGGGTGGGTTTCAAGTACATGTCACTGTCAGTCACTGTGTCTGCATCTACTATACCTGCATGTGAGTGAGAGAGGCCAATTTGTGTGAAAGAGGTGGTTTCTTCCAGCTTAGAGCATGTGAGGGAGGGCGGGGAGGGGCGGACTGTGGTAGGACCAAAGCTCTCTGCTGCCTCCTTCTGTCAACTACTTTTCCCCCAATGGGGTTTCACTCAGCAAGGGGAAATTATTACCTGCTTCAAAACCAAACAACCTCAGTCTCTGCCAGAGTCTTCAACTCTAGTTCTTACTGAAAGGGTTTATTACAGGTTCAGGTTGGATACCCACCAGCCATCTCCTTTGCAGGAACAACTTCAGTCACCCTGGGCTTGGGGGGAAGATCAAAAGAGTCTCCTATTGAGGATGATGCTTGTCTAGTCTGATGGAGGGGTCTAAGCACTTTCTCCAGGTTCCAGATAACAGCCTCCAAAGTTCTCACACTTTAAATGTCCCCATTCTGAGCCACTCTCCCTTCCCCCATGGAACTGTTCCCAGCAGGTGTATCCAGAACTTGGCAGGGTTGATCCAAATAGTCTCCTGTTATGGATTGTATCTGAAACCTCTAGGAGTGGGGTGGGGGGGGAGCACTTACTCTTCTTCTCAGGGAAGCAAGGGCTAAACTCATAGGGGAGCTCTGATCCACCTCTCTATAATACAGCCTTAGAACTCAGCACTTGCCCATCCCAGACAGAAGCTTTCCCAGCTCTGTTTAGGCTCAGGGCCAAAATTTTGGCTCACCCATGCCATCAAACCCAGGATTACAGGCTGAAAAATCCTAGTCTTGGGCTGCAGCAAGATAGGGCAGGCCAAGCAGCTCAATATATGTGGGGAGGGGCGCTGACCATGCCCTCAAAGCAGGTTTTTCCCCACCAAGCCACACAATTAAGTCACTGATTACATCTCTGCTTAAAGATTTTCCAGAGAACAGATGGACCCTTTAAGTTATTGCTGGTATAGCCAACAGACTCCTCTGCAAAACCCAAGTATGGCAGCCTGGCTTCTCCAGCAGTCTGAATCTGGAGCATAGTCTCCAGGCTGGTGTTGCAACAATGGGAGTGCTCCTTCCCTGAGACTGTGTGGTTTGTCTCTCCCAGATGGACAGAATCCCCACTGATTCCCACTGCCCAATGTTACACAGGCTCCTGTTTCCATCTGTGTTGCTCTGGGTTGGGGATCCCTGCATGGGGTTGTGGCTCCACACTACTATGTGGAGGGAGTTTTGCCGCTGTGATATCCCTCCAGCTTCTCAGCTGCCCATGCATAAGAGGGCTCTCCTTTTCCATTCTCTGTCCCTCTTACATGTCTCTACATGGTTTCTTCTGTGTTCCTTGATTATATTTAAGATTAGCTGTACTTCAATTTGTTTTTCAAGTTGATTGCTCTGTAATCTAGCTGTAAATCTGGTTTGAATCTGGGAGCAAGTGGACGCAGCAGCTCCCAGTGACTCTGCACCCATCTTGAAATCAAAATGAATTTTTAATCCTTCATGCTGGGCCCAAACTCCCAGTTGCCATGCCTGAGATAATGTGCTTACCTGAAATAAAACTGAGCTCCTCACTGTTTTTATTTGGACATTATTTTAAATGCCCTTCTCCTTTCAGTGCTTCAACATAATTTCATGTTAACAGGAGTGGGTCTCCAGACAATGTGGTACTAGCAAGAGACATATTCAAAGGCCCTTATGGGGCAGGGGCAGGTGGCCAAGTTCCCATAGTGAGAGACATGGGTGGTCAGCTTTGAGAGCATGTGGTTTTCTGTATAGTCCACAAAGACTGCAAAAGTCTTCATAACAGGGTTTTTCTCAATTGTATTAATCACATATTTGTAATTATTTTACAAATGACACTGTGGAAATTATGTAGTTACAAGGCAACCATTATATAAGGACCAGATAACTCATGTTTTGTTTGGTTACACTCACCTGCATATTCTGAAATCATTCCTATAAGAATACCTAAAATGGACTACTCCTATCTGGGCTTTGAGAATTAGTATTTCATTTTGATTTTGTTAATGCTTTCCAAGCTAAAGAGTTTTTTAAATTTCCTACATAAGTGATTTTTGTGATGGTTTTCGTGTAAACAATTTGTATTACAAGAGTCAACATCTAAACACTGTGTGCAGTTGCCCCCAGGCACAGATTACGGATATATGACGGGAGCCTTTGAGATGTTCTTCACTCTGTCGTCCTGTGATGTGAGTGGATAGGTTTGAGGTGGGGGCTAGTAGCATTTTACAAAAGGGGAAGCATATAGATATGGATGTGTATATATACCCTCATTATAAGTTGCAAATTTTATAGCTATGTCCCCATGGACAAATTAGCCTGTTTTAAATGCTACATTATTATCAACACTAGAGGCCCAATGCACTAAATTCGTGCAAGGGGCTCGGCCCTTGCAGCCCTGGCTGCCTTGGCCAACTCTCACAGCCCTGGCTGCCTGGGCTGGTCCTTGCAGCCTCTCGCAGCCTCGGCTGGCTCTTGCAGCCCGATTTTGTCTGGGAGGTCATCCGGAAGGACATCCAGAAAGTCGTTTGGCTGTTCAGTCTAATTAGCATATTAGCTCTTTAGCTGATCTAATAAAAGACAAACATGCAAATTGACCGCACCTCCGCTACACCCAAGCCATGCCCACCAGCCAATCAGAGCAACTACATGCAAATTAACCTAACCAAGATGGCGGCCAGCAGCCCCGGAGCTGGAGCAAGGAGGAGGCTTGGTTGCCCTGGCGATGGAGGAAGCCAAACTTCCCGCCTGCCCTGGCCGGCTGTGGCCTCTGCTCAAGGCAACAAAGTTTCAATTATAGAAGATAAATAAATCACAGATACCTGCTTCCAGCTAGCCTCCACTGGGAGCTTGGGTGGCTGGTGGCTGTGGCCAGCCTGCAAACAGCATCAGTCCCTTACTTAGGCTGGCCAGGCACCCCAGTGGAGACCCCCACCCTGAAGGGGCTGTGGCCAGCCTGCAAACAGCTGTCAGCCCCTCACCCAGGTTAGCCACACCTTCATGGGGTGAGGGTCCCCACTGGAGGGGTTGGCCAACCTGCAAACAGCCATCAGCCCCTCACCCAGGCTGTCCAGGTACCCCAGTGGGACCCCCACCCTGATCCGGGACACCCTTCAGGGTAAACCAGCTACCCTCCACCCATGCACCAGGCCTCTATCTTATATAATAAAAGGGTAATATTAAATTGACCCTAACAGCAGAACGACTGGGAATGACTGGTCACTGTGACACACACTGACCACCAAGGGGCAGACGCTCAATGCAGGAGCTGCCCCCTGGTGGTCAGTGAGCTCCCACAGGGGGAGCTCTGCTTAGCCACAACCTAGGCTGCTGGCTTCCAGTACAGCGGTGGTGGTGGGAGCCTCTCCCACCTCCTCAGCAGTGCTAAGGATGTCTGACTGCAGCTTAGGCCTGCTCCCCGCTGGCAAGTGGACATCCCCCGAGGGCTCCCGGGCTGCCAGAGGGATGTCTGACTGCTAGCTTAGGCCCAATCCCCTGGGAGCAGGCCTAAGCCAGCAGGTGGACATCCCCCAAGGGTTTCCAGACTGCGAGAGGGCACAGGCCGGACTGAGGGACCCACTGAGTGCACAAATTTTTGTGCACCGGGCCTCTAGTTATATAGGATAGGCCAATTGGAGTGGAGGTGAGTCTGAAGATTAATTAAAAGTAATCAGCTATTTAAGAAAGTAATATTAATATATCTAATTTGGCTTAACATTAGTTTGGAAGCAGACAGAAAAGGGAACAAAAGAAGAGGCTGTTGGTTCTCTGTCTATAAGTTCAACAAGCATGTCAAACTCACTGCCTGCAGGCTGCATGAGGCACACAATGAATATTTTTGTGGTCCAGCCAATATAACGGTATGTAAGAAACATTTTAATAAAAATTTTGTAACTTAATTTTGACAATATATTGTTATACATAATTAATAACATTGAACTACAATGTTTGCTAATGACTGATTACTATAATCATGTTGCATTCATTTCCCTTAATCACCTCACACACTGAGCTTTGAAAGGAGATCTATAGAAAACCTGGATTCGTGTATCTCAAAAGGACTGGCTGTCGCAGTATATACTTGTATTGCCAAACATATTTCTTTCTGTCTAACATGAGGCTCCTGGACCCAGGAGAGAATCAGAATCACACTCCTATTAGTGAGGTTACATTACACCCTGGAAAAAGATGGCATGGTTAAAAATAAGTTAATATAAAGGCAGATACTTTATGGCAAACTCCTTTTCCTGTCCTTTCTGATACCTGTGACCCTTGGCCAAGTAACTTCACCTCTCTGAGCCTCATCTATCTTGTTTGTAAAGTAAATACAGCATTCATCCTGCATGGCAGTCATGAGGATTTAGTTGGAGATATGCATGAAACACTCACCTTGCAAGATGCTTAGTGAAGGTACCAGTCTTGCTGTGAGGACAGTGAGAAACCTACATGGAGCCCTGAGCACAGCCATGGTTGCTGGAAGATGACAGCTGCCCCATAAGCATTAGCCTGCCTCTTCCTGACTGATGACTCACTTACCCTACAGTCTTATCCAAGTAGGAGTCTATAAAATATTTTCCCCAGTCAGTATCTGTGTTTTAGGATCTAAGTTTAGGTCTTCATTTTTGTTTCCATTCATTTCTGCTCTTAGAATCATCATTCCAACTTGTCACACTCCTCTTAGGTCTATA
This sequence comes from Myotis myotis, assembly GCF_014108235.1. Lineage (NCBI taxonomy): Eukaryota > Metazoa > Chordata > Mammalia > Chiroptera > Vespertilionidae > Myotis > Myotis myotis. Next base: position 106,933,008 of record NW_023416335.1, read on the forward strand.
TTCATTCATCTAGGTTAAAACTATGCCTTAAATGTCCCGCCATCCTCAATGTAATGAAGATGTTGCTGATAGCTTTATTTATTTAGAAAATTATTCTAAAACCTTGAAAAAAACATTGTTTGTTGCCATACCCCACAGTACACCCCATACTCTCCATTCTGATGAATGTAAAGTTTATATGGTCATGCTGAAGTGTCTAGCTCCCCAGTTGCATTATAAGTTCCTGGAAGCGACAGTCTCTGGTTCCATAGAATATTGAGCCAAGTAGACATGCTGCCACCTGCTTTGCTGTTAGGGCATCATCAATTTGCTGACAATGCTGGTCCTCTGTTTCTGCAGTGGCTTTCGCTCTCATACAACTGTTTTTCTATAAGAATGTTTTTTCTGTAAGAATGTTACAACTCAGCCCTGAACATCCAGACCCCACAAACCACAGAAAGGGTACGTGGTTCTAGCCTGACATTCCAGGATCTTCACCTTATATACATACTAGAGGCCTGGTGCACAAAAATTTGTGCACTCGGGGGGAGGGGGGTCCCTCAGTCCGGCCTGTGCCCTCTCACAGTCTGGGACCCCTCGGGAGATGACGACCTGCTGGCTTAGGCCTGCTCCCGGGTGGCAGAGGGCAGGCCCAATCCCTAGGTGCAGCCCCTGGTCGGGCTCAGAGCAGGGCCGATTGGGGAGTTGGGGCGCCTTCCCCTGTCATTCACAGAGCAGGGTCAATCAGGGGGTTGAGGAGCTCCCCCCTGTCACTCACAGAGTAGGGCCGATAGGGGAGTTGGGGCACCGCCCCTGTCACACTCAGGGCAGGGCGGAACAGGGGGTTGGGGCGCTGCCCTCTATCACCCACAGAGCAGGGCCGATTAGGGGGTTGGGGCACTGCCACTCTCACACTCAGGGCAGGGCAGATGGGGAGGTTATGACTTTACCCCATCACACACAGAGCAGGGCCCATGGGGGGGGGCACCACCCTCTATCACCCACAGAGCAGGGCCGATCAGGTGGTTGGGGCGCCGCCACTCTCATACTCAGGGCAGGGCCAATGGGGAGGTTATGGCTCTACCCTGTCACACACAGAGCAGGGCCCGTGGGGGGCGGCGGGGGTGTTGGGGCCCCACCCCCTGTCACACACAGAGCCACAGGGTGATCAGGGGGTTTGGGTGCTGACCCCTGTCATGCTGATCCCGGTGCCGGGAGGCATATTACCCTTTTACTATATAGAATAGAGGCCTGGTGCATGGGTGGGGCTGGCTGGTTTGCCCTGAAGGGTGTCCTGGATCAGGGTGGGGGTCCCTACTGGGGTGCCTGGACAGTCTGGCTGAGGGGCTTAGGGCTGTTTTCAGGCTAGGACTGAAGTTCCCAACGGCTCCTTTTTTTCTTTTTTTTTTTTTTTTTTTTTTTTTTTATTCTGGGCCAGCTTTAGCTCTGAGGCCTCGGCTGCTGAAAACAGGTTTCTGGCCTTTGTTTACCGTCTGTATTTGATACAATGTTGCGGTCCGGCTGGCTGAAGCTCCGCTGAGTAAAGCAGGTTTCTGGTTTTTTTTTTTAGCTTCTTTATTTGCAACATAGTTGCTGAGAGTTGCAGCTGAGAGGCTGGCAAGTCAGGCGGGGAGCGTTGGAGTCCTCCGTCACTGAAGCAAGCAAGCCTCCCTGTTCGCATCAGCTGCCTGGCTGCCGGCCGCCATCTTGGCTACCAGTTAATTTGCATATCTCGGCCCTACTCTGTGAGTGACAGGGGGATCAGCCAATGGGAAGGGTAGCGGTCGTATTCCAATTACCATGTTTCTCTTTTATTAGTGTAGATTAGGTAATGTGCAATCATCCAGTTTACTGGGTCTTCCAAGAACAGCCTAACATAGAACATCGTTTCAAAAGCAAATTGCCATTCTCCCAAAATGTTAACCACAAATCTAAATTTCATAACACTTGTTTTCCAGGATAGTTTCAACATCAAATTCCTCCTGGTTAAAAGGCTTCATAAAGTTGATGAATTTTATGCAAGCAAATGATTATTATTCAATGATTCCTCTTCTGCCATGACTACAGGATGGCAAACTATTTTGGGTAAGCTTGAATAATGATTTAACCAATCATTTCCTCACATATAAAACAAGTTGGTTCCAGGGTTTTTGTGGGATAGGTTTTGGAATAAATAAGGTGACATAGAAATATCTGGGTCCCTGAGATACTGAAGAAAATAAAGGCAGTTTCTACTAGTACCTATCTTGTTGATAGACAGGATGTGTTCCTTTCCTTCTCCCAGAATTTAAAGATCCTTTGCATTTTCTGTTATGATAAGGCCCAATTTCCACAGAAGGTGGATTTTTTTCAAGGAATTATTACCTGACAATAACAGAGCTTTAAAAATAGAAACCCTTTCTATACACCAATAGTGAACTTTCAGAAAGAGAGATTATAAAAACAATCCCGTTTACCATCGCACCAAAAAAATTAAGCTACCTAGGAATAAACTTAACTAAAGAGGTAAAAGACCTCTACTCAGAAAACTACAGGACATTGAAAAAAGATATAGAGGAAGACATAAACAGATGGAAGAACATACCGTGTTCATGGATTGGTAGAATCAACATCATTAAAATGTCCATACTACCCAAAGCAATCTATAAATTCAACGCACTTCCCATTAAAATACCAACGGCATACTTCAGAGATCTAGAACGAACTCTCCAAAAATTCATCTGGAATAAAAAAAGACCCCGAATAGCTGCAACAATCCTGAAAAAGACCAAAGTAGGTGGGATCTCAATACCAGATATCAAGTTGTACTACAAAGCCACTGTTCTCAAAACTGCCTGGTACTGGCACAAGAATAGGAATATAGATCAATGGAATAGAATAAAGAGCCCAGAAATCGGCCCGAACCAATATGCTCAATTAATATTTGACAAAGGAGGCAAGAACATACAATGGAGCCAAGATAGTCTCTTCAATAAATGGTGTTGGGAAAATTGGACAGATATATGCAAGAAAATGAAACTAGATCACCAACTTACACCATACACAAAAATAAACTCAAAATGGATAAAGGACTTAAATGTACGACAGGAAACCATAAAAATTCTAGAAGAATCCAAAGGCAACAAAATCTCAGACATATGCCGAAGCAATTTCTTCACTGATACAGCTCCTACGGCACTTGAAACTAAAGAGAAAATGAACAAATGGGACTACATCAAAATAAAAAGCTTCTGCACAGCAAAAGAAACCATCAACAAAACAATGAGAAAACCCACTGTGTGGGAAAACATATTTGCCAATCTCATATCTGATAAGGGCCTAATCTCCAAAATTTATAGGGAACTCATACAACTTAACAAAAGGAAGATAAACAATCCAATCAAAAAATGGGCAAAGTACCTAAATAGACACCTTTCAAAAGAGGACATTCAGAAAGCCAAGAGACATATGAAAACATGCTCAAAGTCACTAATCATCCGAGAGATGCAAATCAAAACAACAATGAGGTACCATCTCACACCTGTCAGACTGGCTATCATCAACAAATCAACAAATGACAAGTGCTGGAGAGGATGTGGAGAAAAAGGAACACTTGTGCACTGCTGGTAGGAATGCAGACTGGTGCAGCCACTATGGAAGACAGTATGGAGTTTCCTTAAAAAACTGAAAATGGAACTCCCATTTGACCCTGTGATCCCACTTCTAGGAATATATCCCAAGAGACCAGAAACACCAATCAGAAAGGATATATGCACCCCTATGTTCATAGCAGCACAATTCACCATAGCTAAGATCTGGAAACAGCCTAAGTGCCCATCAGTAGATGAATGTATTAGAAAACTGTGGTACATCTACACGATGGAATACTATGCTGCTCTAAAAAGAAAGGAACTCTTACCATTTGCAACGTCGTGGATGGAACTGGAGAGCATTATGCTAAGTGAAATAAGCCAGTCAATGAAGGAAGAATACCACATGATCTCACTCATTCATGGATAATAGAGACCATTATAAACTTTTGAACAATAATAGATACAGAGGCAGAGCTGCCTCAAACAGATTGTCAAACTGCAGCGGGAAGGCCGGGGAGGGTTGGGGGGCAGGAGGTAGGGGGGTAAGAGATCAACTAAAGGACTTGTATGCATGCATATAAGCATAACCAGTAGACATAAGACATTGGGGGATAGGGGAGGCTAGGGGACTGTCTAGGGCGGGGGGATAAAATGGACACATATGTAATACCGTTTGTAATACTTTAAGCAATAAATTAAAAAATAAATAAATAAATAAATAAATAAATAAATAAAAATTACATTTCATTCTGAAAAAAAAATAAAATAAAATAAAATAAAAATAGAAACCTTTGAGTTTTTGTTTGTTTCTCTTGTTAGTTCACTTGTTGCTTTCAGTTTTATATGCCACATATGAGTGCAATCATATGGCTCTTAACTTTTTCTGTCTGACTTATTTGGCTTAGCTTGATATTCTCAATAAATTTAATAATAAAGAAAAAAAGGAAGCCTTGACACAATTTCAGTTCTATCAACCCAGACAACAATGCTCTAATTTTTTATATAAAATTTCTCCTTTTAGATGCCAGTGATGAGAAGAGCATTTTTCACACACTGAGTTTCAGTGGTAACTGCTGATATAAGGTGAATTGGGAGAGGGGGGCTCAGAAAGTTCTCCTTACATGCATCTTCCCATGTCTTTCTATTTCAAGTGGCTGCACAGTCCCTCAGCCCACTTAATAGTTCCCTTACTAGTATTCCTTTTAAATAATAGACTTGTGAATAATCACAACTGCTTGTGGGACATGCCAAACAATAACCAGATGACTAACATGCGGATTACAGTCTGTCAGCACAGGGAGCCTTAATTTAAGCCACACGTGGTGAGACACAAAGGCATGGCAAGCATGTGGCTCCATGTACAGTTTTTTGTCTGTTTCATGTTAAATAAGTCCCTGAGTTGCAGAGATTAACATTCAGAAAACTGAGAGCAGAGGACCTGATTTATTGTCACCTGTTAGCATAAGGCTGACATGCCTGAGCAGCCGACATTCCATCCAGAAGGAGATTGCCCACCACTCAGAATGGAGTAGGAACTGAAGGTGCAGGACCAACACAGCTCAGCTAGACAAGAGCCTGGTGAGGTTTCCTGCTGTGCCAGCAAGCAGGTAATCACACTGCCTGCTCCAGGATGAGGACCCCGAATGCACTGCCCCTATTATCTGGACAAAATTCATCTCCTGGGGTTTCTGAGAGGGGCTGGGCTGGCAGCTCCTTCATTAGGACCCTAGCCGGAGGCAGCTTGGATCCGTGAAGGACAGCTGTCTAATTGGATTTGCTGTGTGCCCTGTCTTAGACTTTACAATGGGAATAGGCTACCCAGCCTTTCTAATTAGATTGTTAAACATAATAGCTGAATGGCATCACAGTAAAGAATTTGCCCTACTCTTTGTAAGCATAAAAATAGGGCTCAGAGAAGATTCTGGATATTTCCAGCCCATTTCCCCCATCATTTTATCTGATGGTAATGAGACCAAGTTTAATTCTTTTTAAAAGCTCCCAAAGGAGCACTGGCCAGGTTGAAGTTCAAACTAAATGTCAAAACACATACACATGCCATACAGTAGCAAACTCCTGCTTTCCTCTGACCTCTTGTTTCCCCTAATTGGTTCCTTGTGGGCAATCTCTACTGAGAGAACAAAGATGGCAGGGGACTGAAAATTGTGTTACCCTGTCACCCTCAAGATGGTGTCCAGACTGAGCTGAGAAAAATCACTAGAACAAGATGGAAACAAACCACTTGCTGGGGTTCTGAATCCTATTCCCTGGGTCTCCTGGGAACCTGCAAGGAGTGAAAGGAACAACTGGGGGACACAAGAAAGGACGGTGAAGGAGTGTGGAGTTCCATGACACTGCTCCTGCAACATGAAAACCATTTGTATTCACACCAGGAGTAACCTTTTGTCTGAGGTCCTGTGGTTCTCTAAGGTTTCACCCTGCACCTCATTTCCTGACTGACTGTCATCATTGCTACATTCATCACTCAGGGAACATTTACCAAATGCTTAGCATGACTCAGGTTGATATTACAGAAGACCCACACACAAGGTTTTATGTCTTTAATATAAAAAGAAATGCATTCTACCATGTCTCCCTCACTCTTTAAGATGTACTGGTAAAATACTTGAATACCTGCACCCAACACATGGCAGACATCGTGTTCTGTGTAGAAGTCACCCCAAACCACCTAACATTGGAAAACTGTCAAAGCTCTGACCCTATTGGACAAGTTCTATCTCATCAGTGAGAACAGGTTTCATCTCTCTTCTGAGGCAGCTGTCAATGCTTTGCCTCAGGGCCCATGGTCCAAAAAATGTGGTCTCTAAAGCAAGATAAAGAATTTCTTCTTAAATTTTCAGGAACATAAGGTATGACTCCAGTATAATAAAATACAAATTCTAACCCTGAGATCATTTTTGTCATTTTTATTCTATTTTGACAGCATCCCAGAGAGATATCTACCTGATTTTCAGGAATATCAATAATAAAATCAGACAACACTTTACTGAAAATTATGAAAAATGAAATAAATAAGTGAGTGGACAATGAGTTGCCTCCCACTTACTCCTCAGGCCTCTACCTCTCCCCACAGATGGCCCCTCTCTGATTGAATCTGAAGTAGGTTTGCTAGGATTCTACAGCTTTGCCAGGATGTCAGGACTCCAGATCTCAAAGCTATTCATAGTCCTTTGTTTTCTCCAGAGAGTTATAACATTTTGTCTGTGCACTTGTACTGTCCCTTCACTGGGATATTCCCTGTCCTTAATAAGTGCCTGGCTCCTGGGTTGCAAACTCAAGAGTTCAGAGGTATGGTCGTTATTTGTTCCTTTTAGGTGGGTCCAGAATTCTGTAAGACTCGTGGTCACTTCTATTTTATCTGGCCACTTGCCACCATAGTTTCCCTGTCCACACCTTGAAAGCATGGAAGGTGAAGACCCTATTTTCCTCACATATGTTGTACTTCTGTCTGCACATATCTTTGGCCATTTCATCTCCAGGCTTTGCATAATTACATTCTCAAAATTCAATAACTCTCCTTTCACTGTGATCACCAGAACTGTTTATTTTGTTGTTTTTTAACTCTCCTCAAAACTCACTTCTTTGAAGTGTGGCTTGGACTTTATTTCTGGCTAGAGGCCCAGTGGACGAATTCTTGCACCAGTGGGGTTCCTCGGCCTGGCCTGTGGGATTGGGCTGAAACCGGCTCTCTGACATCCCCTGAGAGGTCCCGGATTGCAAGAGGGCACAGGCCAGGCTGAGGGACCCCACTGGTGCACTAACTGGACTGGGGAGAGATGCAGGAGGTTGTCTAGCCAGAGAGGGACCAAGAAAGTGTTTCAGGGCATTTCCAGCCCGTCTCACTCACTCTTGATCAGCCGGACCCCAGAAGCAAGCTAAACTACCAGTCGGAGCATCTGCCCCCTGGTGGTCAGTGCACATCATAGCAACTGGTCAACCAGTCGACTGTCTGCCCCTGGTGGTCAGTGCACGTCATAGCGAGCAGTTAAGTGGCCTTAGCATATCATTAGCATATTACACTTTGATTGGTTGAATGGACGACCGGAAAACTGGACACTTAGCATATTAGGCTTTTATTATATAGGATACACTCTCAATTGAGAAGGATGCCTAAGGAGAAACATGAAAGGAATCATTACAATGGGTACAAGCACAGATCTATCACAGCGGGTGAGTCCTCTGGTCTCCCTGTGCTTCTATAGTCTTATTTAGATTATGGGGCTTGGATAAGACCTGACCCATTATTTGGGCTCTATGTTATCCAACCTAGCACAAATATTACTGTGAAGTACATTTTCCTAAAGTGATGAGAATATGTAACCCCATATGGAAACTGTTTAAAGAAGTTTAAAAGATCTCTCCTCACAGATTAAAAATTTTTGAAAATTGAACCATAAAATCAGTACAGATCCTGGACCCTACTCTTAACCTTCAAATAAAAGAACCATGTTCCTGAAGTGAAGACAGTTGTGCAAAAGTTGTGCAGGCAAAGCAAACCCAAATACTGGTTTTGTTTTGAAATAAGAGTCCCTTCTGTAGTCTGCTCCCATGTGTTGTTTCTCATTCCATTCCTCACTCTTCACACATGGGTGACTTTAAGTCAGCATTTGTGGAAACAGTTAAAAAAATCTTGAAACTGAGAAGTGCATTATGTCAAGGACTTAAATTACTTGAGAACTTTTTGATCATAGAGATATTGGAGCATGATCAATTTGACACGTATGTCCATAATGATATGAATACATGTGTATTCTGTATTTCTGTGAAAACACAAAAGATTTGGACAGAATGAAGTTGCTCCAAATGCTTTATATAATGTTTCATTTAGTTCAGAACAGGTGTTTCAAACAGTTCCCAAGTATTACTCGAAATGGTCTGCCACACTTACATTCCTAGCAATCCTCTACTCTCTTTCTAAAAGCATATTGACAGCTGATTTGGCTCCTTGAATTTCTAAAAAAAAAATAACTTGCCATTGATATGAGAATATATCATTCCTGATTTTCAAGTATAAGTATCAGATAATCTGGGTCTGTGTGACAAATGGGAGTTGAAACACAGGACTTACCAAAAAGGGGGAAAAAATGCACAGAAATCTTTCCTTAGCCTCTCACTACAGTTCTTTGTCTATTTCTAATATGAGTTCCAAAAAGTATTCCTACAACTAAAATTTCCTGAGATGAAGTTGATCTCTGATTATTCAGTTATATTTTCCTTATATCTTATTTCATTTCATATCAAAGATAAGATTTGAAAAAGAATTAGCGGGTATATTGAAGGACAAGAACAAAATTGAAGCATTGATACTTCCTGACTTCAAGACTTACTATAAAGCTATAGTAATCAACACAGTGTGGTGTAGAAAAAACAGAAATAGACCCACATGAATGCAGTCAACTGATCTTTGATAAAGGGGCAAATGCAATTCAATGGAGTGAAGATAGTCTTTTCAACAAATGGTGCTGGAACAACTGGACATTCACAGGCAAAAAATGAATCTAAATACAGACCTTACACCCTTCACAAATATTAACTCAAAATGGATCACAGACCTAAATGTAAGACACAAAACAAACCTTCGAGAAGATAACAGGAGGAAATCTACATGATCCATAAAAGATACAATTGAAAAGCTGGACATCATTAAAATTAAGAACTTCTCTGTGAAAATGTAAAAGATGAGAAGACAACCAGAGACTGGGAGAAAATATTTACAAAAGACACATCTAATGAAAGACTGTTATGTAAAATTACAGAGAACTTAAAACTCAACAAGAAAGCAAACAAGCTGATTAAAAAATGGGCCAAAGACCTTAGGAGATTTTTCACCAAAGAAGATATACAGATGTAAATAAGCACATGAAGAAAGGCATTTTATCATATGTCATCAGGGAAATGCAAATCAAAACAACAATGAGCCTTAGCCAGTTTTGCTCAGTGGATAGAGCATTAACCTGCAACCAAAGGGTCCTGGGTTTGATTCCGGTCAAGGGCACAGACCTTGGTTGCAGGATCCTCCTCAACCTGGGCCCTCATCAGGGTGTGTGCAGGAGGCAACCAATCAATGTGTTTCTCTCACATCAATATTTCTCTCAGTCTTTCCCTCTCTCTCCCACTCTCTCTAAGAAATCAATGCAAAAAATATCATCGAGTGAGGATTAAAAAAAATTAAAAAATCTAAAAAATAAACGAACAAAAGACAACAATGTGTACCACTACATAATTATTAGATTCTACAAAAGCTGGAACACTGACCACACCAAATGCTGCTAACAATTTGGAGCAGCAAGCACTCTCATCCACTGCTGGTGGGAATGCACAATGGTGCTGCCCCTTTGTAAACATTTTGGTTGTTTCTTTCAAAACGAAACACACTCTTGCCATATGGTCCAGTAATTGAACTCCTTGGTGACCCCTAGGATGGACATCTTCAGTGAGTATACTTTTTCTGCAATTAAGAAAAGATGCAGAATTGTTTTCTGAATTTCTCACTGGGGGGCCTCAGTATTTACACATATGTCATTAGCTAGGTCAAACATAATTTAATTTTCAAAGACAAACATAATTTAATATTCCTTCATCTTTAAATTGTTAATTTGCTTATTCATTGATCACTCAGCAAATATTTATTAGTCATAGATGATAAACAGATAAGACAGTAAGGACCCTACATGTAAATGAAATAAAATAAAATGTAAATATTCCTGCCCTGGCCAGTGTGGCTCATGGATTGTGCCTCATTCCATGCACCTAGAGGTCCCCAGTTGAGTCCCAGTCAAAGCACATGTCTAGGTTGCAGGCTTGATCCCCAGTAGGGGGCATGCAGGACACAGATAATCTCTGTTTCTCTCTCTCCTCTCTCTAAAAAAATCAATAAGAACACATTTAAAATATGTAAGTAGGAAAGAAGGGCATAAGTGTAAAACACCAGAATCTGTTTCTTGTTTTTTTGTCTGTCTGTCGGTGAGCCCTGTCCCCACCTCCCTGGTGAGAAAGACCTACCAGTCACTGTCACACTAGGGGCACTGCTGAAAAACCCACAACTCCAGAAGTGACTCCAAACTAACAGAAAATGTGTCAGTATATGTCTACACTGGGGAGGCTGAGGATGCTTCCTCCCCATCCCACCCTCATCCCCAGGTTCTCCTCAACAGAGCTCAGGAAATACACTTGTGTGTTTGTGTGTGTGTGTGTGCTTGCCTTAGCCACTGTTAGTGTTAAATCTAAATGAGGCCTTGAGAAAAAAGTCATACTGGATTGTTACTCATGGTATGTGGTTAAACATGTTTTCATGCTGTCAAAGACTAAATAATTTGAAGAACATGGTCGAGATCAAAAGTTAGTCCCATGTTACAAGCAATTAGGAGACCACTATAGCTGCAACAACCAAGGATCCTGCTGGTCCAATACCTGTTTCAGCCAGCCATGTGGGCTCAATATGGTATCTGGACTTAGGTCTTTCCATTGAAATCTCATTAAGATAGTTGCAACAATAAACACAAAAATAACAGAGGTAAAGTAGATACAAAACTGAGGACAAAGTAAGAGACATATTAAGAAAAAGAGTGAGTCATTTGTAATGGTTTATAAATTAGAAATCCATTATTGCAGGAATATTCTAAATAGAAATGCTTACATTTGTTAATACAGATTTTAACCTAGGATAATTATAATGCCATTTTTTCAGTATATCTGTACATTCTCATTAAAAAAGAAAACTAGCTGATGACTCAAATGGATATTCAAATAGACATTTAAATTATTATAGAATTATTAAGCAGATATCTTTTTAGTGATCCTATCTGCTGTCTAATTCTGTAGATCAGAATATCAAAGAATGAACTAGACAATGTCACCTGAGAGTCCCCCTACTTCATACTATTGGCAGTCAAATTAAGTGACATGAAAACAACATGGGTGAGTTTGATATTAAACTTGTAAAAATTGATTGATTCCCATATAGTTAAGTCAAGAAAAGTCAATCTGATTTCCTCTAGTAGAAGTATCACTCCATGGCCCCACCCAGCCACCAAATTACCCTTCCACAGTCCAACCTTGCCATCAAACTGTTCCAAACTCGAAGTCTTCCAAATACTTTTTATTTTCCAGGGTGCTGGGGTGGCGGGGAGGGGAAGTCCTGGTGCTTCCAGCTTGAGGCTGGAGTCTAGTGTCCACTGAGAGCAGAGCAGTGAGTAAAATCCTGAGAGGTCCACACACAGGCTGTTCTGGACCCAATTAGGCTCACAAAGTCATAACACTAAAAGGCTATTTCACTGTTATTTCTTACCACAAATGTTTCACTAAAAACAATGTCCAGCTCAAATCGTTAGCTCAAAACATTTCTGTATAAAAAAACTCCAATGCTCCAAGTCTGATTATGTTACAGAAACCACCAGTGTCACATCTAAAGATCCAATAGCCTTCTGCCCAGTCTGAGGCCCTTATATCAATCGGGCATCTTCCTGAAGTCAAAGATGCATCTTAACTGCTTCACGGCAGTGTGGGCTGTTACCTGCACCTCCAATGCAGCTTTGTTCCAGGCACTGACTCTACTGCGCCTTTCATACCCTCATTCCCAAGACACAGTGACACCACCAAGGGTTTTCTTCTGCCCAAGGCCCCTGCACCCACCTGCACAAGTGCTTCTTATTGCCAGATCTCTCCTGGGTCCTGTCTCCATTCAGTACTGATCCAAACTTCTGCCCTGTCCTGGGGACAACTGCTTTCTCCAGAATTCTTTCCACATCTACTCTGCCCACTATTCAGCTGCAGTGACCCTGCCATCGACCACACCTGCCTCTGCTCTCTCCCCCACTGCAGCCCTTGGCATGGTCCAAGGCACCCAGGCTGGCAGACTTACCTTGCCCATCACAACAAGCATTCTACCTACTGGTTTTCTAGATTCTCTGTGTTTGCACATCCTAGTGCAAGAGCAAGTTTTAACACAACTCTCCCTCCCCAGCATGCCCAGAACCCAAAGGGGTCCTCTTTGAGTTGGGTTTCCTAACACTGCAGCCCATAGGCCCCACTACTGAGAAGCCCCTCCTTGCCACCAGTCTTGCCCAGGGCCCAGTCCTCCCATTAGCTGCCTTCATGTTACCTGACATGCCTGCATGTCTGAATTTCTGGCACAGACACAATGCAAGACTTCCCCAGTCCTGACTCCCTTACCCCATGAGTTTTAAATATTCTAGCAGGGTTTGAAATGACCACAATCAAAATATAAGTGAACAGTGCAATGTAACCATTAAAAATGCTAATGCCATCTCAGGCTGAAAAGTTACACGATGCTACATATATAGTGTCCAGATGGAAAGAAGGACTAGCTCTGTCGCATGTATGTCCCCTACACCCACTTCAAGGTACCATGCTCAATTGAGGCAATTCTTTGTCTATTTCTTTCTAACAAGAGTTGCCCAACAAGGGTGTTCATGGCCTGGTAATATAGTGATCACCCTGTCGTTGGGAACTCAGGTAGGGACTTTACAAAGGCTCACAGGAAAGCACACTTGAAATCAGGTGGGATCTTATACTATAAAATCTCTAACATTTCTTCAAAAACCAAGACCCTATCACCAGAGATGTTTGAGCAGAGGATCACCAGACTACTATGGGCCAGTGTACTTTAATGTGCCTTCTTTATAAATGGCCCAAATATATATTCTCATAGAAAAATTAGAGAAACAAAAAGAACAAAACAAATAACTAATTTATAAGTTTCTAATAAATGTATTAGAAATAAACATTACTGGTGTCTTTCTTTAGTTTTTGCTCACAATAAATTTTATTAATAGTGTTTTCTAAGCCCCAGAATGTTTCTTTTTAACTTGAATGTGTTGAAATGTATTGAGCTGTTTTCATCCTTGCAAGTTTCAAAAGAGAGGCCGAGGATCTAGGGTAGGAAGGCAGCATAAGGAATTCTTCAAGGAAAATGAGATGGAGAGGCTTCTTCCAATGTGAAGTTCTGTGCAGTAAGACTGGGCAGTCCAGTTCAAAAAAAAATCCACAAGATGCTGGCAAGCTGATCCCCACCGCATCCCCCTCCTAATAGTCTCAGCACATTGAACCAAATGGGAGAACTGTTTTTCCTATAATCCAAAATCCTAAACTTAGGTTAGTGTTGATAAAGAGCTATGTGGGGGAGTCTATACCAATGAGATATAAAATCAAATTAACTCTGAAGAGGCTGTGCAGAGGGCACAGGAAAATCACCTTTGATAAGTTCTGTTGAGGGCAGGGCTTTGAAGTGTGTCTCCAGGTGTGTCAGGAAGAACCCTATAATGTTCTAAGTGGGAAAGTCACTGTTGAAAGCCCTGCAAATCTCTTCTGGGCAGAGGAGTGTGACTTGGAAAGAAAGAAGTAAAGGAAGCTCAAACAGAGGGGAGAGCAGCAAGGAACAGAGGGAAGCCATCTGTTACTTTAATCTCTCCTTCCATCCTCTGACCCCTTGTCCCCTCAAGGCTTATTTTTTTATTGACAGGAATATAGACTGTCAGCAACCTAAGGCCACATTAAGGTACCAGGCCTCTTCAGTCTCTAGCGATTTCCCTGAGGAAGAATGATGCCTATAAACTCATTCCAAGGTCTTCCCTAAATTCTTAGACTCCACAGCTTCTATGTAACACAAATAAAGTTAAATGAGATACAAGAGTTCAGTGGGAGAATCAGAGACGTCTTGTCTGTATAGGGTTTCCTGTCTCAGGCAAGAGACAGCCTGCCTGCCCCGTTCCAGTGGAATGTTCTGGGGTTGCTTACTGCCTCCTTTCAATTCAGCTTCTGAAGTTAGTCTGACAATGGAGACAATTCCTTTACATGATTAAAATCTTCCACCCTCTAAAATTAGTCCCAGGAAATGAAACACCGGTAATTGTAGGAGGTCACATAATCCCAGCAATTTGAAGTAGAGTCATTTATAGAAATCACCAAGGCAAGTTCCTTGACAGGTATTTCCTCACTAGTTTTGTCCTATAACTTGAGGCATCAAAGGTCATCACATTTCAATGGCTCTCTGAGAGCAGTTTCCTAGTTATTAAATCCATCCCAGCTAAGGTAACCCAGATTTGTCAGCAAAGAGAAGTTGTGACATGCTGACCTTCACAGAAAGGGAGGAGGATTGGTGTGTGTGTGTGTGTGTGTGTGTGTGTGTGTGTGTGTGTGTGTGTTTAATGAGGTAATTTGGGATTTAACAATTTAAGACTCTGTTCTTTAAATTATTTTGTCATTATTTTTTTAAATCACTGAGAGAAAAATCAGAATTATATTTTGTTTTTCTCCATAGCCTATGCTTTAAATCTAATAATGTAAGAGCTTTGTAAAGCAACTGACAAAGTGGCCTTGCCAATGAGCCATTGGCTCACCAGCTCACTGAATAAATAGCTCTACATTTTGCTTGTATGTGTTTTTCTTGAATGTACTGCACTTTCCTTGGAAAGCAGTTTCTGGTTGTGTGTGTGTGTGTGTGTGTGTGCGCGCGCGCACGTGCGCGTCTTTTCTGGCTAAAAAATTTAAAAAGAGAGGGCTCATGAGAAGTGGCTTGTGAACAAAAATGGAGCAGATGACTGAACTCTGAAGCTGGGTTTCCAGTCATGGACCCAGAAAGCTGTGCACTTTTTGACTCTGTCATAGCCATGGAGGCCAGGCTGGAAAAGAGGAAACAGACAGCTGGGGTTCAACCTCAGCCTCCTTCCATTACTCTGAGTTTGTTGGCTCACATCCTGAACAAGTTCCCCAATTCCCCCCATTTTACCCATTACTTCATTTTTACTTTCACAGACTATCGTATCTTCTCTCTGGTTTTAAAGCTGTGGCCACAGGACTGGAAACCCTGAGCAGAATTACTCCACCAGATCCAGGGTACCTCCTATCACGTCCCACCTTATACCAGATGTTTTGGGCACTCCCAAATACTCTCTGTTTCTTAAGGTCATTCATGAATTATTTTTCCTGACAAATATTTATGGGACCTTCACTAAAAGAAGCACGTTGCTAAGGATAGTGATACCACAGTGAACAAAGGTAAACAGAGCCCTTCTTCTCTTAGAGAGCACAGTCTATGAAAGGACAAAGACGGTGTTCAAACTTTGCCAGTAAATATAAAATCAGAAACTATTCCTGGTACTAAGGTGAAAATTATGAGATGCCATGAAAATACATATAATCAGGCACTTCCCTGATTCCAGGGGCAGAGGAGCTACCTGGAAAGGTGAGTAGAAGCTAAGATGTCAATGACATGTGGTCACCTGGGAGAGGTGGGGAAAGCCGACCCTCTCAAGCCAAGGGGACAGCTCTTGACCCCACAGAAATGTCCTGCCACTCACCTGCATCTGGTGAAGTCTGCTCCTCCTCTAAGCAACATTCAATTGATGCCCCTGAGGAATCCTTCTTGGGTTCTCCTAAACTGGATTAGTCACTCCCTCTTCCCTTTGTTCCATCCAATCCCTGAACAAGCACATACTAAGCCACCCCATCTGTAATATTTTGTGATGGCAGCTCTAATCGACTAACACAGTACCTTGTACCGTTTCACATCATAGCTATAGGTGCCAAGGAACACCTTCTAAATCAATGCAGACAAGATTCTGAAGCACAAATTACAATGGCTAGCTGTCTTTTACTGTGATGTTTGTCTAGTTAGTAGTCTAGTGGCCACTATGCATAAAGGCCTTTTTGTCCATCCCTCTTCTCTGGCCCATTTATCTATGCTTATTAGCAACAGTCACCTGGGTCTTATTTTACAGAGACACCTTGGAGCCATCATATGGGAAATCCCTTTGTTTCAGATACTAATGGACAATTTTGTTGCCTTCTGCACACATTCCTTTCTTCCTGTCACTCAGGAAAACCACTTCTCATCCAGGCTAAGGTCACCATGTACCTTGTCTTGGACTCTGTTCTTCCATGATCTTCTTCCCACAGACTGACTCTCTTCTGTCTGGTTCTCATCCTTCCTCTTACTGTGCGTCCCTCCACCTTCATAGCCAAGTTCTTCAAGATCCCTCTATATTTGTTGTCTTCACATCCTAGCTCCCTATAACTTCTCCACCTATTAGGTTTAGCCCCTGCCCTTGTTTCTATGACAAAATGATTCTCATCAAAGCTACCAGTAAGCACCTTATTGCTGAACATAATGACTCTGTCAGCATGTTTCACAGCATTCAATGCTCCTTCCTCTTTCAGTGACACAATGACTAGCTTTTCTCCTCTCTCTTTGACTAGTTCTTTCACTGAGCTGTTTCCAAGTTTATAGTCTTCCACCTGGATGTTTCGTTCTGAAGTTCCTAAAACATGAACTCCGAGGTCCTCTCCACTTTTTTCTCTACCTATGCCCCAAACTCCACCTGCAGCTTAGCCCTCTCCTCTGTCAGGTCACCCGGAGACTGCATTATAACTTCAAATCCAAAATGGATCACACTGAACTCCCACCCAGCACCAACCCTGCTGCTCGGCAAGTATGAGTTGTTGCCAGCGGTTCAACTTGTCCCAGTTCTCCAGGCAAAGACCAAGCAGTCAGTCTTGGCACTTCCTTCTCCCTCATCATCATCCCCATATTCAAATCATCATCAGGTCTGTCAATTTTTCATCCTAAAAATGTATTAATTCCATTTACTATCTTTGAATGCCTTAACCTCCAGGCTTTTTCCAGCTACCCTTGTCTTTGTCCTGGATTATCCTAATGTCACCAACATAAGCTGTGATCCCAGCCTCTTCTGCCTGCTCTCCAGCCAGAGAGACTTGAGAGATGAAACTATAATCATGCCATGTTGTCCTATACCCACCCCCTGAGTCCCTCCAAGACATTTCACTGTTTACCCCCTTCACTTAGAATGAGGTGAGATCCCCTGAACACACCCCACAAGATGCTACACAAGCAAGCCCCAATCTCTCCTCATTCCACTGGTCTTAGCAATTTGGGCCCAAGACACAGAATTTTATTTCATTCTCAGCTTTATTAATATCTTATTGATTTTAAGAGCTGTTTATATAGTAACAACATTAACTTGCTTTCATTATGTGGCAAATATTTCTTAGATTTTGGCTTTCTGAACTAAAATAGTCATGGTTGCTATACCCTTACAGAGAGACAATCACAAACAATGCCATGAGTTACTCCTGTGACATGGAAGCACATAGTCAGCTTTCAAGGGGGGAGGGAGGGAAGGACCAGGCCTGGGAGTAAAGGATCAATGTTGCAGAACTAATCTCAAAGCCAGCAGCCTGAAAAACTATGTTTTGAAAATAACCACCTTTTAGAGACAAGAAATAGACACCTCTCTGATGAAGGCACTGAAACTTCGGAGGGTGGCAGAACAGGGTTTCTTTTTGAACTTCTGTGAATTTCATTCAAAGCAGACATAGCAATATACTTAGAATTGATTGCCTCCAATCCTATTTTTAGCTCAGATCATTCAATGCAGCTGAATAGGCACATTTCCCTTTCTCATGTTTCCCCCACAGCATTTTAGTTCACACAGTGATTGCATGTCATTTTTCCATTTCATACAAAATGGGGGCCTAGTGAGAACTGGCCATTGTTCTGCTGTATCATGTGGTCCCCCATTGTTTCCCTTTCTGTGTTCAGGCTGAAATTTGGTTGCAGCGAGTGGGAAGGTAAAAGGAGAAGAAAATGTATAAAGGAGAGAGAATGGCTGGGCAAGCAGCTGCCCTTTTATCTGTGACAGTGGAACAGGCCAGGTATTGATGGGGAGGCTGATAGGGGGTAAGTTTAAATACCTTATTATTTCCATCTATTCACTGAAGATGTTCAAATGGCTTATACTAGCTTCTCTCATACCTTCTCCTGTTGAGCTTCCCCAGACTGACAGGCACTGCAGGCATCCCGGAATCTGGAACCATGGGGTGATTCTGAACATGCTGAAGTTTTTGTTCCAAGTGAGCACTGATGTTCAAAGACAGCTATCTTCTTGTTGGAGAGCAAACACTGTAGCTGTTTTACATCACTGTGTCTATTCTGCTCAGCCAACATACTTATCATCCATTGCTGAAGACATTCCCAGATGGAACCAGGTGGCTGAATTTTACTGCCCTGAGTCCGAATAGCATGAACTGCTATGAAGGTCCAGAAAAATGGTTGTGCACTTATATCTCCCAGCAAGAAATAAAGAGAGACATGCAGAGCTGGAATTTCACTGGTTCTACTCTGTAAGCGGTGCCAGAACTGAAGGATAGCACTGGAGCTCTCAGTGCTTCTGAAATCAGAAGCCTAACACATTTCTTCTTTCACTGTAGGACATGTGTCTCCTTCACATTAAGATGAGGTATTGGTGTCTCGTGGCCATGCAGCAGCTTCAACTTGCATTTTGTGTGAGTTCAGCCCCTGAATAGCACTGGAGCTTTCACTTTGTTAGTCTAATCTTCATTTCCTCTATGTAAAATAAGAGAAATTACACTTTGCTTAAGACTGTATGAAGACTAAAAGAAGCAAAGTATGAAAAGTCATCTAAATACTGTCTACAAAACAACAAGTTAAGTCACTAATCATCTGAGAGATGCAAATCAAAACGACAATGAGGTACAATCTTACACCTGTCAGAATGGTTATCATCAACAAATCAACAAATGACAAGTGCTGGTGAGGATGTGGAGAAAAAGGAACCCTCATGCACTGCTGGTGAGAATGCAGACTGGTGCAGCCACTGTGGAAAACAGTATGGTGTTTCCTCAAAAAAACTAAAAATGGGACTCCCATTTGACCCAGTAATTTCACTTCTAGGAATATATCCCAAGAAAAGAGACACACCTATCAGAAAGGACATATGCACCCCTATGTTCATAACAGCACCATTTACAATAGCTAAGATTTGGAAACAGCTTAAGTGCCCATCAGCAGATGAGTGGATTTAAAAACTATGGTACAACTGCACAATGGAATACTATGCTGCTGTAAAAAAGAAATAATTCTTACCATTCACAACAGCATGGATAGACATGGAGAGCATGATGCTAAGCGAAATAAGCCAGTCAGAGAAAGATAAATATCACATGGTCTCACTCATTTGTGGAATATAATGAACAACATAAACTGATGAATAAAAATAGATCCAGAGACAGAGAAGCATCAAATAGACTGTCAAACTTCAGAGGGAAGTCAGGGGATGTTGTGAGGGGGAGGGAGGCTAAGAGATCAACTAAAGGACTTGTATGCATGCATATAAGCATAACCAATGGACACAGACACTAGGGGGGTGAGGCCATGTGCTGGGGCGGTGGGAGTGGCCGGGGAGAGGTCAATGGGGGGAAAAGGAGACATATGTAATACTTTAAACAATAAAGAATTTTTTTAAAAGTTAAATTATATTGTTAAAATTTTCAGGATAAAATTCTAATATTAGGTACCTCAAGGATATAATTTATTTTACAAGAATGAAATTTTTTCAAGGTTTCCATAAGTTACAAACTGTATTCATTCATTTCCTCATCAAGTATTTATTGGGCACCATCTGTATGGAAAGCACTGCTCTGGGTACTTGGAGCATGTTCAGTGGAATGCTAGTAAGTTTAACAGCTGGGGTATCTGGCAGAGACTGGGAAGAAGCCCTTATCTGTAGAGTTTTCCAGTTGCCATGTTGTAAACACTTCCAGAATAGACAATTGCAAACAGCCAACAACATGGAAAGTTGGTAAGAGATACCCACAATAGCTCTGGCTCCAGCACAGCACTAGGTATATTCATAAATAAACTATGGCACCTAGCCCTGCCCTCTGGGAGCTTTCTTTCTGATATCACCTTGCAGATAAAATATGAGGCTGTACCCCTCCATCACCAAACCTCTCCATAAGGAAGTTTTCAAGAACAATATAAAAAATGAAATGGACTTCAAACCATTTCTATTATCATCACCACATTGCTTTGTCTCATTTTTCTTCATAAAGAATCAAATCAAACATCAGCTCCTGACCAAACTTTAATTATACATGAAAGGATAAAGTTAAATTAAAAACAAAAAGAGAAATTCAAATTTTAAAAATTGAAAAAACACACACACAATCCTCCAAAACTTCACATGATTCACTTAAGGGAACCTCCACTGTATAGAAAGGACCTGGCCTGATCTCTTTCTATGGGAAACACCTGAACTGTGGGACAAGCTGCCTGGGCACATATATGTAAGCTGGGAGAGAATGAAGGGAGATTCACAGGCACTTCCTTTTCCTGGGACCTTTGCAGTTAATTTGTAACAGTATGACATAGGGCAAAGGCATGACAATATGTAAATGCATGACACAGGGCAACTTCATGACACAGACAAATGCATGACAAAATGTGAATATATGACACAGGGCCAATGCATGACCCAGGGCAAATGAATGACACTGGGCCAATGCATGACACAGGCAAATAAAATACATACAGGAAGTGCATGATAAAGGGCAAATGGGTAGCACGGGGCAAATACCAGACACAGGGAAAATGCATGATAAAAGGCACATGCAAACACAGAACTAATTCATGACACAAAGAAAGTATGTGATACCAAACAATTCAATTAAACAAGTAAAATGCATGGCATAGGTCAAGTGCATAACACTAGGCAAATATATGACACAGGCCAATGCATAAAATAGGATCAATGGATTACATAAGGTAAATGCATGGCACAAGACCAATGCATGACAAAAAGCAAGTGCATGACACAGAGCAAGTACATGACCCAGAGTCAATGCATGTCACAAAGCAAATACATGTCACATGGCATACGCATGACAGAGAATAAATACATGACACAGGGCATGACCCAGGGCCAATGGATGCCACAAGGCAAGTGCATTAAACAGTGCAAATGCATGACACAAAGTAGGGGCATAACACAGGCAAATCTATGATACAGGGCATATTTATTACATCACAAGGCAAATGCATGACACTAAGCAAATGCATGACACGATACAAATGCATGGCACAAGGCCAATATATGACACAAGACAATTGCATGACACAGGGCAAATGCATAACACAAGTTAGGTGCATGACACAAGGCAAGTTTATGACAAAAAATACAGATGACTTCCCCCAGAATAAACTTCCCCGTTTCAAGGCATGTAAGGATGAGAGATATTAGGAGATCAAAGACAGTGAAGTTGTATGGTTCCTGGGGCACCGCTCTCTGACTACACTAAATATTTCTTAGACTTTTATTTTAATAGGAAGCAGTAAAACTACCATAGAAAATGAATAGGACATACTTGTTGCCATTCTAGGAATTTGCAGCTCTCTGTGCCTGCTGCATTGCAGTTTACTAAATTGGATCTGGTCCCCTGAGGATAAAAGTTCAGGCTATTTCAGGTGTTGCAAAGCATTTCCCATGCAAGAGCAGGGTGGGCAGGTGGCCTTGCTAGGAGGCCTAACTGAGCACACAAAAGGGATGTCCCAGAGCAAACATGCTGGACCAATGTTTTGCCCAAATTTGTTCACTCTGTGGATTTGTAATGAACAGATTACTAGCTAGCTGTAAGGAATCGATTCCACTCAACCTGCCATGAAGCAGTTTACATAACTAGTGCATGGTTTCAGTCTATCAACCTGCAAACCATTGTGAGATAAAAATGCCATGCCAATTGCACATTTGATGAGTAAATAAAGAACACCAAGAAACACAGTGCACCCACTTCAGCTTCAAAGCCCCACACAGAATCCAGGAGTACCTCAAATGCCCTCCTTTTCCCTCATGGCATCTCATGTGAATTCCAGACCAACAGTGGCAGTATACTCTCTCATAAGCTAGTGACCCCCTTGAGTGTATCCATCCTCAAGCAGGTCTGCATGCTCAATAGAAACATAGGGGTGGAAGAACTGGACAGTGGGGTTCAAACCCTAGCTCATTGTTTACTTGCTCTCTAGTTATAAAATGGTGTGACTAAAAGCATCTGCCTGGTAGAGCTGTTGTGAAGATTAGATAATTTATTATGTGCAGCATATAATTCAGAACAGTGTCTGGCATGTGAGTCCTGTTACATGTTCATTGCCGTGGGGAAGAGTTGTAGAAGACTTTGCATTGGGTCAAAGGGGTTGTTGGACAGCCTTTAGCAGGATATTGCATTATAAGGAATATATGCCTCTATATGATATGCATGCTGTTTTACTTTGGCTAAGATATTGTATAACTCTGTGTAGATATAAGTTAAATTATAGAAAGTGATAGTTATATATCCTGGGAAACACAGAATACAACTGAGGATGGCCCTATGTACATGGCCTAGTTTTGTCAGTTTACATCAAGTTGTAAATTCATTTCAACATTTCTTATCTGCTGTAAATGTGTGGTTCTCTATTTTGAACCTGTTGTGATAAAATCTTACTGTTTTCTTCATTAATTAAAATATTAATTAAAACTTTTGACAGGTGTTGATTTTGTATTTGTATGAGAATCATGATCTTATTCTCCTTTAATGTTTACCCTTTAACACTCTCACAGTCATGGTCACTTTCCACTTAATCACTCATTCACTCAACAGATACTGTTGGGTGATCAGTGTACACCAGACCCGTGGACTTCCCCAATTTCTACAATACTACAAATCTGTACAAGTTAGGATTTGGTATTGGAAAGGCATTATTTATTCATAGCATTTTAGGTGCAATTGTTTTTCTAAAGACTTGATAGTGACCATATGGTTCGGGTTCAGGCATCGTCTCTGGGCATTTGTCCTCATAGTTAGGAAGGGCTCTTCTCTTCATTTCTGAAAGGCACAAAGAGTTCAAAAATACACAGTATGTTGCATCATCATTTCATTTTCTTACCTTAGCCCACGTTTACAGCCTACACTAAAGATACCTCTTCACTATCAGGTCTTCTAGGTGCCTTAGGGACCATATTGAGGGTAAATTGCTAGAGATAAAAGGCTCACACTAAGGAGCCACTAGCCCATTGGATCACTTAAGATTTCAAGTATATAAGTTGAAAGAACATACATCTACAAGAAACCCAGTGCCAGTGGACTCAGTTATAACTCATACTAGTATTTCACAGGTGAGCTGAAATCAGCCCAAATGTGCCTTTGCCACCCAAGTTCATCAAAATGAGAAAACCAGGAGGGTTAGGGAGGGCACTTGCCTGAGGGTGAGTCTTTCTACCCCTTACACTCCAGCCCTGCTATGAGAATGTCTTTGTGGTTTGCCATTATCTGGAAGGAATCATCAGATCCCAGACTTGAAGACCAATGAATGTATGAGAGACCAGAGGTCCTAGATGCCGGTTCTGCAGCTGAGAGCATTCAGGTGGACACAGCCTCAGACATGACCCTGAACACATCCTGACCATTGGGGACTGTAAAGGATCATCCTACTGGAATCATTTGAAATCAAAGGCAGCCATGATTTGTATGCAGCCTTTGATAAACTCTAAATTTACCAAAGTTTAAGTAAGGCGCACCTAAGAAAATAAATGCTAGTTAGAGGACGATTTACTAGTAATGCAGTTACTACAGTGGGTAGGGTTCAAGCCCAGTAACTTTTACCAAGTTTTATTTGAAAGACTAACTTTGTGTGGTTGTCACACAGTTTGCTTGTGGCTGAGGCATTACGGCTAATAGATGGACACTTAGTAGCCTTCTTATGCATGAAGAAACTCTACAGAAGGAGTGACCAGGCTGATTGATTCCAACCTCAGACACACAAACCATTCTCCCCTGTGTTAATAAACAGAACACTTTAGAACTGTTCTGATCAAAACACTAAGCAAAAATATTCAGCTATTCATCCCTTCTCATTTCTGTTCACCCTGAGAATTCATCAAAAAAATTGTCTGAAGAAAAAAAGAATAAAAATAAAATACCATCTCCAAGGATCTCCATGACTAAAAAATAAGTGGAGACACTGGGATGTCAGTGTCTCCAACTTCTCTTGCCAAACATATATAGTGGCAATTGGATATTTAGGAAATCCAATGTGAGAGAGAACTTAGGGTCCCACCTTGGTTTCTTGAGACCAGTTTTGGAAAACTGCTCTGTACTTTTAAAACAAAGCAAAGCAAAAATCCTTACGAAAAGAAGCTCAGTATTTCACATGTAGGCACCAAGTTTGATTTTAAGGAAGCAAAACTTCATGACCTTTGCTGTATTTTAGAACATTATGACACATGGAGACATACAGCCAAATGCAGTCAGCCACAGCCAGCAGTGGAAACAGGAGGGGAACACCCTGGGAACAAGTTCTGGGAACTCCTGGTACATCCATGTGCAAATCATCTCCCAGCAGTGCAGACTGAAATCCAAGAACAGGGAATGACCAAGGCCACAGACCACCTGCCTCTCTGCCTGGACCACTACAACCCCAGAGGAGAACTTCCCTAATCCTTCAGCATTACAAAAAGAAACCATCCAGAACATTGGGTATTATGTTCTCAATGTGTCTGCATAGGGTGAGAATAAATGCTCTCTTTTTTTCCACTTTTAAAGGGTTTTGTGTCATTTGTAAAATGACAATATTAACCTTTAGGCAAAATTACTTTTCCAATAGTTCCCAATTACTCCACCTACATTTTCAAAGGCCAACAGCTGCTCCCAAAGAATCTGGTGAATTTAGCCATTTCTCAAGCTGAAACTTTTGAAAGGGACAGATGATGCCCTTGGCCAGAGAACCCATGAATTATGAGATTTCCTGAGAACTCTATCAGTGTGTGTTGTTTTTAAAATATATCACACAAAAAATTTATTTTAACAAAAGGGAGGAAAGTCAATTGCTCTAATTCCACATATGGTTTAAAGTAGTTTTAAATATTTGCCAATACAAATAAATTGAATTTGTAGTAAATAAATATTTTGCCAATGTCATCTGTGTTCAGAAATTCACCTGTTTTTGTATTCCACCTTTTGATGATGCTCATGGTTAACAGGATACAGGACACAGCCAGCTGGGACTGAAGGGATCTCTGACTCTAAAACAAGAGAATTGTTGAGACCTAAATTGATATATTTTTAAAATCAGCTTAATTTACAGCATCTGGGGAGCCCCAGCTAGAGACACAGAGAAATGGGGTACCTGTGTTCCTTACCCCCTCCCAAAAAGGCCATTCCCAAGATATGTGCTATTCTCTAGGTTTTCTCATAACCTCTTCTCCCCTCCTCTCTCCATCTCTGCTGTTAAATAGCTCAGCAGTCTGGAACCATGCACTTCACAATTCTGCAGGGTTTACCTGCTCCCTGCCCAAGCTTTGGAAATACAGTTTTATTAAATAGTCCTCAAATCAGCTGAACTCAGGTGGGCCACCTATTTCCTGCAGGGACCCTGACTTATGCAGCCTTATTTAACACTGATCCTTCACCTGAGCCCCAGGTACTCCCCGAAAGGATCCCCTTGTAGAAGTCTATTTCAATATAATTGGTTCTTTTGTAATCCTCTGTATTCTATGTAGTTAGAAGCCATGTTCTGTGGAAGGATCCTCAGGCTCTGCAGGGTTGGTAAAGAAGCCCATGGCATGAGAAGAAGAAGAAGAAGAAGAAGAAGAAGAAGAAGAAGAAGAAGAAGAAGAAGAAGAAGGAGGAGGAGGAGGAGGAGGAGGAGGAGGAGGAGGAGGAGGAGGAGGAGGAAGGAGAGGAGAGGAGAAGGAGAAGGAGAAGGAGAAGGAGAAGGAGAAGGAGAAGAAGAAGGAGAAGGAGAAGGAGAAGGAGAAGGAGAAGGAGAAGGAGAGAGAAGGAGAAGGAGAAGGAGAAGGAGAAGGAGAAGGAGAAGGAGAAGGAGAAGGAGAAGAAGGAGAAGGAGAAGGGCAGAAAAGTGAGCAGATAGCTATTTTGTTTTTTTAAACTATTCTTTACTGAAAGTGGAATAGAACTCGCTGTGTCTGTGAGTAGGAAAGTGAAGACTCCTGTTCCTTTTATGTGCTCTTGTTCTCAATATACCTCTAGGTATAAGCCCCTCATTCTACCCCAAAGTAAAATTTTCAAACTGATTGAAAGGAGGAAGCCATGAGGGTTATTTTTCCAGGTATCAATAGAATTTAGTTCTACCTTTTACCTCCCTTGGTTGAAGTCTCATTCATCCTCTCTCTCTCCCTCTCTCTCTCTCTCTTTCTCTCTTTCTCTCTCTCTCTCTCTCTCTCTCTCTCTCTCTCTCTCTCTCTCTCTCTCCCCTCCCCCATGTATATGTGTATGTATACTTGTGTGCATATGTGTGTGTGTGTATGTGTGTGTGTGTGTTTGTGAAGTACAGTCTTTGGTTGAGCCATTGTCACAAGGAAGCCAGAAGCTCGGCTGGTCTCCATTCCACTCTTGAACTTGACTGCGTTCCTTCAAGAAACCAGGATCTCCTCCCTGGAGAGGTCTAGCCATCTTTTATGGGAAGCAATACCCTGGTTCCCAAGTCCCTCTCCCAGAAGGGTCTTAACAAGTCTTCTAAGCCAACAATTTTAATCCGATATGCGGCAAGAATTTTTTAAACATACAATACCTTTCCCTTAGAGTATCAAATAAAAAAAAAATGACAACAGCAACACAACAGTAGCCATCTGGTGTGAATACCCTGTCTTGAACCATAAAAATATAGCTCATATAATAGAGTTTCATCTTATTGGTCATGTCACATAGTAAGGTTAATACTTGGTACCAGAAATCCTTATATACAAGTATAGGTACCAGATATTTTTTTATTTATTTATTTTCTTTTTTTATTATTAGTTAAGGTATTACAAATATGTCCTGATCCCCCCATTAACCCCCAACCTCCCCCCGCCCCCCGCCCCGCACACTCATGCTCTCATCCCCCTGTTGTCCATGTTTATTAGTTTGGCTAATATACATGTATACAAGTCCTTCGGTTGATCTCTTCCCCTTACCCCCGCCCTCCCCTACTTTCCTTCTGGGGATTCATAGCCTAATCGCTGTTTCTCAGTCTTTGGGTCTGTCCCTTTTCATCAATCTATGTTGTTCTCTATAATCCACAAATGAGTGAGATCATGTGGTATTTATCTTTCTCTGACTGGCTTATTTCACTTAGCATAATGCTCTCCAGTTCCATCCATGCTGTTGCAAAAGGCAAGAGTTCCTTTTTTTTTACCGCAGCATAGTATTCCATTGTGTATATGTACCACAGTTTTCTAATCCACTCATCTGCTGATGGGCACTTAGGCTGTTTCCAAATCTTAGCTATGGTGAATTGTGCTGCTATGAACATAGGGGTGCATATATCCTTTCTGATTGGCGTTTCTGGTTTCTTGGGATATATTCCTAGTAGTGGGATCACTGGGTCAAATGGGAGTTCCATTTTTAGTTTTTTGAGGTAGCTCCATACTGTTCTCCACAGTGGCTGCACCAGTCTGCATTCCCACCAGCAGTGCAGAAGAGTTCCTTTTTCTCCACATCCTCTCCAACACTTGTTGTTTGTTGATTTGTTGATGATAGCCATTCTGACAGGTGTGAGATGATAACGCATTGAGGTTTTGATTTGCATCTCTCATATAATTAGTGACTTTGAGCATGTTTTCATATGTCTTTCAGCCTTCTGTATGTCCTCTTTCGAAAAGTGTCTATCTAGGTCCTTTGCCCATTTTTTTATTGGATTGTTTATCTTCCTTTGGTTAAGTTTCATAAGATCCCTGTAAATGTTGGAAATTAAACCCTTATAGGTGGTATCATTGGCAAATATGTTCTCCCATGTAGTGGGCCTTCTTGTTGTTTTGTTGATGGTTTCCTTTGCTGTGCAAAAGCTTTTTATTTTGATGTAGTCCCATTTGTTTATTTTCTCTTTAGTTTCCATTGCCCTAGGAGCATTATCAGAGAGGAAATTCCTTCGGCATATGTTTGTGATTTCACTGCCTGTGGATTCCTCTAGTATTTTTATGGTTTCCCATCTTACGTTTAAGTCTTTTATCCATTTTGAGTTTATTTTTGTGTATAGTGTGAGTTGGTGATCTAGTTTCATCTTTTTGCATGTATCTGTCCAATTTTCCCAACACCATTTATTGAAGACACTGTCTTGACTCCATTGTATGCTCTTGCCTCCTTTGTCGAATATTAATTGGGCATAGTGTTTTGGGTTGATTTCTGGGGTCTCTATTCTATTCCATTGATCTATATGTCTATTCTTGTGCCAGTACCAAGCTGTTTTAAGAACAGTGGCTATGTAATACAGTTTGATATCTGGTATTGAGATCCCACCTACTTTGTTTTTTCTCAGGATTGCTGCAGCTATCAGGGGTCTTTTTTTATTCCAGATGAATTTTTGGAACGTTCGTTCTAGATTTGTGAAATATGCCATTGGTAATTTAATGGGGATTGCATTGAATCTATAAATTGCTTTGGGTATTATGGACATTTTCATGATGTTGATTCTACCAATCCATGAACACGGTATATTCTTCCATCTGTTTATGTCTTCCTCTATCTCTTTTTTCAGTGTCCTGTAGTTTTTGGCATATAAGTCTTTTACCTCCTTAGTTAAGTTTATTCCTAGGTATTTTAATTTTTTTGGTGCAATGGTAAATGGGATTGCTTCTGTAGTTTCACTTTCTGTAAGTTCACTATTGGTGTAAAGAAATGCCATGGATTTCTTAGCATTAATTTTGTATCCTGCTACATTGCCGAATTCATTTATTAAGTCTAATAATTTTTTTATGGAGTCTTTAGGGTTCTGTATGTACAGTATCATGTCATCTGCAAATAAGGACAGTTTTACTTATTCTTTTCCAATCTGGATGCCTTTTATTTCTTCTTCTTGTCTGATCGCAACGGCTAGTACTTCCAGTACTATGTTGAACAGGAGTGGTGAGAGGGGGCATCCCTGTCTTGTTCCTGTTTTTAGGGGGAATGGTTTTAGTTTTTGCCCATTGAGTATGATGTTGGCTGTGGGTTTGTCATATATGGCTTTTATTATGTTGAGGTATGATCCCTCAATTCCTATCTTGCTGAGAGTTTTTATCAAGAAAGGGTGTTGGATTTTGTCAAATGCTTTCTCCGCATCAATTGATATGACTATGTGGTTTTTTTTTATCTCAATTTGTTTATGTGATGTATCACATTTATTGATTTGCGGATATTGTACCATCCTTGCATCCCTGGGATAAATCCTACTTGGTCATGGTGTATGATCTTTTTGATGTACCGCTGGATCCGATTTGCTAGGATTTTGTTGAGGATTTTGGCATCTATGTTCATGAGGGATATTGGCCTATAATTCTCTTTCATTGTATTGTCTTTATCTGGTTTTGGGATTAGGATGATGTTGGCTTCATAGAATGAGCTGGGAAGTGTTCCTTCCTCTTGGATCTCTTGACATAGTCTGAGGAGGATAGGTTTTAGGTCTTCCTTGAATGTTTGGTAAAACTCCCCTGTGAAGCCATCTGGGCCTGGGCTTTTGTTTGCTGGAAGGTTTTTGGTTACTGCTTCGATTTCCTCCATAGTTATTGGCCTATTGAGATTTTTAGATTCTTCCTGGTTAAATTTTGGAAGGTTGTATTTTTCTAGGAATATGTCCATTTCCTCCAGGTTGTCTAATGTGTTGGAGTAGAGTTGTTCATAGTATTTTCTAACAATCCTTTGTATTTCTATGGGGTCTGTTGTTATTTATCCTCTTTCATTTCTGATATTGTTTATTTGAGTCCTCTCTCTTTGTTTCTTGGTGAGCCTGGCTAGAGGTGTATCAATCTTGTTTATCCTTTCAAAGAACCACCTCTTAGTTTTGTTGATCTTTTGTATTGTTTTTTTGGTCTCTATGTCATTTATCTCTGCTCTGATCTTTGTTATTTCCTGCCTTCTGCTTACAGTGGGCTTTTATTTTTGCTCTCTTTCTAACTCTTCGAGTTGTAGAGTTAGGTCATTTATTCTCATTGTTTCTTGTTTCTTGCAATAGGCTTGTAGAGCTATGAACTTCCCTCTCAAGACTGCTTTTGCTGCGTCCCATAGGTTTTGGATTGTTGTGTTTTCATTGTCATTTGTTGCCATGATGCTTTTTATTTCTTCTTTGATCTCACTGGTAACCCAGTCATTGTTTAATAGCATGCTATTTAGTCTCCATGTGTTTGATTTTTCTGGATTGTTTTTGTTGTAGTTGATTTGCAGTTTTATGCCTTTGTGGTCTGAGAAGATGCTTGATATGATTTCAATTTTCTTGAATTTGAAGAGACTTTGTCTGTGACCCAGTATATGGTCTATCTTTGAAGATGACAAATGTGCACTTGAGGAGAATGTATATTCTGTGGCTTTGGGGTGAAATATTCTGAAGATGTCAATTAATTCCATCTGATCTAGTGAGTCATTTAGGATTGATGTTTCTTTGCTAAGTTTATGTTTAGAGGATTTGTCCAGTGGTGATAATGGGGTGTTAAAGTCCCCAACTATGATTGTGTTGCTGTCAATCTCTCCCTTGATCTCCTCCAGAAGATTTCTTACGTATTTGGGTGCTCCTATATTGGGTGCATATATATTTACCAGAGTTATTTCTTCTTGTTGGATTGCTCCCTTTAGTATTATGAAGTGGCCTTCTTTATCTCTTTTTATGTCCTTCTCTTTGAGATCTAATTTGTCAGATATAATTATTGCTACCCCGGCTTTTTTTCACTTCCATTGGCCTGAAAAACCTTTTTCCACCCCTTCACCATCAGTCTGTGTGCGTCTTTTTTTCTGAGGTGGGTTTCCTGTAGACAGCAGATATATGGGTCAAGTTTTCTTATCCACTCATTTACCCTATGCCTTTTGACTGGGGAATTTAATCCATTTACATTTAAAGTTATTATTGATAGAAACTTGTTAGTCGCCATTTTTGTTCTTTACCGCTGTGTTCCTTCTTTGTTTCCTATTTTTTCTATTTACAGCAGACCCTTTAGCATTTCTTGCATTGCTGGTTTGGTTGTAATAAACTCCCGTAGACTGTTTTTGTCTGTGAAACTCCTGATTTGACCCTCAATTTTGATTGATAGCCTCGCTGGGTACAGTATTCTTGGATTCAGACCCTTCCTTTGCATGACTTTGTATATTTCATTCCATTCCCTTCTTGCCTGATGTGTTTCTGTTGAGTAATCGGTCGCTAGTCTGATGGGGGATCCTTTGTAGGTAACTTTCTGTCTCTCTCTGGCTGCTTTTAAGATTCTTGCTTTGTCGTTGGTGTTTGCCAATTTAATTATTATGTGCCTTGGCGTCGGTCTTTTTGGGTTCATTTTGTTTGGGACTCTGTGAGCTTTTTGGATTTGTGTGAGTTTTTTCTTCCCTATATCAGGGAAATTTTCTGTTACTATTTTTTCAAACAGGTTTTCTATTCCTTGCTCAGTTTCCTCTCCTTCTGGCACCCCTATTATTCGGATATTTTTTCGTTTAGCATTGTCCCAGAGTTCTCTTAGGCTCTCCTCCTGCTTTTTATTTTTTATTTTTCTAGAAGCTGTTCTGTTTGGGTATTTTTTCCTACCTTGTCTTCTAGCTCGCTGATGCGGTCCTCTGCTTCTTCTAGTTTACTGTTGATGCTTTCTATTGAGTTCTTTATAGCAGTGATGTCATTTTTCATTTCTTCTTGGTTTCTCTTCATTTCCTCTTGGTTCTTCTTCATTTCCTCTTGGTTCCTACATATATTGTTGAATTTGTCTTCCATGTTTTTTCATCCACCTTATGGCCATTTCTCTGAATTCTTTCTCTGACAGGTTGCTTGCCTCCATTGCCTCCATTTCGTTTACTTCCTTTTCTGATGATGCCTGTTTTTCTTTCATATGTGGGTTGGTTCTTTGTTTCACCATGATCTCTCTTCTCCAGGTGTTTGGTTATGTAGTTCTCTCTCTGCTGCATTGATTTAAAGGCACAAAATACAACACAACAAGGCACAAAATACAACACAACAAGGCACAACGTACAAGGCACTGAACAAAATGTATTCACGATATTAATGACCCCAAATAAAGGTGACCACCCAAGTGAAGAGAATTAGGGGATAAAGAAGAAAAAAGAGAAAAAGATTAAAGAGAAAAGGAAAAAACAAAAAGGAGTGCCAAAATGAGATTGGAAAAAGGGAAAGAAGAAAAAAACAAACAGACAAAACAAAACAAAACAAAAACAACAACAACAACAACAACAACAAAGTAAGAGGGAGAATGAAATAGAGGTGGGGAAGAGGCTATTTGTACGGGGAGAAAACTCTAAGAGATCCGCAACTAATCTCAATGAATTCCAGCAGCAGATCCCTGGAGATTAATGCAAACTACAAACAACCACTAATATCAAGCAAGGCAAAGGAAAACAGAAACACAAAAATAACCAGAGAAAGAAAAAAAAGCAAAACAGAAAAATGAAAATGAAAAACAAAACAATCTCCCAAACAAGCATAAAAAAAACCTAATATATTCAAAATCAAGCAAACACTAGCAAAACGACAGAGAGAGAAAAGAAATTGGATAGTGAAGAAAGATAAGAGAGAGGTGTTTATGGATTTAGAGCAAGGGATTGGAAATTAGATATATAAGTAGGGTGAAATTTAGAGAGTGGGTGAAAAGAAGGAATAGGGAAAATCTAAAGCAGGAATAGGGTAAGAGAAACAGGACAGCAAAAGGGGAAAAGTGAGGAAGAGAGTTTTGGCTTAAGGGTAAATGTGAGATAGAGAGAAATGATGCTAAAGGAACAATGAAAATAGAGTGTAGAACACTAATCCCAAAATAAAATAAAGAAAAATAAAAAAAATAAAAAATAAAATGACACTTGAAAAAATAGTAAAATGATAGCAATAATACTGGTTAAAAAATGTGGTAATTAAAAAGGTAAAGACAACTAGAAGGAAAGAAAAGCACGCTGAGAGCCAGAGGCGCTGCGGTGGTGAAGTGCAGAGGTACGGCGGCTCGCGCGCGCGAGGAAAGGGGGTGGCACCTGAGGACGCGGCTGTCTTTTTGAATCACAAGCTCCTGACTGCTCTGAACTCCGGTTCCGGGAAGTCTCTGGGGACCCAGGACTCATACAGGGAGAAGCTGGTCTGTCCGGCAGCGGGCGAACTTGAAGGCGGCTTTCCCTCAGAGGTGCTTGCAGCAATTAGCGGGTCACTGAGACCCGCGACTCCGGGCGGAGAATCAGCCATAGCTCCTTGATCCGCCCTTGGATTCCCTGAGACCCCGCCCCACCCAGGCTGCGGCAGAGGCTTTTGCATGTGAATGTACCTAACTGCAGCCGAGCCAGGCAGACCCGGAACTTCCAAGAGAAGGCCCAAGGCCCTGCAGCCGCTTGCATTGCTTCACAGCTGAGCCTCTTTGTGGCTCCTGCTGTGTGGCCTCAGGCAGAGGCTGAATTAGAACCTCCTTAGATCCAGGAGCCACTGTACCCAGTGGTCTGAGGGGGACCATCCAGACTGCAACTCCTCAGATCCATAAGGGACACACTCAGGGAGCAGACTCAGTGAGCACCAAAGCCCCACTGAAGCAAGTCTTGCCCCAGAAGGGTGTCTTCAGCACAGAAGTTCTCCCACTTTAGACACAGCTGATTCTCACAGCCAATTGGCCTGGAGGTCAATTCCTCCCAGTGATTCTACAACAACCAAGGCACCAAGAATGCACCAAGAGTGTCCACCCCAGGTAACTGCGGAGGCTGAGCTACTGGGCCCTACAGGACACCTGGCGCGCAGGGCCACTCTATCAACACAGGGAAGCTGCCAAAATGTGGAGACAAAGAAACAGGTCACAAATGGCAGAAATGGAGGAAAGCAAACGATTGGATATAGAGTTCAAGGCCACGTTTATAAGGTTTTTCAAGAATTTTATGGAAACCGCCGATAAATTTAATGAATCCCTCAATAAGTATAGTGAGACCATGGAGGACATGAAAAAGGACCAACTAGAAATTAAGCATACACTGACTGAAATAAAGAATAAATTACAGAGATCCAGCAGCAGACAAGAGGATCCCAAGAATCAAGTCAAAGATTTGAAATACAAAGAAACAAAAAATACCCAACCGAAAAAGAAAAAAGAAAAGAGATTCGAAAAATATGAAGATAGTGTAAGGAACCTCTGGGACAACTTCAAGCATACCAACATCAGAATTATAGGGGTACCAGAAGGAGAGAGAGGGCAAGATATTGAAAACCTTTTTGAAGAAATAATGACAGAAAACTTCCCCTTCCTGGTGAAAGAAATGGACTTACAAGTCCAGGAAGCGCAGAGAACCCCAAACAAAAGGAATCCAAAGAGGACCACACCAAGACACATCATAATTAAAATGCCAAGAGCAAAAGATAAAGAGAGAATCTTAAAAGCAGCAAGAGAAAGACAGTCAGTTACCTACAAGGGAGTACCCATACGACTGTCAGCTGATTTCTCAACAGAAACCATGCAGGCCAGAAGAGAGTGGCAAGAAATATTCAAAGTGATGAATAGCAAGAACCTGCAACCAAGATTACTTTATCCAGCAAAGCTATCATTTAGAATAGAAGGTCAGATAAAGAGCTTCACGGATAAGAAAAAGCTAAAGGAGTTCATCACCACCAAACCAGCATTATATGAAATGCTGAAAGGTATTCTTTAAGAAGAGGATTCAACAGCATGATTCAGTGCAAAAAAAAAAAAAAAGGGCAGTAATGTCAACAAAAGCAACTGAGTGCATTCTGGATGCTGCTCAATAAATCAAAATAAATAATTTTGATTTATTTGGTAAATAAATCAAAATTACCATTTGCCACAGCATGGATGGAACTGGAGAGCGGATAAATACCACATGATCTCACTCATTTGTGGAATATAATGAACAACATAAGCTGATGAACAAGGACTGATCCAGAGACGGAGAGGCATTGATTGGACTGTCGGGACTTGGAGGGAAGGTAGGGGAGGGTGGGGGTAAGGGGGAAAGATCAACCAAAGGACTTATATGCAAGCATATAGGCCTAATCAATGGATATGGACAACGGGGGGGGGGGGTGAGGGCATGAGCGGGGGGGGGGTAGAGGGTAACGTGGGGACAAGGACACATATGTAATATCTTAATCAATAAAAAATATATTAAAAAAAAGGTAAAATCAAGTGATGAAAAAAAATAAAAAAATAATAAAATAGGTTCTTAATGAAATTGTGAAAAAAGAATTTAAAAAAATAAAAATATGCAGTAGTGAAGGTGCTTCAGATCTTCTACTCTTCTTTTTGGCACGCCTTAGTCCTGCCAGGCATTCAGGAGAGTGTTGAATTTCCCTGCGATACACTGTCCCTCTGTGCCATAAGCCACAGTCCTGATTTTAAGGCCTGTTGTATTTGTTTACCAGACTACCTTTATTTGTGATCACAGAAGAGACAGTTCGTGGCTCTGCCTCTGGGTGGCAGTGTGTCTGGATTGACCTCCGAGGTTATAAGTCCTCTCTATCAGTAGGGTTTTTTCTCTCTATGGTACTTGAAACTGATTTGAGAATGTCCACTGCCCAGAGCTGATTCTTTAATGGTTACTGCCCGCTCTGTTTCCCAGGCTCCCCAAAAAGAACTTTCCCCTACAGGCTCTGCGAATGACCCCAACTGGGGAATCCCATGCACTGGGTTTAATAATCAAATGCACGGATCTAAGGGGAACTGTAACAAGAGCCTGATACTCTGTGTGAATTCGCAAGCCTCCACCTTCCAGGTCTGCGCACAGTCTCCGTTCGCCCACTCGCCCCTGGCACCAAGCAGCCGGGACACTGGCAAAGTCCAAGGCTGCTTTTTTACATCCAGTCCAGCTATGGGCTTATTTTTAGCGTTCCCTTCTGCCAGCAGCCCTGTGGGGCCCCTTCCCCACTCGCGGGTCATGCTGGTCCCAATGGCCGCGGACTCTGTGGGGCGCAGATTTCGCCCCGCGCGCGCGTGAGCTCCGTCCTCTCTCCAACCCGAACTGCAAACTGCACCTTTAGGGGAAGTCTAACCTTTCTGTGAGAAGAAGCAGTGCTCCTCTGAGTTCACGCAGTCACGCTGCTTGAGATCCCCTGTTTCCAGGTTAGTAGCTGATCTCTGGACGCCAGCTACAGCTACCCAAGATGGCGCAGTCTCCGCTGCTGAGCTGGTGCACCGAGAGAGGTTTCAGCCGCAGTCTCCAACAGTCCTTTTTTTTCTGGGAGTTCTCGGTCTTTCCCAGCTTCAGACAGTCACTCAGCTGAAAATCCTCTGCCTATTCAGGCTGTATGTTACCTGTTTCAGCTGCTCACCCTTATCTGCTCCAGGACAAGGCACAGGACACGTCCGTTTATACCTCCGCCATTTTTCCTCCCCTAGGTACCAGATATTTTTAAAAGTCACTTGGGAGCAAAAAGGAGAGGTGATTACTTTTTTTGGTAAATAAATCAAAATTATGCCTACTTTTTGTCAGATTTGCAAAAATATATTTTTTGGTGTGCTGCAGAGGTTTAGTAATTAGTATATGTGTGCCATGAGATGAGAAAGGATAACAAGCTATTCTAAGCCATTGTCATGTTCTCATTGGGCCAAAATGTCTTGCTCAGAGCCCTTCCTGGCTCTTTTACAGGCAGACCTACTCCAGCCTTTCCATGCATTGGACTGAAAAGGTGGAGACCAGGCTGCCCTGGGTGGCTGTGAGCAGATTAGTACATGTACACTATTCCTGCTACTACTTTCATCCGTCAGGCTACTCCTATTACGAGACTTAACAAAATTCATCACTGAGGACAAAGATTCACAAGCGTATGTGGATGAAACCAAAACACTGGTCGGATCTAGGAAGGCAGGGAGAGTTAAGGCAAAGGCATAGAAATTGCTCTTCCCCTCTCTTGTCAATCCATGTCTATGGTCTTTAAGATAACTTGCTATGTAAAATTATTTATTTATCTAAGATGCACCTACATGAATTTATCTGAAAAATAAAAAAGTCGATATTAAGAAAAAAAATTGTAAATGAAAGATTATAAGAGAGGGTTTCGCGTGCCAGCAAAAGTTACTGGCATGCCATGTTTGGCACGTGTGCCAAGGGTTGCCCACCCCTGCTCTAAAGTAAGAATCCTTAGTTAGTAGAGCTCTCTCATATGGAAAGCACCTCAACAGCATGAATCAGTGCAAAAAAAAAAAAAAAAAGGGCAGTAATGTCAACAAAAGCAACTGAGTGCATTCTGGATGCTGCTCAAAAAACAGTTAATTTGGGGGAAATGAATTATTCATCGAGCCCTTTGTAAATTCTATTATTTAAAAATTGAATCATTTTTTGTTTTGTACTTACTTAAGCAATCATCATTGTGATCAATTCAGTTTAGTAGTTCAATATACGTGGTTGACTTTGAACTATTTTTTAAAACTTTACCCAGTAACACAGATGAAGAACCTTCTCAATCTAGCATTTACCTAAAATCTAATTCATTAGAAAGCTTCCTATATAAAACCATGATTTAATACATACAATGCCATCTTCCAGTAAATTCAGCATAATTTATTTTTTAAAAGCTGTAACAAAATGTTATACAATTACATTTACAGATAATTCTTCATAGACCCAGTGTGGGTTGACATTTTAATGTTTTTCTCTATTTATATGTGTATATGACATATTTTCTCCAAGAAGGTTTTATTTTATGCAAATTTTATAAAGCCATTAATACATTATTTTTATAATATTTACTAGAGGCCCAGTGCACAAAAATTTGTGCACTGGCGCGGGGGGGGGGGGTATCCCTCAGCCCCATTTGTGCCCTCTCACAATCTGGGACCCCTCGGGAGATAACAACCTGCTGGCTTAGGCCTGCTCCCAGGTGGCAGAGGGAAGGCCCAATCCCTAGGTGGGGAGTTGGGGCGCCGCCCCCTGTCATGCACAGAGCAGGGCGGATCAGGAGGTTGCGATGCCACCCTCAGTCACGCTCAGGGTAAGGCCGATCGGGGTTTTGGGGTGCCGCCCCCTGTCACACTCAATGCAGGGTAGATGGGGAGGTTGTGGCACCACCCCCTGTCACCCACAGAGCAGGGCAGATCAGGGGGTTGGGGAGATCCCCCCTGCCATGCACAGAGCAGGCCAGATCAAGAAGTTGCGATGCTACCCTAAGTCATGCTCAGGGTAGGGCTGATTGGGGGGTTAGGGCACCACCCCCTGTCACACTCAAGGCAGGGCCCATGGGGAGGTTGCGGCTCTACCCCATCACACACAGAGCAGGGCCCATGGGGTTGTTGGGGCACTGCACCCTGTCACACACAGAGTAGGGCCGATCAGGGGGTTGGGGAGCTCCCCCCTATCAGGCACAGAGCAGGGCCGATCAGGGGGTTTGGGCGCCTTCCCCTGTCACGAACTGAGCAGGGCAGATAGGGAGGTTGTGACCCCACCCTCTGTCACACACAGAGCCGCAGGGTGGTCATGGGGTTTGGGCGCTGCCCTGTCACACTGATCCAGGGGCCAGGAGGCCTCGTGGCTCCACTGATCCCAGTGCTGGGAGGCCTCACGGCTCCGCTTGACACTTGGGCAGTGAGGCCTCGCTGCTCCGCTGATCCCAGTGCTGGGAGGCCTTGTGGCTCCGCTGATCCCGGGTTCTGGAGGCCTCATGGCTCCACTGATATTAGGCCTGGAGGCCTCACTGCTCCACTGATCCCAGGCTGGGTGACCTTGCGGCTCTGCTGATCCTGGGTTCGGGAGGCTCCACTGATCCCAGTGCTGGGAGGCATATTACCCTTTTACTATATAGGATAGAGCCCTGGTGCATGGGTGAGGGCCTCCTGGTTTGCCCTGAAGGGTGTCCCGGATCAGGGTGGGGGTCCCCACTGGGGTGCCTGGCCAGCCTGGGTGAGGGGATGATGGCTGTTTGCATCTGGTCACACCCCCTTCAGGGTGGGGGTCCCCACTGGGGTGCCTGGCCAGCCTGGGTGAGGGGCTGAGGGCTGTTTTCAGGCTGGTGGGTGACTGAAGCTCCCAACCTCTCTTTTATTTCATTTTTCTTTTTTATTCTTGGATTTATTTACCTTCTATGGCTGTCACTGGAGCTGAGAGCCGTCTTTAGCTCTGAGGCTTGGCTCCAGCTCCGAGACCTCGGCTGCTGAAAGCAGGTTTCTGGGTTTTGTTTAGCTTCTATATTTGCAACATTGTTTCTTAGAGAGCAGCTGAGAGGCCGGCAGCGGCAGATGGGGAACCTGGCTTCTTCCATCACTGGAGCAAGCAAGCCTCCCTGTTTGCTTCAGCTGCCTGGCTGCCGGCCGCCATCTTGGTTGGCAGTTAATTTGCATATTTTGCTGATTAGCCAATGGGAAGCGTGTCGGAGCTATGGTTAATTACCATGTTTCTCTTTTATTAGGTAGGATTGGAAACAATTACGTCTATCCACACAGAAGGAATTAAAAAAAACATTAGAGTTTTGTAATAATAGAAAAACATGGTAATTGACCATACCTTCGCCACACCTAATCAGCGTGATATGCAAATTAACCACTGACAAAGATGGCGGCTAATTTGCATACTGCAGGCAGGGCGGGACAGCACCAACTGCCATCCAGGGCAGGCCGGCCACCCCGGGACCCCAGATCGGCAGGTCCTGGGGCGGCAAGGCACACCCGCCCCAGAAGCCCCAGCAGCCGCCTGATATGGTAGTAACTCTATCAGTAAGTTCTATGAAAGTCAGTGGCATAAATGCACCAATTAAAAGACAGATTATGAGGGTGAATCAAAAACAAAACCCACTTTAAATATAAAGACACATATAGATTAAAAGTAAATGAATTAAGCTGCAGCCTGTTTGGCTCAGTGGATCGAGCATTACCCCGTGGACTGAAGGGTCCCAGGTTCGATTCCAATCAAGGGCATAGTCCTCAGTTGCTGGCTTGATCCCCAGTCCCTATCAAAGCATGTGTAGGAGGCAACCAATCAATGTGTCTCTCCCTTTCCCTTCACTCTCTCTAAAATTCAATGGAAAAATATCCTTGGGTGAAGATTAACAAAAACAAAGTAAATGGATTAAGTAACATTAAAGAGATTATAAGAAAACTATATTCCAAATTTTGTTAGTTGTATAATAGGTATGTTTAAATTATTAACACCTAAGAAATTGGGTGAAGGGTACATATAATATGCTGTAGTATTTTATAGTTTTTTTTACATGTATGAGATTATTTCAAATTAAAATATTAAAAAATTAAAAATTAATAAAATATTAATTGAAATGTATATGCATTACATGAAAAAATCTCCTAATTGCTTCTAGCATAATTTATTAAATTGTGCTAAAATTTACAAGGGTTCAATTAAAAAATATCTTAATTCAAATGATATAATAGAAAATATATAACAGTGCAGTTATAAGCACTTATCTGAAAATAAAAATTTAAAGAAGTGAATTTAAAGAAGGGATTAGCCAAAGAAAATATATGCACAACCCATGGACACAGACAACAGTATGGTGATGGCCAGAGAGAAGTGGGGGGCAAGAGCTGGGTAGAGGGGGCAAAAGGGGGGAAATAGGGATATCCTATATAATCCTACATAATAAAAGCCTAATATGCAAATTGACCGAACAGAGAAATGACTGTTGGAACGACCAGTCACTATGATGTGCACTGACCACCAGGGGGCAGACACTCAATACAGGAGCTGCCCCCATCCCCCAGGCCCCAGGCCAGTCAAGATGGGTGCCAGCTAGGGCCCCCTGATCTCCCGCTGGTCGCCTCGCAGAGGGAGGTAACCCACAGTGGCAGCCGGGGCTGGGGCCAGCCAGCAAATGGGTGGCAGCAGGGGGCAGGGCTGGTGAGCGGGCGGCATCAGTCCAGCCAAGGCAGGTGCCAGCAGGGCCCCCTTGATTGCCCTGCTGGTTGCCTCACAGATCAGCCCCTAGGAACCCTACCCTTGCACGAATTTTGTGCATCAGACCTCTAGTAATAATAATAAAAGGCTAATATGCAAATTGACTGAATGACAGAATGACTGGTTGCTATTATGCACACTGGCCACCAGGGGGAAGACACTCAATTCAGGAGCTGCCCCCTGGTGGTCAGTGCACTTCCATATGGGGAGTGCCACTTGGCCAGAAGCTGGCTCATGGCTGGCCAGCGCAGTGGTGGTGGCAGGAGCCTCTCCCACCTCTGTGGCAGCACTAAGAATGTCCAACTAATGGTTTAGACCCGATCCCTTGGGGGCCTAAGCTTTTAGTTGGACATTCCCCGAGGGCTCTCTGCCTGCCAGAAGGATGTCTGACTGCAAGCTTAGGCCTGATCCCCTGGGGAGTGATCCTAAGTCAACTGGTGGACATCCCCCAAGGGGTCCTGGACTGTGAATAAGAGCAGGGTGGGCTGAGGGACCGCCCCCCTGAGTGCACAAATTTTTGTGCAGCGGGCCTCTAGTTCTAGTAATAAAAGCCTAAACTGATATCTAAAATCAGTTTGAAACAAAAACTACTATTATCCTGCATTTTAAAACCTGTTATAGTAGAAAAAAATTCAAATCTAATTTAACACAGATGCACAAACATATTGTAAAATCCTAGAAAAGGTGAGTGTGACTACATTTGTGAACTTAAGAACTTTCACAGTAGAATTCATTTTTATGGTAGGTAGTCCTTTTTAAGCTGCACATAAAAACCTGTCTATAGATGTCAAAGAGACCAGATAATACATGACCCACAAGGTGATCCTTATCTTGTGGTTTGGGTAAGAAATTGTTTTCCCTTTGCAACTTGGGTAATAAGTCTCCATGAGACAGAGCCCTGTTTACTTTATTTCCACCATGTTAAAAGCCAAAGACACTGAAGGCATGAACACACACAAAAAAACTTGACATCAGGGAAATGCAAACTACTTACATATTTTCACATTAGACCAATTTTGTTATTTTTATTCTTCTCCAGCTCTCTACATGGGTCTCTTGTTCTCTTTCTCTCTGTAGGCTGCCCTGGAGCTTGTTGGGTCTTCCACTATGACCAATCATGATAATTTTCTTAACAAAAGATCACCTCTTTCAGACTCATGCATACATATACATGCACATATACATGCATATGAGTATATAAATACTTTTAACATTGTACATGTAACTTAGCTCTGTATATGTGAAGTTTCTAGATGTATATAATTTTAAAATATTTATATAACATAATATTTTGAAAAAGCTCTTATCAGCTGAATTCTCCCAAGTATGGGCAGAGAAGTTCTTGTATTCTCAGGAACATATCAGAACATAATCCAGACCAGAAAAGTATTGTTTTTTTCATCTTCAAAAATATAAATTTTTATGGGATTTCTCAGCAAGGAAAAATTAGAAATACAGACTCAGCCAACCCTTACAATTTCTGACTCCTACAAAGTACAAAATCTAACTTAAACATCGACTTTACCCTGAAAGTGCCCACAGGACCTTGCTTCATGGATTCATTAGTGATCTCTCGTGGACATCAGCTTTGACTAAAAATTCAGCCGAAATACCTATAGAGAAATTCTACAGATATGGAAGGTTTTAGCAATCTAGAAAAAGATTTACAATTTACATTGAAGTACCTTTATGGAACTTCCTTTCAATCACAAGAGATGGACAAAATATTTATCTTTTATAAAAATGTGTGAACAGTCAACCAACTTGACAGAGAATAGGTGAGTTCCCAGTAAAATTATTGGTTTTGGTACCACTTACAAATCAAAGGCAATCCCAAATGTATTCTGCTTTATGTGTACTTTTATTTAAAGTAAGTGTTTAAGCTATATTAATAAAACTAACAGATAATAACCCAATATCGACTGCTCTTGCAAGAACAGAGATGCTTTTATGTTTATAGAAAGCAGCTCTCACCCATTATTTAAGAGACTTCAGAGTGTCTAAAGCTGTGTGCTGTGTGTAATGTGTTCCTGACACACGCTACGTGTTATGAGGGTTAACAATGTCATCTGTCAAGCAACATAAAATAATTTCCCTTCCAGCCGGTTTGGCTCAATGGATAGAGTGTCGGCCTGCAGACTAAAGGGTCCCGAGTTCGATTCCAGTCAAGGGCACATGCTTAGGTTGTGGGCTCGATCCCCAATAAGGGGCGTGCAGGAAGCAGCCAATCAATGATTCCCTCTCATCATTGATGTTTTTTATCTCTCTCTCTCCCTCTCCCTTCCTCCCTGAAATTAATAAAAAATATTAAAAAAATAAAATAATTTCCCATGATTTTATCCATAGAGAAATACAAAGGTACCAAGTTACATTTTAGACTAAAGTAAAATGAAATAAACATGATGATATGTTCTCAATATTCTCAAGCACCTCAAAAGAGCCCCACTGGAAAACAAATCTTGAGCTCCCAGGATCAGGACTGAGGAGTTTCTGGACCTTTCATGTCATTCAGACAACTAACTTGTGTATTTGAAAGAACAAAACTGAAGAAAGAGTGGTCCCTTCAGTGTTGATCTTGCTAGTGAGCTGCT
Source organism: Myotis myotis (assembly GCF_014108235.1). NCBI lineage: Eukaryota > Metazoa > Chordata > Mammalia > Chiroptera > Vespertilionidae > Myotis > Myotis myotis. The sequence goes on from NW_023416335.1 coordinate 106,976,797, forward strand.
AAAATTTCCCCATATCCACAGACATTTCTGTGAAGGTTGATGACCAGATTGCTGGCGGGGAATGCCAACTGAGGACGTGTTGAGCACCAAGAAATGAGCTGGAATTTCCAGACACATACTCACACCCAGATCTCTTACCAAACACATCTGACAAACATCTCAGCTCTGCTCCTGCTTTTAATACTCCTAGAACTTTTTTGATTTTTTGAAACAAAAAAGCAAACAGTTATATTCTTGGACTTCTTGACACTCTTTTTGACTAAATACCTATAAAGAAATGAGTAAGCATTTTACTTTTCTCTGAAAAAATTTTATTAGTCTCCCAACACATGCACACGTGGGATTTGTTTCTTTCTGCTCCCATAAAAGCAGTCATAATCAATGTGCAGCACCATTCCATCTCCTGTTTGCCTGTTCAGGCCCAGGGTTCATACCTGACACCATTCTTGGCTATTCTCCTACCTCTCCCATTCTCTCCAACAGCAGGGCAGATGTCCAAGATCTTTGCCATTTTATTGGCTCAAGAAGCCTACCAGATAGCATTCAGACTAGAGGGATGACCTCACAAGGAATTTATTTTTCCTTTTGGGTCTAAATTTTGGGAGTTGGACACAAGACTGATATATTTTCTAAGTGAAGCCAATGGAAATGGAGCAATTTAACTGAGTTGAAGTCTCTTACAGTTTTCCGTAGCTCCAGAGAATTAGGGAAAAATATTTAAAGTTGAATTGGTCTTCATCTAAAAGTGAGACATGCATTCTGCTCTGCATAGCTATAAGGAACATGCACAACACAAGTAAAGCCCTAAATGCACCCAAGTCAGTAAATTCAAAGTTATGGCTTTCACCACAATCATAACTCATGTGAGGGTAGCATTTTTCATTTCTGCCAGAGGTATTAAATTGACCAGAGTCCAGTGGTTGGCAAACTGCAGCTTGCGAGCCACATGTGATTCTTTGGCCCCTTGAGTGTGGCTCTTCCACAAAATACCAACTTCTGCGCATGGGCCACGAAGTTTCAGTCGCACTGTACATGCGCGCCCGCAAGTGGTATTTTGTGGAAGAGCCACACTCAAGGGGCCAAAGAGCCACATGTGGCTCGCGAGCCGCAGTTTGCCGACCACTGGACCAGACTAATGTAAATGCACAGGGCAGCAATGTGGGCTACTGAGTTTCCTGACTTTTCTTATGCTGAAAGGTCACATCTATCATAATAGTCATCACTTAAAGATATGTAGTTCTCTGTCCAAAGGAACTTCTCAGTCTATGTTGCCTGGACCAAAAACGAAGCACAAGTTGATGAGGTCAACCTTTCCTGGGAAATCCAGAAACTTATGATCTTACATACGGTTTGAAACTCAGAATTCTCCAACTCACATACTCACATGGCTCAAAACCCCCATGTGGGGAGAGTTTTATTTCTCAGTAATTATATGCAAAAGCTGAAGTACAGATCATGTTGGGGTATTTGAAGTCTTGAAATTGACTTGTTTATAGATCTTTGAGGTTTTATGGACTTTCCAGGTATCATCTCGGGCACTGATAGAGTTCCACCAGAAACATGAAATATCAGCAGGAGGAAAGTTTCCAGTAACCTGATACTTTAACTGCTAAGTAAATGTTATAATAATTAGTCTTTTTAAAAATCATCAGTAAGTTGGTCACTGATAACATTTTTCATGAGCTCTGAAGTTTCTTTATAAAGAAGTACATAATCTCAAACCTAGTTATTGAGATAGCACTATTATCTAAAATAGCTTTTCCTCCCACCTCCACCCATGAAATAGCTACAAAGTTATAAACTGACTTTGGAGTTCCTCCTTCTTAAGCTCTGGCTGTATCCCAAGCCCACATTACAGGTGGATTGGCTAAGACAGCAGAGTAATAATCCCAAGCTACCAATGTACATGAGCAATCCCAGAGGCTCACTGCCAGCACATATGGCATCTCTGAATGCAACAGAAAAGGCCCCCCCTCCAACAATCCAAGGTCTCCTGGCTGAATATTCCAAGTCAAGATATCCCTCCCTGATGACACCATCTCATGCCACAGCCCAAGGCCAGGTGAGCGTAGCCAGGAGACCTTGGGCTCAGCCCAAGAGCCAGGCACTGTTGCACAGCCAAATGCAGCGAACTTAGTCATAGAACACCAGTTCTAGCCAAGCTACAGAGGTGTTAAAACATAGCTCAAAATATTGAGTCAATCATGTCTGGGTATAAATCATCTCTATAACTTAGTATGGTATCACCTGGAGACATTGCCTTGCCTCTCTAAGCCTCAATCCCCTGACATGTAGAACGGACCTAATAATAACACCTCACAATTGTGACTTAATATTTATAAAGTTCCAGCACAGTGGCTGCCACACAGTGTTTTCAGTTCTTCTGGAGCAACTCTGGTTTAGGAGAACAGAAACTGAGATTCTACCTTTAAGTATAACACTAATAACTATAATGTAAAAAATCATATTGTTATACTTCAATTTCTTAACCTTTACATAATGGGAATATTGAAATAATTGTAAGTAAAAATACTTGCAAAAATGTTATATTATTTTGCTATCTTTGAAAGTAATTATGTATATCTATAGTTTTAAAGTGAGAATACCAGTGAATAGGGTTAAATAGTGAGTTTACTCAAAGAGGGCAAGACAAAATCACAGTTAAAGATAATACTGATTTTGCCTTAGCTGGGTATTGGTTGAACGTTGTCCTGTGCACAGAAAGGTGGAGGGTTTGATTCCTGGTAAGGGCACATACCCAGGTTGCTGGTTTAATCCCCAGTTGGGGCACCTGTGGGAGGCAACCAATTGATTCTCTCTCTCTCTCTCTCTCTCTCTCTCTCTCTCTCTCTCTCTCTCCTCTCTCTCTATCTCTATCTCTCTCTCCCTTGCTCTCTAAAATAAATATTTGAAAAAAAGATAATACTGATTTTTTTAGGAACAGCCAGGCTCATTTAGGCAAGGGTAGTAGTTTTTAAAGAGAAAAATAGCTCTGCTCAGACAATTCACTGCAATTAGCAGACTGATTTTTATGTCTGTTGCATGACACTGGAGAGATGATTCTCACCAAAATAGCTGATAAATATTGACCATCTCCCAGGAATATTTCATGCTTGACACTGTGAGGGTTTTTATAGAATTCACCCAGGGCTACTGTGAAGCACCCCCAGTGATGACAGCAAGATCTCAAGGTCACACATACAATAACGAATGTTCTGAAATTGGGGTCGTGATCCTTTGCTGGGATAAACACTTTACAACGGACTTCTTTATTTGAGAGTCAGAATGGTCCAAGACCTCCAAAATATGTGACTCATAATAAAGAAAAATGAAAGAGGCCTAAGATGTATCTTCTTTCTTGTTATGATTTCAAAAGGAACTTTTAAAAAATATCCCTTTTGCCATGATTCATTCCACAGACGTGAGAGAGTGCTGCTTAAGTTTCTCCAATACAATAACAATTCTACGAAACACCTTCTCCTATGTTTCTACTCCACCTCAAGATAGGAGAGGTTGGCCTCAGAGCTAAGACAAAGCCTTTGGAGCAACCAGACTTTGCATCTTGTCAGCATGTTTATAAAGTAATAGATACATCTAGTCCATTACGCTGGAGACCCAGAGGAGTAATAAAGTCTCAATATTGCTTTCCCTGCCCTTCCCAGCCCTGTAGGGTTCAAAGGTCAATGATCTGTAGCTGCTTCACTGATAAAGTTTGCTCACTTCTCAATTTAAAATATCACTAAATGGGAGTCCTCTCTGTATGTCACCATCAGCACTGGGTTTTAAAAAAAAATTGTCATTTTACTGGTTGGCTTGGGAATATGCTCTATGGAACTTAATTTTCTGTTTTCAGCAGTTTTTATGAATACTTATATGTGTCAAGCAGAACACTGAACATTAGAGTAGGAAACAAAAAAGAGGACACATCCATGCACACACACTCTAAAAATAAAGTACAAACTTTCTTCAAATTCAAATCCCTTTTTAAATTCCATTCTCTCTCTCCCATTCCCATGATAAAGCTTCTTCGGGCAGTAGGAACATTGAAGACCCGCCCTTCCTCCTTCCCAAGCTCTTTCCAACTCACTATATTCTAGCATTGCTTCCACGACTCCAGTAAAATTGCTCTGACCAAGGTCATAAATGGTCTTCATGTTGTCCAGCTCAATGGTCAGTTTCCTCTCCTCTAAGTGGTAATATTTGAGTCTATGATGATGAATCACTTCCATGATGTCAAGATTTCCTATTCTCCCCTGAAATCCATGACTTATTCATTAAACCACATCATGATCTGTTTCCTCCTTCCTCCATGTCCATTATGCACGCCAGCATGGCCAAGGGTGAACCTGAGGAGGGGTAGTGAAGGACTGAAGAAAAGACAGACAAGAGAATACAGCTGGGGCTTGGTGAATCTCATGTGCCTGGATGAGGACACAAAAGACCCAGCCTGCAAGCCGATGCTTTATTTTATAGTCTGATCAAAACAAGAGTAGATTAACATGTATACAAATGTTTTTGTTTTGGCAACACTTGCTGCACCTCCCACAGCCCATTAGCTACTTAGGAAGGATTTAGGGAGGGCTAAAGGACAGGCTTAATTATGCTAGGAGAGCTCTGCCCTCCAGGCTGGGACTTGTCTGTGGCCTTACCACAGGTCAGCCCAAGGTTGACCCTAGAGCCGCTCCCTACACTCCCCCTTTTTTTTGTTTTTAAGCTACTATAATAAAAGTAAACTTGAACATAACTCTGGCTACTAAAACAACAACAAAACAATGCTAAAGCAACACAGCAATAATAGAGAAATCAAACTACAGACATGTTTAACATTTTTGGCTACAAAATGAAAGTTTCTTTTTGCTGCTGGTGTATATTTACTCAGAGTCCTCGGATGTGGCTGTGTAAGACTTTGCAGAATACTGGCAGCTAACCAATGCTAGCATAGCCAGAAACACAGTTGAGGGGGTAACTTCCACTTCTTGCTTTTCTACCATCTGCTGGGCTTCAGTTGTTAGCTTCTTCAGCTGACCCCATGTTGGCACCTTGGCCTCTTGCATAGCCTTTGTTTTCTTCTTCTTCCTCATTGCTGTCATCAGGGCAACTCTCAGTCTTTTGAACAAAAGAACAAGGAGCTTCTCTGGGTCCATTATGGTGACACACGTAATGCTCTGGCACCCAAATTGGCTGCGCTGCTCCTTCTGGAAAGATACAAGCACAACCTCTGTCCCACATCATTACTGGATCTGGCCCAAACCATTGTCCAGTTTGTGCATCTTTCCATCTGGGCTAAACCAGCGGAGGCTATTGTATTGGAGGCCCGATGCCTTTCGGCTGCTGTACGACCCTCTACATTGCAATTCAAAAAATTTAAAGTATAAAGAGCATGACTGAGTTTGTTTTGAGATGACACATAACATCCGTCTCCCCTTTTTTTTGTTTTAGTAATTGCATTTTAAGAGTATGATTGGCTCTTTCCACTATAGCTTGACCTTGAGGATTGTAAGGGATACCAGTTTTATGACAAATTTGATACTGCTGACAAAAGTGCTGAAAAGCAGAACTAGCATATGCGAGTCCATTGTCTGTTTTTAGCTCTGAGGGAGGTCCTAGTACCGCAAAGGCAGCTAAGCAATGATTAATTACATGCTTGGCACTTTCTCCTGTTTGGAGAGTCGCAAAGATAAAGTGGGAGCAGGTATCTACATTAACATGTACCAAACTCCAGGATGTGCTTACCAAACTCCAGGATGTGCGTGACATCCATTTGCCAGATTTGATTAGGTTTAAGACCCCTAGGATTCACTCCTAACTATTGTACAGGGCAATGAATTACACACTGAGAGCACTGCTTAACAATTTGACAAACTTGCTCCCAAGAAATGCGGAATTGTTTGTGCAAGGCAGCAGCATTTTGATGATGCAATGCATGGGAGGACTGGGCAAGAGAAAATGGGGTAGCCTCTTGCATTACAGCAAGGAGGCAATCAACAGCGTCATTGCCTATAGCTAACGGACCGGGGAGACCTGAATGAAATCGGATATGACCAATAAATCAGGGAAATTGTCATTCTCTAATAACCTTTTGAAGGCTGAAAAATAAATGAAAGAGTTCCTCCAATTTAGTGTGCCCTATAGTAACTGTTTCAATAATTTTGGCCATACTTACCACATAAGCACTATCACTATATAGGTTGATGGGCTCTGTAGCAAAGTCTGTCAAGACATAAACAAGAGCTTGTATTTCTACCCATTGTGCTGAAATATAAGGGGTTTGAAGGAATTTTGCTCCCCTGCTGCAATAGTATCCAGCCTTTCCAGAACTGGATCCATTTGTAAAAATGGTTAATGCCTGAGGTACAGGTTGTGACTTCATTATCTTTGGGAAGGTAAAGGTAGTAACTGAGAGAAAATGTAAGACTTTATTTGCAGGATAATGGTTATCAGCCTATCCAGAGTAATTAGCAAATGTAATTTGCCAACTTGTTGATCATTGCCAGAGCCATCTTGCTGTATAGCTGTAAATGGCACTACAATGAGGTCAAGGTCTCAGCCCACTAACTGGCCTATTCAAAGGTGGGCTTGAGCTATTAGCTGGGAAACTGAATCATGGAAAGGAGTTAATACCTTACTCGGAGAATGAGCCAAATACAACTATTCAACAACTCCAGAAGCTTGCCAAATGACCCCAGTGGGTGTATGCATAATAGGGAAAATTAAAACCTGTAAAGGAAGGGAGTAATCAATTTTAGCAAGTTGTGCTGAACCTAAGGCATCCTCAGCTTTATGTAGGGCTGTCTTGGCTTCCTCTGTCAAGGAGTGAGGGGATGACGAAGATGAATCTCTCCCTAAGTATATGAAATAAAGGGCTTAAGTCAGCAGTAGTTAATTTTAAAGCCGGTCAAACCCAGTTAATATCTCCTAATAATTTCTGGAAGTCATTTAATGTAAGTAAAGTGTCAGTCCGAATTTGAATTTTCTGAGATTTTATTGTTTTTCCTTCAATAATGCTGCCAAGATAAGAAAAAGGAAATGTCCTTTGAACCTTTTCAGGTGCTATGTATAATCCAGCACAATGCGGGGAATCCTGCAAATATATATATATATATATAGTGTTTAGAAGCATTTCATTGTTATGAGCTAAGAGAATGTCATCCATATAATGAATAATATAAGCGTTGGGATATTTTTTCTTATAGGATGTATGGCTGCGGCCACAAAATCCTGACATAATGTAGGACTATTGGCCATGCCTTGAGGCAATACTTTCCATTGATACCTCTTTATGGGCTCGTTAAAAATTTATTAAAGGGACACTAAATGCGAATCTTCTGCAATCTTCAAGATGAAGAGGAACAGTAAAAAAGCAGTCCTTAAGATCTAATACCAATAAATGATAATGCAATGGGATACCTGTAGGGGATGGTAACTTTGACTGAAGGGGCCCCATAATCTCCATGGTTTTAGTAATTGCCCTTATGTCTTGCAATAGTCTCCATATACCAGATTTTTTCTTTATTACAAATATGGGTGTGTTCCATGGACTGTGAGTGGGTTCAATATGCCCTGCCTCAAGCTGTTCTTGAACCAACTCTTGTGCAGCTTTTAACTTCTCTCCTAATAGGGGCCATTGATCAATCCAGACAGGAGTATCTGCAAGCCAGGTAATTTTAGCTGTTGTATGCTGGGTTGGAGAGATAATCAAGGCCCCTGTTGAAAATTCTGGTAACCTAATCCGTGCCTCATCTTTTGAGTGAACATCGGGATAAATAAGCGTCTCCCTTGCTGATTCTTTCCTAGTCCCTTTAGGGGGTGAAATCCTTGATTAAGCATTTGAGAAGTAACAGTTCCACTGGGACTTGTTATTGAAACCCCCATCTGCTCTAGCATATCTCGACCCCATAAATTAACAGGTAAATGTTGCAATACATAAGGTTGGAAATAGCCTGTATTTTCATCTGGATCTTCCCATTGAAGGAGTTGAGCACTCTGCAAGGGTTGAGTAACATGCCACACTCCTTGCAATTCAGAAGCCTTGAGATTTAAAGACCAGGCCTGTGGCCAATGTCTGAAAGCGATTACTGATAGTATCTATAATCCCTTTAAAAGGCTTCCCATTAATCCTTAGTTCTAAGTCAGGCCGGCCCTGCTTAACTATTCTTGCCCAGTATACCTCATTGCTGGATCCAAAGCCCACTGCACCACTGGGCTGACCAGTTAAAGGCCGCCCTTATGGATAGTAGGGCAGAAGGAGAATTTGTGATGTTTTTGTTTCCGGTAAGACCTGAATTATAGTATTAATTGTTTGTGCTATTACTTTAATTTCTCCAGTATAGTCTTGATCTATCACCCCAGGGAGAACTTGAAATCCTTTCAATGCCAAATTGCTCCTCCCTAAAATTAATCCCATCATGCCCACAGGAAGGGGACCATATACTCCTGTAGCAATGGCCTGAGGCCCCATCTCTGGAGTTAGTACATATCGGGAGATGGGACTGAGGTCCAATCCTGCACTACCCGGGGTGGCATGGTAAAGGTTTCAAATGGTTGACTTTGGGACTATGCCTGCTGGAAAGGCTGCAGTGGGGTCAAAGTTAAGGCCCCTAATGTTTGGTGGGGCCAGGGCTGGCCCCACTTGAAGTTTCCCTGCCTAGGGGGCATTGGTTTATTATCAACATCAATCTTGGAGTGGCATGCAGCATTTACCCAATGGTTTCCTCTCCTGCATCTTGGACATAGTCCAGGCTGCTTGTTTCCACTCCCTATAGCCTTTTGACTTTCATTTCTATCATTACAGTCTTTAGCAAAATGCCTTGTTTCCCACAGTTAAAACATCCCCCTTTCTTTTTCTGCTGACCAGCGAACAAGATTTCTTTTAATGTGGCAGCTAATACTGCTCCTTGAACATAGGCTGGTCCAATGTCAGCACAAATACAAAAAATCATGTACAGTACCATTCTTCCTCTAGGGACATAAAGCCTCTTGACATAATCCATTTGCATTTTCAACAGCTAATTGTTTCATGAGTATCATTGCAGCCACAACCCTGCCTACCGCTTGGAACAAGCGAGCCACAAAATCCTGAAATGGCTCCTCTGGGCCTTGCCTAATTTTACTCATGTCTAGAAATTTTTCCCCTTTTGTTGGCAGTTGCCTCCAGGCTTTGGTGGCACATATATTTATTTGCTGATAAGCTTGCATGGGGTATACTAACTGAGCCTGAAAAGCCCCATGAGCTCCGGTGCCCATGAGCATATCAATTGTAAGGGGTACCTCATGACCTTGGTCTCTGTTAGCCTGCTCCGCAGTAAGCTCTGCCCAATTAGATTTCCATAATAAGTAATGTCCAGGTGAGAGACAAGCCTTTGCCACAGTACTCCAATCACTAGGAGCCATAGCTTCCTCAGATATTGTATCTAGTCACCCTAGCACAAAAGGGGATGTTGGTCCATACATAGAACAAGAAGTCTTCAACTCCTTCAAAGTTTTAAAACATATAGACTGATGGCCACGGAGCATCTGACCTGGATTCTGAGGATCAGGCTGTTCAAATACAGTGGGGCCTTGACTTACGAGTTTAATTCATTCTGTGACGGAGCTCGTAACTCAAATTACTCATATGTCAAATCAATTTTCAGCATTACAATGAATTGAAATGCCATTAATCCATTCCGGACACCCAAAAAACACTGCAATTATTTTGTTAAATGTTTTTAAATAAGAAAAATGTATTTAAAAATAATGAATATTGTATAAAAACACAATACTGAACAATAGAATGTAGTGCAATAAACTTGTTTTATTAAGTTTAATGTACAGCATTTACCTTGGAGATCAAACAACTTAAAGATGCTGATGGAGTTGGAGGAGAAAGGCTGAACTGAATAACTGAATAACTGAATCTTATTTGCTGATTTTTGCCCTTTTCGCCACGCTTTCATCACTTTCATCTACAGGAGTTTTTGATAAAAACCTGTCCAATGAGATCTGTTTCATCCTCCCTTTCAGAATATTTCTGAAATGAGTTAGGCAAGTGTCATTAAATAGCTCCATCGCACGCCCAGTTGCAATTTTTTTCTGGGTGTTTCTTTTGAATAAAGTCTGAAAGTTTCTCCCACATTCCCAACATTTCCTTTATCTCACTTACAGAGATAACCTCCTCCTCCTCCTCCGTGTCATCTATTTCCTGCAAAACCTCCATGTGCTGCTGCGTCTGTAGCTCCTTTAGCTCCTGCGTTGTCAGTTCCTCGGAGTGCTCCTCGATGAGCTCGTTGATGTCACCTTCCTGTATACCCGTGCTCGCTGCCTCACCATGTCTGACAACGGAGTGAATGCCGGTCCTCTTTTTAAAATTTTCGAACCAGCCCCGACTGGCTTTAAACGGCTCGCCCGATGCCTCGTCCATTGAAGTGCCTGGGGTCTGCTGCAGCAAATCAGCGTAAATAGCTCGTGCCTTCTCACAGATTATAGCCTTCGTCACGGTATCTCCTGCGAGCTGCTTCTCCGTTAACCACACCATTAGCAGCTTCTCCATATTTTCATGGATAGATGTCCACTGTTTAGAAATTATTTTATCGCCCTTGGCTGGAGTTGTAGCCTGTATCGACTCCTTCTGCTTCAGTATGGTGCAGATCGTAGAAGTGCTATGCTCATACTGCTTCGCCAAGTCGATTACACACACACCTTGGTCATGATAATTTCTTTCTTTAATTCAATGCACATCATCTGCTTCTTCTTCTCAGCACTGTCCTTCGCACTTACTTTCTTCAGATCCATGGTTGAAAAAACGAAGTTTTGCAAAATAACTGCAAGCACAAATGCGAGCACAACACTGAAGCTTCAACTAAGAGGCTACCGCTTAAAGTGAACGAGTGAGACACGTGATGCTGGGCTGATGTTGTGGTGTTCACTGTGACGTTCGCTGCGCCAACTAGCGGTGGGGTATCTGAAGCTGGCTCATAACCCGAATTTTAGCTCACAACTCAAAGCAAAAAATCTGCCAAGAGACTGCTCGTATCTCGAAAAACTCGTTAGTCGGGACACACGTAAGTCAAGGACCCACTGTATAGGGTATAGACTGAATCCTGAAGTATCTTCCCTAGCCTGCCTGGCCTCATGCAGAGTCTGCTGGAGTAGAGACAAAGGCACTATATTTGTTTCTGCTTGTTTTGGGGTAAAAGGAGAGAATTGTGAGCAACAATAAACTCCCCAAATGCTTGCATCTGACCCCCACCATCCCATTCCCTCCAGCGCTGTTCCTTTGCTGCCTCCTTCTCCAATTCTCATTCATTTTTGGGAGGAAGTGCATCATCCGGAGGGCTCTTCCCCACAGGAGCTGTACCCCAGGGACTGGAAGAGGTAGCGGAGGCGCCAATGGTCCAGGTGGAGTTGGAAGCCTCTGGTAGCCTTCCACTCTTAGTTCCCCTGGCACATTCATCCACTCCATTTCTGGAGTAGGCTCTAGGTAGTCTGGAATCAGGGACCACAGACTGAAAGCAGAGGTGGGAATTTTTCTCTGGACCTTCAGCTATACAATGATCTCTAAGTTGCTTTCCTACCTTCTCCCATTTCTCTACATTTACCTTTCCTTCCTCAGGAAACCATGGGCAAGTTTTATTTACAAAATCCAACAAATCAAGAAGGTGTTGATATCTAACAGAATAGCCCCGTGCTTGGAGCAGAACTTTAAGCATAGATACATATAAGTTATTTTACTGTGATTCTGAATTTCCCATTTTTTTACACTAAACTGTGTAAACTGTGCTCCTTACCTTACTTTTTGCTTTCTGCACGTGCTTCACTGGAGCGTCCTTTCACCTTGCAATTGTAGTTCCCCCATACTCAGGCCCCACATTGGGCACTACATATACTGTGCCAGAACAGCCAAGGGTGACCTGAGGAGGGGTGGTGAAGGATTGAAGAAAAGACAGACAAGAGAATACAGCTGGAGCTTGGTGAATCTGACATGCCTGGATGAGGACACTAAAGATCCAGCCTGCAAGCCGATACTTTATTTTATAGTCTGATTAAAACAAGGATAGATTAACATGTATACAAATGTTCTTGTTTTGGCAACACTTGCTGCACCTCCTACAGCCCATTAGCTACTTAGGAAGGATTTAGGGAGGGCTACAAGGACAGGCTTAATTATGCTAGGAGAGCTCTGCCCTCCAGGCTGGGGCTTGTTTGTGGCCCTGACACAGATCAGCCCAAGGCTTGACCTTAGAGCAGCTACCTAAAATTCATCAGATATGCTTTCAGCTATTCTCACCTGGCACCTGATTCTCTATCTGAACACATGAGGTTGCTTATCATCTACCAGATCTGGTTTCTTACATCTGGAATAAAAGCCTGTCTGTTATTAGACACCAGTTCTTCAAGAAATCTAACAGAAAATATATTCAATCCCAAACTGGACCCATTATCAAACATTTTTTTCCTCCTCATTGAATGATGCTCCCATCAATCTACTTGCACACAGAGGAATTTTGTCAGACATCCAGATTCTTTTTCTTATTTAGCCCTGGCATTAGGCTACCAAATTTTGCAGATTCTACCTCCTTCATCTCCATTCAGATCCCTACCATTCATTCAATCTTTAAAGCCATTACCTTAACCAGGCTCTCATCACTCTGCCTGGATTGCTGCAATTTCCTCCTAACTGATCTTGCTGCCTTGAGCTGGCATGACCCCAACCTATTGCACACAGTTATAAATGTGTTTTTTTTTCTAAAATATAAATCTGATCATGCCATTTTCGTGCTTTAATTCCTTCAATGGCTCTGATAGCTCCAAGATAAAGAGGAAACTCTATAGCTTAATACATAAGATACTTAATGATTGGACACCTGCATCCACTTTGCCTCCATCTCTCCCCATTGATCTCCACAAACTTTTTGTTCTCAGAAGTACACTTCTCAGTGACCACTTCACTCCTCAAAACTTCACAAATGGGGATGGAACACCTGGCTGACTGCTTCTCATCTCTGAGTGATGATTGCAAAACCTCTGTCACCATGAATTTACCCCTGATCCTTAAAGTAGAGGTAGGAGTCACCATACTTATTTTACACATGTTTTCATAACGAATAACATTTATTTATCTCAACTATGTACCATGCATTGTTTATGTACTTTTCACACATTATCACATTGAATTATTATACTAGCTTCAACACTGTAATTTTGTTATCCCCTTTTAATAGTGAACAGACTGAGGTTTTGAGAAGTTCTATAATTTGTCTAAGTTTTACAGCTTACCAGCAAAAGTGACCAAACACAGCCTTTCCTTCTCCAAAGTTCATGATATTAAAGCTGCCATATCATTGAATATGTTAATAGTTGGCTTGGTGTTTTACTTCTAGCATAGGATTTGGCACATGCAGGATATTGATAAACAAATTAATGAATACATTGGATTCTGAAAATATTGGCCTTGAGGTGCCTAGAAGCCTTCCAGGTTAACACACTGTAAGTGAGGTGTTGAAGCTGCAGTGGAAAATCTGAGCTTAAGGTGGAAAACTGAGTCTTCAGTGGTAGCTCAGGCCACAGCAAGGAAGCTACCACCACAGAGCACAGTAGTGAGGGAGACACAGAAGGAGCCAAGGTTATGGCCTCACATAAAAACAACATTAAGGGCATTCAAAGAGGTGGAATCTGAAAGAGGCACAAATTATGAGACAAGATGAAAAGCTCCAAAGGTGCACCTACTAATGTATCTATTGTTAATAGTGTGAAACTACTATCCTAATATTTAAAAATCCAGGGTCTATATTGACCAAACAGATGACTGGTCCATCCCTTGGCCCCCAGGCTCCATTGATCAGGGGATGGTTAACAGGGAAGCAGAGTGAGTGGCACAGGGACTGGCAAGCAGCTGGAAGGCAGGCTTCTTGGTCCCTCCTTCTGGCCCTCAGACTTCAATCAATCGGTGGTGGAGGCGGGGCTGAACTGGGGACTGGCTTCCTTAGTAGTCCTGTAGGTTCAATCTCCAGAGGACAGGACAGGCACCAACGGATCAGTGTCTCCAGCACGATCCCGACAGTGCTGCCGGCATCCTGAAACTCAGCCTCGGGCACTGCGGCTGCTTCCCTTCCCTAGAGCTCCACAAGGAAGAAAGAATACCTCCAGCAGCACCAGGCGCGACCAGCAGTGACTGACTGCTCTCCCTGTGCTTCCTCCAGGTCACTTGAGCCGGCCCCCACCCGCCCCACTCCAGATGAAGTGTGATCACTGCAAACGAAAGGAATGTAGTAAAAAACCAAAAACTAATGACCAAGAGAATGCTGCAGTCAATGTCCAGAGTCCGGCTCAGGGGAATGGAGAGAAGGGAGAATTCCCTAAGGTGACCAATGCCAAGATATTTCTGAGTGACTGCCTGGCGTGTGACAGTTGTCTGACCACAGAGGAAAGAGTCCAAGTTTCTCAACAGAACACCAAGGACTTCTTCCATATTCTGAACCTTAATAAGAAATGTGATACCTCACAGCAAAAGGTGCTGGCAGTGTCCATGTGCCCTTAGTCTCTACCTTATTTTGCTGCTAAATTCAGCCTCAGTGTCACTGGTGCATCCAGAAGACTCTGAGGCTTCCTCAAAAGCCTTGGGGGGCATTATCTTTGACATGAAGATAGCTGCGGACTTCAGCATCCTGGAGAGTCAGAAGGAATTTTTGTGTCAGTACTGCCAGCACCGTGAGGAAAAGCCCTGGCTACCCATGCTGACCTCCTCCTGCCCTGACTGGGACCGATATGTAGAGTGTGTGCTGGGTCACCCCATCACCCCCACCTCTGAACGGCAATGTTTTCCCAGCAGATCATGGGCTCTCTGGTGAAGGACTACTTCACCGGACAACAGAACCTGTCCCCAGACAAGATTTTCCTCATCATTGTGGCCCCAGGTTATGACAAGAAACTGGAGGTCCTTTGAGAAGATGTTCCCACAGCTTTACATAGTTCTCAGAGTGAAACTGTCCAGATAATGGAGCAAAGTGACCTTGCCTCGAATGACACCGCCGTGGACACTCTGTTTGGAGACATGAAGGAGAAGGAGGTGAGGCTCCATGAGGGTGCCAGCTCTAACGGGTACCTGGCACACATCTTCAGACACATGGCCAAGGAGCTGCTCAGTGAGGACATGGGAGTGCTCACCTACTGCATCCTGAGGAACAAAGACTTCCAGGAGGTCACCCTTGAAAGTGACGAAGAGGTGCTGCTACGCTTTGAGGCTGCTTTTGGCTTTCGGAACATCCAGAAGTGGTCCAGAAGCTGTAGAGGGGCAAGTTCCCCTGCCACTTTGTGGAGGTCCTGGCCTGCGCCGGGCATGCCTAAGTGGCAGGGCCAAACCCAGGCAGACGACGGGTGTGCAGACAGGGCACTACTACGGCAGATGGAAGGCATCTATCTGCCATCCCAGTGTGGCCCCCGGAGACCAGCGCCCATGTGCAGGAGTTGTACCAGGAGTGGGCTGGGGAGGGAGGGGCGACTCCCCCTGGGCCAGGAGGCCCTACACACAGCATAGCAGGGCCCAGGGCAGCCTGCCAGGACATCAAGTGGTAAAGGTCCAGCAGACACCCGGTCTGCAGGCCGCCGAAAAGGGGTATCAGACACGTGAAGGAAAGGCTTAGCATCTCTGTCATTGCTTTGGTTTTCAGAATTCCCTGCTCCCCATCTGTCAGCTCCCTCCTTCTGAGGGGCACAGTCGTCATCACATGGGTGCAACTGGAATATTGTATCTTGAGAGGATTGTCCCAATGTACGCATCCTTTTATCCGATGATGAAAAAATCCCAAAGAACAAGAATGGAGACAGACTACTGTCCTTTAGGCTTAAAAAAAACCCTGGAAGTATCCTGTGAAGAGCTGAGACTTGGTTCTGTCCAAGCACCTCAGAGAGATTGAATGAGGAAATGGCCGGTTTGGGCATGACTTTACCCACTTATGTTACTCTTGAAGGTGTCTTTGCCACAATGTGAATAAACTGCCACCTTTTGGAATAGGGGCTCATACGAAAGTCTGCATTCCCAACTTTGCTTGAAACAAATCTATGTTCTACAGCTGTCCAACGTCCTGAGATCAGATACAGTTGACGAGGTCCTGTTGCTGGTGGTCAGGGGGCACTGGAATGGAGGCCCCCCCGTGCCATTTTACATTCAGGGATTGAGCTGAACTCACTTTGGGGGAGGCCTGGCAAGGGTGACAGGTGTCACAGATGGAAGGATGGAGAATGGAGAGGCAGACACCCTGCTCGGTCCCTCCCTGCGTGGGGTCAGGCAGATGAGAGCCAGCCAGCCCGCCCCACAATTGAGTGAGATAGTGTCTTCTGTGCCCACCTCTCACCCCGTGGGCCCAGCCACTCCCCTCAGCTCTGGGCGGCCCTCTGCATTCCACGATAGTGCACTCTGCCCTCACATGCTGCTCACTCTAAGTGAGAAGGAAGAGAGCAGTTGGCCCACAGACAACTACACAGAAAGATAGGGCTCAGGACTGGTGAGCACAGTGGCAGTGGCGGGAGCCTCTCCTGCCTCCATGGCAGCGCTAAGGAGCAGGGAGCTCAGTGGTAAGGAGCAGTGAGCAGGCAGGCGGTAAGAAGCAAGGGGTCCTGGACTGCGAGAGGGTGCAGGCCAGGCTGAGGAACTCCCCCTCCTCAATGCATGAATTTCGTGCACTGGGCCTCTAGTAAGAATATAAAGAAGAAGCAGGATTATTCCCGCTGTGCCATAGGCCCTTGGTCACTTCCCCAAGTCTGATGGTTTCAGACAGTAACAGGACAACCAGTCCTGCCTCCAAGGAGAACCTCCCTCATACTTCCCTGTGAGAGGCTGCCCTCAACATCTTCCTTTGTAGAGGGAGAATAGAATTGTGATCTGAATTTTTCTTTCTTTTTTAAGATTTACATTATTTTATTTTATTATTTTTTAAAATTGTGAAATCAGTCATTTATTCTGGTCAAAGGAAACAGGTATAGAATAAAATATTATTGTAAATTCATGTTGGCTCATAAGATTTACTTTATATAAAAAGTTATTTTATATTTCTGGCTGCTGAACTTATACTTTATATGTTTGGCTACTTCACTTATAAAGAGCATTTAAACTATTGTATTTTACCAGTTTTAAAATGCAAATATTTTGTTTTATTTTATTTTATTTATTTATTTATTTTATTTTTTTAAAAAACATATGTCTCCTTTTTATTTTCCCCCTTGACCTTCCCCTGGGAGCCCCTACCCCCCAGTATCTTGTGTCCATTGGTTATGCTTATATGCATGCATACAAGTCCTTTGGTTGTTCTCTTACCGCTCCCCCAACCATCCCCGGCCTTCCTGCTGTAGCTTGACAGTCTGTTTGATGCTGCTCTGCCTCTGTATATATTTTTGTTCATCAGTTTATAATGGTCTTTATTATCCACAAATGAGTGAGATCATGTGGTATTTTTCTTTCATTCACTGGCTTATTTCATTTAGCATAATGCTCTCCAGTTCCATCCATGCTATTGCAAATGGTAAGAGTTCCTTCTTTTTTACAGCAGCATAGTATTCCATCATGTAGATGTACCACAGTTTTCTAATCCATTCATCTGTTGATGGGCACTTAGGCTGTTTCCAAATCCTAGCTATGATAAATTGTGCTGCTATTAACATAGGGATGCATATATCCTTTCTGATTGGTGTTTCTGGTTTCTTGGGATATATTCCTAGAAGTGGGATCACAGGGTCAAATGGAAGTTCCATTTTTAACGTTTTGAGGAAACTCCATATTGTCTTTCATAGCGGCTGCACCAGTCTGCATTCCCACCAGCAGTGAAGGAGGGTTCCTTTTTCTCTGTATCCTCTTCAGCACTTGTCATTTGTTGATTTGTTGATGATAGCCATTCTGAGGGGGAGATGGTACCTCATTGTTGTTTTGATTTGCATCTCTCAGATGACTAGTGACTTTGAGCATGTTTCATATGTCTCTTGGCTTTCTGAATGTCCTCTTCTGAAAAGTGCCTATCTAGGTCCATTGCCCATTTTTTGATTGGATTGTTTATCTTCCTTTTGTTAAGTTGTATGAGTTCCCTATAAATTTTGGAGATTAGGCCCTTATCAGATATGAGATTGGCAAATATGTTTTCCCACACAGTGGGATTTCTCGTTGTTTTGTTGATGGTTTCTTTTGCTGTGCAGAAGCTTTTTATTTTCATGTAGTCCCATTTGTTTATTTTCTCTTTAGTTTCCAATGCACTAGGAGCTGTATCAGTGAAGAAAATTGCTTCAGCATATGTCTGAGATTTTGTTGCCTTTGGATTCCTCTAGTATTTTTATGGTTTGCTGTCTTACATTTAAGTCTTTTATCCATTTTGAGTTTACTTTTGTGTATGGTGTAAGTTGGAGGTCAAGTTTCATTTTTTTGCATGTATCTGTCCAATTTCCCAACACCATTTATTGAAGACACTGTCTTGACTCCATTGTATGTTCTTGCCTCCATTGTCAAATACTAATTGAGCATAGTGGTTTGGGTCAATTTCTGGGTTTTCTATCTATTCCATTGATCTATATGTCTGTTCTTGTGCCAGTACCAGGCAGTTTTGAGAATAGTGGCTTTGTAATACAGCTTGATATCTGGTATTGAGGTCCCACCTACTTTGTTGTTCTTTCTCAGTATAACTGCAGCTATTCGGGGTCTTCTTTTATTCCAGATGAATTTTTGGAGAGTTTGTTCTAGGTTGGTGAAATATGCCATTGGTATTTTAATGGGGAGTGCATTGAATCTATAGATTGGTTTGGGTAGTATGGACATTTTAATGATGTTGATTCTACCAATCCATGAACACGATATGTTCTTCCATCTGTTTATGTCTTCCTCTATCTCTTTTTTCAATGTCCTGTAGTTTCCTGAGTAGAGGTCTCTTACCTCTTTAGTTAAGTTTATTCCTAGGTATCTTAAATTTTTTTTGGTGCAATGATAAATGGGATTGTTTTTTTAGTCTCTCTTTCTGTAAGTTCACTATTGGTGTATAGAAATGCCATAGATTTTTTGGCGTTAATTTTGTCCTGCTACATTAAAATTCATTTATTAGGTCTCATAATGTTTTGATGGAGCCTTTAGGGTTTTTAATGTACAATATCATGTTGTCTGCGAATAAGGACAGTTTTATTTTTTCTTTTCCAATTTGAATGCCTTTTATTTTTTCTTCTTGTCTAATCACAATGGTTAATACTGCCAGTACTATGTCAAACAGGAGTGGTGAGAGTGGGCATCCCTGTCTTGTTCCTGTTCTTAGGGGAAATTGTTTTACTTTTTGCCCATTGATTATGATGTTGGCTGTGGGTTTGTCATATATGGCTTTTATTATGTTGAGGTATGATCCTTCTATTCCTGCCTTGATGAGAGTTTTTAACAAGAAAGGGTGTTGGATTTTTTCAAATGCTTTTTCTGCATCAATTGATATGATTATGTGGTTTTTATCTCTCAATTTGTTTATGTGATGTATCACATTTATTGATTTGCAGATATTGTACCATCCTTGCATCCCTGGGATAAATCCTACTTGGTCACGGTATATGATGCTTCTGATGTACTGCTAGATCCGATTTTCTAGGATTTTGTTGAGGATTTTGGCATCTATGTTCTTGAGGAATATTTGCCTATAATTCTTTTTCATTGTGTTGTCTTTATCTGGTTTTGGTATTAGGGTGATGCTGGTTTCAAAGAATAAGCTTGGAAGTGTTTCTTCCTCGTGAATTTTTTGGAATAGTCTGAGGAGGATAGGTTTTATTTCTTCCTTGAATGTTTGGTAAAACTCCCCTGTGAAGTCGTCTGGCCCCAGGCTTTTGTTTGCTGGAAGCTTTTTGATTACTGCTTCAATTTCTTTCATAGTTATTGGGCTATTTAGATTTTTTAGATTCTTCCAGATTAAGTTTTGGAAGGTTGTATTTTTCTAGGAATATGTCCATTTCCTCCATGTTGTCTAGTTTGTTGGAGTACAGTTGTTCATAGTTTTTTTTAACAATCCTTTGTATTTTTGTGGGGTCTGTTGTTATTTCTCTTCTATAATTTCTGATTTTGTTTATTTGGTTCCTCTCTCTTTGCTTCTTGGTGAGCCTGGCTAGAGGTTCATCAATCTTGTTTATCCTTTCAAAGAACCAGCTCTTGGTTTTGTTGATCTTTTTTATTGTTTTTTTTTGTTTGTTTGTTTTTTGGGGGTTTTTTTGGTCTCTATGTTTTTTATCACTGCTCTAATCTTTATTATTTCCTGCCTTCTGCTTACACTGAGTTTTTCTTGTTGTTCTCTTTCTAACTCTTTGAGTTGTAGGTTTAGGTAATTTATTACCATTGTTTCTTGTTTTTTGAAGTAGGATTGTAGAACTATGAACTTCCCTCTCAAGACTGTTTCACTGTGTCCCATAGGTTTTGGATTGTAGTGTTTTCATTGTCGTTTTTTGCCATGATGTTTTTTCTTTTTTCTTTGATCTCCCTGATAACCCAGTCATTGTTTAATAGCATGCTATTTAGTCTCCATATGTTTGATTTTTTGGGATTGCTTTTATTGTAGTTGATTTCCAGTTTGATGCCATTGTGATCTGAGAAGATGATGGATATGATTTATATCTTCTTGAATTTTAAGAGACTTTGCTTGTGACCAAATATATGGTCTATCTTTGAAAATGACTCATGTGCACTTGAGAAGAATGTATATTCTGTGGCTTTGGGGTGAAATGTTCTGAAGATGTCAATTAATTCAATATGATCTAGTGAGTCATTTAGGATTGATGTTTCTTTGCTGATTTTTTATTTAGAGGATTTGTCCAATGGTGATAATGGGGTATTAAAGTCCCCTACTATGATTGTATTACTGTCAATCTCTCCCTTGATATCCTCCAGAAGTTTTTTTTTTTATGTATTTGGTGCTCCTATATTGGGTGTGTATATGTTTACTAGAGTTTTTTCTTCTTGTTGGATTGCTCCTTTTAGTATTATGAAGTGGCCTCCTTATTTCTTTTTATGTCCTTCACTTTGAGATCTAATTTGTCAGATATAAGTATTGCTACCCCAGCTTTTTTTCATTTTCATTTGCCTAAACAGCCTTTTTCCATCCCTTCACCATCAGTCTGGGTGCGCCTTTTTTTCTGAGGTGGGTTTCCTGTAGACAGCAGATATATGGGTCATGTTTTCTTATCCACTCAGTTACCCAATGTCTTTTGATTGGGGCATTTAATCCATTTACAATTAAAGTTATAATAGATAGATACTTGTTTGTCGCCATTTTTATTCTTTACCCCTGTGTTCTTTCTTTGTTTCCTATTTTTTTCTTTTTATAGCAGACCCTTTTGCATTTCTTGCATTGCTGGTTTGGTGGTAATAAACTCCCTTATTCCTTTTTTGTCTGTGAAGCACCTGATTTCACCCTCTATTTTGATTAATAGCCTTGCTGGGTACAGTATTCTTGGATTCAGACCCTTGCTTTGCATCACTTTGTATATTTCATTCCATTCCCTTCTTGCCTGATGTGTTTCTGTTGAGAAATCAGTTGCTAGTCTGGTGGGGGCTCCTTTGTAGGTAACTTTCTGTCTCTCTCTGGCTGCTTGTAAGATTCTTACTTTGTCATTAGTGTTTGTCAATTTAATTATAATGTGCCTTGGCATTGGTCTTTTGGGGTTCATTTTGTTTGGGACTCTGTGAGCTTCTTGGATTTCTGTGAGTTTTTTCTTCCCTATATCAGGGAAATTTTCTGTTACTATTTTTTCAAACAGGTTTTCTATTCCTTGCTCAGTTTTCTCTCCTTCTGGCACCACGATTATGCGGATGTTGTTTCAATTCGTGTTGTCCCAAAATTCTCTTAGGCTCTCCTCCTGTTTTTTAATTTTTTTTCTAGAAGCTGTTCTGCTAGGGTATTTTTTCCTACCTTGTCCTCTAGCTCACTGATGTGGTCCTCTGCTTCTTCTAGTCTACTGTTGATGCTTCCTGTTGAGTTCTTTATAGCAGTGATGTCATTTTTCATATTTATTCTTGGTTCTTCTTCATTTCCTCTTGGTTCTTACACATATGGTTGACATTTTCTTCCATTCTTTTCATCCACCTTATGACCATTTCTCTGATTTCTTTCTCTGACCGGTTGCTTGCCTCCATTTCGTTTACTTCCTTTTCTGGTGATGCCTATTTTTCTTTCATATTCCAGGTGTTTCTTTGTCTTCCCATGATCTCCCTTCTCCACGTTGATTTAAAGGCACAAAATACAACACAACATTGCACAACACACAAGGCACTGAACACAAATGTATTCACAATACTAATAACCCCAAATAAAGATGACCACCAGAGAAAAGAGAATTAGGGGATAAGAAAGAAAGAAAGAGAGAGAGAAAGAAAGAAAGAAAGAAAGAAAGAAAGAAAAGAAAGAAAGAAAGAAAAGAAAAGAAAGAAAGGAAGAACCATAGAGACAAAAAAAATACAAAAGTACAACAAAACCAAGAGCTGTTTCTTTGAAGGGATCAACAAGATTGATGAACCTCTAGCCAGGCTCACTAAGAAACAAAGAGAAATGAGCCAAATAAACAGAATCAGAAATAAAAGAGGAGAAATAACGACAGACCCCACAGAAACACAAAGGATTGTTAAAAAATACTATGAACAACTCTACTCCAAGAAACTAGACAACCTGGAGGAAATGGACATATGCCTAGAAAAATACAACCTTCCAAAACTTAATCAGGAACAATCTAAAAATCTCAATAGGCCAATAACTATGAAAGAAATTGAAGCAGTCATCAAAAAGCTCCCACCAAACAAAAGCCTGGGGCCAGACGACTTCACAGGGGAGTTTTACCAAACATTCAAGGAAGAAATAAAACCTATCCTCCTCAGACTATTCCAAAAAATTCAAGGGAAAGGAACACTTCCAAGCTCATTCTTTTTGAAACCAGCATCACCTTAATACCAAAACCAGATAAAGACAACACAATGAAAGAGAATTACAGGCCAATATCCCTCATGATCATAGATGCCAAAATCCTCAACAAAATCTTAGCAAATTGGATCCAGAAGTACATCAGAAAGATCATACACCATGACCAAGTAGGATTTATCCCAGGGATGCAAGGATGGTACAATATCTGCAAATCAATAAACATAATACATCACATTAACTAATTGAGAGATAAAAAACACATAGTCATATCAATTGATGCAGAAAAAGCATTTGAAAAAAATCCAACATTTGATAAAAACTCTCATCAAGGTAGGAATAGAAGGATCATACCTCAACACAATGAAAGCCATATATGACAAACCCACAGCCAACATAATCAATGGGCAAAAAGTAAAACCATTTCCCCTAAGAACAGGAACAAGACAGGGATGCCCCCTCTCACCACTCCTGTTCAACATAGTACTAGAAGGACTAGCCATTGCAATCCTACAAGAAGAGAAATAAAAAGGTATCCAAATTGGAAAAGAAGAAGTAAAACTGCCCAAATTCGTAGGTGACATGATACTGTACATAGAGAACCCTAAAGACTCCATCAAAAAATTATTAGACTTAAATGATTTCAGCAATGCAGCATGATACAAATTTAATGCCAAGAAATCTATAGCATTTCTTTACACCAATAGTGAACTTACAGAAAGTGA